>NC_073692.1:16057637-16329284 GCF_029784155.1 Uranotaenia lowii
TTAAAATTCAAACCTGATCATCTCAGTTTGGGTTGGACCAAATTTCAAAATTCGAGTTGCATTCGAATACTTTTTCCATAGTTATCAAAACATTTTTTTTTAATTTGTGCAAACAATTTGCAATGCACTTAAGTAAATAAATTAGATACTTAAGTTATCTTCTAAAAGTTTGAAATCTTCCCGCAGTATGCTGTAGCGGCTAAAAGTTTAGGATCAGTCTTCTAAAACATGCATTTTTATTTCACGCGTATCTCTGTTATCAAACGACGTCTGTCATCGTCTATCTGGTAAGCTGATTTGGCAGCTAATGAGTTGAACTTGCTTTATGGATATTCAGTTGAAATATTTTGGAAGACTGACTTCATTAAATCTATAGCTTAAGTTTATTAATTTTCTGATAATTTTCACCAAATAGTCCGACCGTTAAAAAAACATGCAGATTTGGTTAGACCATACCTTAGTTGTCTTACGAGCTTATAAATTGCACTTAATTTGGAAGAAAAATCTCAAATTTTACATCGCTGTATAATTTTAAACGACAATAAGTTGTTCCCTTTTCGTGCATCGTTTTCGGTCTAAATTTACACGCCTCAATTCGCTGTTTCGAAGCTGCATTGCTGCCATCTAGGTGCTGCGATATACAACTTTACATTTCGTTGAGTACAGTTTTCATAATTCCATCCATCAGATAATGAAAAAAAAAACATCAATTTGTAAAATTGAAGTTGATCTTAACTTAATATGAATAAATAAGGCCAGTAGGAGAGTCAATTCTATGTGATTTTTTCCATTTTAAAATAGTTGGTCGGTGAAAAAACCAAAATGTGAGAAAATTTCTCATAATCAGGAATAAACGGCCCGACGGCCGCATGTGGCCCGCGAGGCCCTTTTGTGCGACCCGCAAAGCTTTTTTTCAAATTTGTATGCATCAACTTTTTTCTACAATGCATTGTTGAGAAAATTTATATGACTTTATTAAATATGCACTTTTCTGCATTTGCTCCATAATCTTTCAGATTATTAACTTTTTCAGGCATTTTAAGCATTGATTATGTTCTGTTCAAGGGGTAAATGGTATATTGTTTAATGGCATAACTTAATACTGGAGATTTTTTTTAAAATTCAGGATTAGAATATGTTTTTCCTTATTGTAGGATACAGATGAAGCATATCAGAACTCAATAAAATGATGGTTAAACATTTTAATAGATACATTCATCAAATTGAGTATTATTTGTGCAGTGTGTAAAAGGCCTTTTCAGGAACGGGAAGAAGAAAAAAAAAGAGAAAAACGAAGGTTCGCGAAAGAGTCAGTCGATTGGGATTGGGCCAGCTAAAAAGAATAAAGCCTGCTCTTTAGTCTTACACAGATTTCCATAAGAATGACAGCTAATCGGAGTGAAATTGGAGTGAAGGCTATTTCTCTCTCTGTTTAACACACGAGAAATCGTATACCGGGACTGCGAGCGCGCCCATCGCCCATTAACGAATTTTGGCGTTAACGATTGTAAGTGTTGTTGTTTGCGAAATTGTTGTTTTTTTAATAGTTTTCCGAAAGAAATCAAAGATTATAAGCTTCTACTACTTTAAAAAGCAATATCCATTAAAGAAAGTTCGAAGAGCGGCAAAAATCGCAAGTTACAGATGATAAGAAACTAACTCCGTTAGTGAAGTCATTATTTTCATTTCAAACAAAAATAGAGGTGTATGATAAAAAATATGCTCAGCAGCAAATTTTTACAAATTATTCTATCCAATTCGGCAAAAAAGGCTTGTTTTGTTTGCATAGCTTTAGAAATCCTATCCCAATGATATCTAAAAAAGATTAAAAATAATAAAAATCTTCTTCTTGAAGTTGGTATCTATTTTTTTTTAAATCCTTACAAAGTCGGAGAAAATAATGATTTATTACAAGCTAGTGTTTCCACCCATTTGTTGACATTTTCTTGTACGCAAACGATCTGTCAAAAATAAGCTTTGTAATCGCCAATGTTGTGATGATGTAATTTTAGATCATAAATGTTCCGTTTTCGTGCATAGTTTTCAACCTAAAGTTTTAAATTTCTCTTGCTGTAGTTTTGAAAAGGGGACTGTTCTTCGCCCTAAATAAAAAAAAATTAGATGAGCAAAGCGTGGTCGCATGTGGCCCGCGAGACCCTTTTGAGCGGCCCGCGAAGCTTTTTACACATTTTTATTCCCTAAATTTTTCCTACAATTATATTAGGAATTTCATATGTTAGGAAAATGTATATGACTCGATCAAATATGCACTTATCTGCAGTTGTCCCATAACCATTCAGATTGTTAACTTTTTTTCTACGATTTTAAGAATTTATTATGTTCTGTTCAAGGCATAATTTCAATATTGTTTAATGGCATAACCTAATATTGGAGCTTTTTTTATTCAGGATACATTTTCCTAATTACATATTTAAATCCTATCACTTTGAAAAGCAAAATCCATTAAAGTGAGTCAGAAGAGCATCCAAAAAAGTTCTTTAGTAAAGTCAATATTTTCGTTTCAAGCAAAAATAAAGTTGTATGATAAAAAATATGCTTAGCAAAATTTTTTAAATTTTTTTTATTTCTGAATTTTGACGAAATTACGAAAGTTTTATAAAAAAGTCTGGGTGAACAATTTTAGATTTTTTATCAACATGAATCAACCGGCATCAAAGTTAACGACAAAAATTATTAGTTGTTGATAAAAAAAATAGATAATAAATTCTGTGATTAGAATCAAAAGGATGATCATCTAGTGATGCTTTTTTTTTTCAAAAATTTGATAAGAAATGTATAACAAACATCGAAGTCCTATCCCAATAATATCTAAATAAGATTAAAAACTATAAAAATCTGGATAAAAATTCTAGAATCAAGGATGTAATTCTTGATTCTAGAATTGAGTTGCTTAGTAATATGTGAAATTGAACATTTCTCTGTGATTTTGACAACCTTGTAATGATCCAATTAAAAAAAACTGGGGTTTTACCGTTTGTAGGAAAAAATCTTGGCTTTAAGGACAAGTTTTAATTGTGGAAAAAATCAAAGAAGTCGGTGATTTCTTTAAATAAATATGTATTTTTCACACGATTAGTTATCACTGTGGTAAGCTCCAGAAGATTTTTAAAAGGAAGTGATGACGAATAGTACCAACGGTTTTAACAAAAATTTGTAAGTACGATTGTTCACTATTGAAAAGTTGAGAGAATTTAAAAATGACGAAGATCTAGTGATGTACCTTTTCTTCATCGGATATTTGAAAAGTCGTGTTCAATTTCTATTTTTAAAAACGTGAATTCGTTTTCTCTTTCCATTTTGAGATTTGTTTTCGCCAAAAATTTGTAGTTTTAAAAAACGACGAGAAGCTCTGCTAATTTATTAAAAAAAATTTACTTGCGGCTTGTCGACAAGATTTTAAATTTAAATTAGCTCGTTGGGTCAAAAGGTTGCTCACCACTGATTTAAACCAACAATATGCGACTTAATCGTTAAATGTTGAGAGCCTTTCTAAAGTATGATTTCAATTTCGTAAGGGGCAAAGTGCGCATATGTGTGTATCCGAACGCACCGGTTAACATTTAATACGTGTTTTTTTATTCAAGTGCCACCGGAAATGTTTGCCTGACCGAAAACCTGACCTGACCGAAAGAACTTCTATGCAGCATTTTTGAAGCACTTTTTAAATTTTCGGAAAAAAAACTGAACACGTTTTTAAAATAGGTGTAATAGTTTAAGATAAAAACTCGTTGCGAAACCAAACAAAATCAACAAGACTATTGTTTTATAGATAAGGCATGCTCAGTTAGGTCAAATTTGTAAACCTGTTCAATGCAAAACTCTCTTAAAGACTTAGAAAAAGTTTTAATAATGATCATTTTAATGAAACAAAATTTGTTACCTGCTCACAAAAAAAAGTAAGCTTATCCGTTAAATAATTCAACACAAATTGTAGAAGAAAATTGTGTTGATTAACAATCATTCATATTTTAACAAACAAAACACTACTATTCTATTTCGCTTATTTCGCGAGATTAATCACCGTAATTTATGTTTATGCTAGTGGGCTTCATAGTAGTTAGCCCGTGCCGAACAAAAATTTGGTATGTAATGATAATGCTTCTAATAAATTTTAACCGGTCATTTTCACTATCTTTCATTTCTTCTAACTTTCTATCCGTTTAGAGCAAGTTCACTGGTGTTGGGAAAAAGTGGTAGAAATTTTGACATTTTGAAAATATTGCCATGCATGAACGTTTTCAAGATCTGTAGCCTTCAAATTTTTTTTAACAACACGTGTTGTATTTTCGCATGCTGTGATGCAGAAACAGCAATATTTCTATCACATACGGTGAAATAAAAACAGTGTTGTAAAAAAATATAGGGGAGATGAGGGCATAATGAGCACTCCTTTTTTCTACATAAGTACGTATTTTCGCAAACAAATTTTCATGAGGATTTGTTCCGTTTTAGCTCTAGTATTAATTTTTCACAAAAAAAAAATCCTTTTCATCGTTACGTATTATTTTTATTTTATTTTTTATTTACATAGTATTCCGTCTTACGACATAACTTGACGAACATAATTCCTAAAATTCACTCGGTCCATGGCAACCGTTCTCCAATTCCTCGGGCACCCCACGTTCGCCAGATCACGCTCCACTTGGTCTAACCACCTCGCTCGTTGCGCCCCCGCTCGTCTTGTTCCTACCGGATTCGTGGCGAACACCTGTTTTGCAGGACAGTCATCCGGCATTCTCGCAACATGCCCCGCCCAGCGTATCCGGCCAGCCTTCACCACCTTCTGGATACTGGGTTCGCCGTAGAGTCGCGCGAGCTCGTGGTTCATCCTTCGCCTCCACATTCCGTTCTCCTGTACGCCGCCAAAGATGGTTCTTAACACTCGTCGCTCGAATACTCCGAGTGTACGCAGGTCCTCCTCGAGCAATATCCATGTCTCGTGCCCGTAGAGAACTACCGGTCTAATAAGCGTCGTATACAGGTTACACTTCGTGCGAGGGCTAAGTCTTCTCGACCGCAGTTGCTTGTGGAGTCCATAGTAGGCACGACTTCCGCTGATAATTCGTCTCCGGATCTCACGGCTGGTGTCATTGTCTGCCGTCACCAGTGAGCCGAGATAGACAAAGTCTTCGACTATCTCCAGCTCGTCGCCGTCGATCGTGACCTTGTTATTACTGGACAAGCGGGTTCGGTCGGTTTCGGATCCGCAGGCCAGCATGTACTTCAACCCAATCCTTCCTGCTTCGCGTTTCAGTTTGCGGTAGATCTCCTCCACCGCTGCAGATGATCTGCCGACTATATCAATGTCATCGGCAAAGCAAATAAGTTGACTGGATCTGTTGAAAATCTTGCCCCACATTTCGCCCACCGCTCGTCGAATAACACCTTCTAGCGCCACGTTGAACATCATGCAGGATAGACCATCACCTTGTCGAAGCCCCCTGCGCGATTCGAATGAACTCGACAATTCACCCGAAATCCGCACACAGCACTGCGTTCCATCCATCGTCGCCTTGATCAGTCTGATCAGCTTCCCGGAAAAGCCGTTCTCGTCCATGATTTTCCATAGCTCGTTACGGTCGATCGTGTCGTATGCGGCTTTGAAGTCGATGAATAGATCATGCGTAGGGACTTGGTGTTTACGGCATTTTTGGAGGATTTGCCGCAATGTGAATATCTGGTCCGTCGTAGACCGTCCCTCCATGAAGCCGGCCTGATGACTTCCCACGAATCTGTTTGCTTGTGGCGTTAGGCGGCGGAGTAGGATTCGGGACAACACTTTGTAGGCGGCATTGAGGACAGTGATCGCTCGGTAGTTCTTACAGTCCAATTTGTCGCCCTTCTTGTAGATGGGGCATATTACCCCCTCCTTCCACTCCTCCGGTAGCAGTTCTATGTCCCAGATCCGGATTATCAACCGGTGTAGGCAATCGGCCAACCTGTCCGGGCCCATTTTGATGAGTTCAGCTGCGATGCCATCCTTCCCAGCCGACTTGTTTCTATTCAGCTGGCGAATGGCATCCTTAACTTCACTCATCGTTGGGAGTGGCTCCTCTTCGTCGTTGGCTACGCCGGCGATGTACCTTCCCCCACCGTCTTGATCTCCTGCATGTGCGCCGTTCAGGTGTTCATCGAAGTGCTGCTTCCACCTTTTGATCACCTCACGATTGTCCGTCAGGATACCCCCGTCCTTATCCCGGCACATTTCGGCTTGCGGCACGAAGCCTTTGCGGGATGCGTTGAGTTTCTGATAGAACTTTCGTGTTTCTTGGGAACGATGCAGCTGCTCCAGCTCCTGGAGCTCCTCCTCCTCCAGGCGGCGCTTTTTCTCCTGGAAAAGTCGGACTCGCTGCCTCTTCCGCTGTCGGTGATTTTCCACATTTCGACGGGTGCCTCTTTGCACTACTGCCGCCCGCGCGGCATTTTCTTCGTCCATCACCCTCCTACACTCCTCGTCGAACCAGTCGTTCCGTCGAGATCGTTCCACATAACCGATGACGTTCTCCGCCGCACTGTTGATGGCTGTTTCGATGGTATCCCAACAGTCCTCGAGAGGGGCTTCGTCAAGCTCGCCCTCTGCCGGCAGCGCTGCTTCGACCGATTGCGCGTAGTCTGCCGCGACCTCAGGTTGCTTCAGTCGCGCGATATTTAACCGAGGCGGGCGCCGGTTTCGCTTGTTGTTCACTACGGAGAGTTTTGGGCGCATCTTCACCATCACCAGATAATGGTCCGACTCGATGTTGGCGCCCCGACAGGATCTGACGTCGATGATGTCCGAAAAGTGCCGGCTGTCGATCAAAACGTGGTCGATCTGTGATTGAGTTTGGTACGGTGATCTCCAGGTGTACTTGTGTGGGAGGCGGTGCTGAAAAAAGGTACTACGTACGGCCATTCGTTTGGAGGCGGCGAAATCAATGAGTCTGAGGCCGTTTTCGTTGGTCAGCTGGTGCGCGCTGAACCTTCCAATTGTCGGTTTAAATTCCTCCTCCTGGCCGACCTGAGCATTGAAATCCCCGATGACGATCTTGATATCATGTTTTGGGCAACGGTCGTATTCACGCTCCAGCTGCGCGTAGAATTCGTCTTTGTCGTCACCGGTACTTCCGAGGTGAGGGCTGTGCACGTTGATGATGCTGATGTTGAAGAACCGGCCCTTGATTCTCAACCGGCACATTCGTGAGTTGATCGGCCACCACCCGATCACGCGCTTTTGCATCTTTCCCATCACTATAAAAGCTGTTCCAAGCTCGTGTGTGTTGCCGCAGCTCTGGTAGATGGCACGACCATCTCGGTACGTTCGTACCGTGGAGCCCTTCCAGCATACCTCCTGCAGCGCTACGATGTCGAATTTGCGGCTCTTCAATTCGTTGGAGAGCACGTGGGTACTGCCCACAAAATTTAGAGATCGGCAGTTCCATGTTCCAAGTTTCCAATCGCTAGTCCCTTTTCGTCGCGTGGGTCTTTGCCGATTTCCATCCGAAATTTGTAGTTCGTTGTTCGTTGCTTATGTTTTTTGTAGTCACGGGCTCGCAAGGCCCGCAGCTAACCCCACTATCTCGCAGGAGGACCGTCGTGATGTTGCTGTTTTGGGTCCCGAACACCACCAGGACGTTGTTGCACTCCGCACGCCGCCCCTAACATGGAGAACAGACGCGTACGAAGCCCCCTAACTCATTCTGCATGCGACCAAAGCATCCACCGGGGTTGGGTACCCGATCTCCGCTAAGGTTGCTCGCACCCCAGCTAGTACCACGGGGAGGTAGAGAATCGGAGTTGCAGACAAGAGGTGATATGACCACTACCCGAGGGTTGGGTGTATGGGGTCTCGAGTTGCACATTGTCTACTTCACTAGCCAACATCTCATTGTAATATTAATTAAAAATTAAATTATTAAAAAAACGGGGGTTTTACCGTTTGTAGGAAAAAATCTTGGCTTTAAGGACAAGATTTAATTGTGGAAAAAATCAAAAAAGACGGAATAAATATATATTTTTCACACGATTATTTATCACTGTGGTAAGCTCCAGAAGATTTTTAAAAGGAAGTGATGACGAATAGTACTAACGATTATAACAATAATTTTATAAGAACGAGTGATTACCAAGAGGTACTATTAAAAAAATGAGAGAATTTAAAAATAACGAAGATTTAGAGATGTACCTTTTCATTATCGGGTATTTAAAAAGTCTTGTTCAATTTCTGTTTTAAAAAACGTGAATTCGTTTTCTCTTTCCATTTTGAGATTTGTTTTCGCAAAAAATTTGTAGTTTTAAAAAACGACGAGAAGCTCTGCTAATTTATAAAAATAAATTTAACTTGCGGCCTGTCGACAAGATTTTAAATTTAAATTAGCTCGTTGGTTCAAAAGGTTGCTCACCACTGATTTAAACCAACAATATACCACTTAATCGTTGAATTTTGAGAGCCTTTCTAAAGTATGATTTCCATTTCGTAAGGGGCAAAGTGCGCATATGTGTGTATCCGAACGCACCGGTTAACGTTTAATGCGTGTTTTTTTATTCAAGTGCCACCGGAAATATTTGTCTGACCGAAAACCTGACCTGACCTGACCTGACCGAAAGAACTTCTATGCAGCATTTTTGCAGCACTATTTACCTTTTCGGCAAAAAAACTGAACACTTTTTTTAAAATAGGTGTAATAGTTTAAGATAAAAACTCGTTGCGAAACCAAACAAAATCAACAAGACTATTGTTTTATAGATAAGGCATGCTCAGTTAGGTCAAATTTGTAAACCTGTTCAATGCAAAACTCTCTTAAAGACTTAGAAAAAGTTTTAATAATGATCATTTTAATGAAACAAATTTTGTTACCTGCTCACTGGTCGGTGATTTAATTAGACGAACTTGACGTTCGAGCGCTTTTTCAATTTTTTTCTGTTCCAGCCCTGTATACTGACGTTCTGTTGAACAGCTAATTGAATCTGTATAAAATTAGGGATTCTCATATAATTTCGTTTATACTCAAGATGGAAGACAACTTGAAAAACAATTCGACAAAGAAATTTCTTAAACATGCTTATAGATATTTTTGGTCCTCAACGCCAAATACTACGTCCAAAATAATAATCTTATGCTTGATTTATCCGCAAAATAATTCAACACAAATTGTAGAAGAAAATTGTGTTGATTAATATTTTAACAAGCAAAACACTACTATTCCCATTTCGCTCACTGTATTATGACGAGATTAATAACCGTAATTTATGTTTATGCTAGTGGACTTCATAGTAGTTAACCCGTGCCGAACAAAAATTTGGTATGTGATGATGATAAATAAATTTCAACCGATCATTTACACCATCTTTCATTTCTTCTAACTTTCTATCCGTTTATAAAATTTCATAAACTTGAGATATTCTTAATAAAAAAGACATCACTTTTTACCGATAAGGCCGTTTAAATTCTTGCTAGTTTAGTTTATGCAAAACTTTTATTTTATTTCACAGCAGGAAAAGAAGTAGGCGTGTGCTGAACCGGCAGCACGCGTTTTTTTTCGGCTGCAAATTTTTTTTTCAAAAAATTTAAGAAAATTTATGGATTTTTAGGATTATTGTTATCCAATTCGATTGAATTGATGTTGATGAGTTAGTGAAATTGTTTGTTTAAAGTTGAATGTTAGAGATGTTATGGAAAAAGTGGTGCTATTCAAGAATCATCCGTTAATTTCAACACTGGATTGTTGAACGAAACAGAAAAGTGCGATGCATGGGACACTAGAAATGTGAAAAAATGTAAGTGCGTATAACGTTGTCCACGTTTCTTTCTCCCCTGGTTGCAGTCGTCTCTGCGTCCAATACTACACAGTTTCTTGGGACTATCCAAAATCTTTGATAATCCTTTCCAAGAAAAAAGCTTTATAGAGTGTCCATAGTTTTCAAATAGAAGCTCTTCAGATGTCAGTTGTTCATAGAGAAGTTTTCTTGAGATCTTGCAGTTTTTTATCGATCCAGAATTGTTTCCGTTTATTGTTACGTCTTTATAAAGTCTCAATTTATCTGAACCTATTAACTAATCGGTTGTCTGTATTCAAATTGACTTTGTGTTCATGCTCATAATTAAAAATATACCCAATAAAGAATTTTTTTCTCCAAGAAACATTTATAAATAAGTCTTGATCGAACAATTTGTTGTCTCAAGATTTGAGAAGCACGTTTCTGTAATCTGTCTTCAGTAAGTGTAAAATACAAGAAAAAAATAAAGGAAACCAGACAATCAGTGGAAGTCGACCGAAAAAACAGTCAGGGACGAGCACGTTCTCGTGCTATTGACACAGTCAAAGGCAAGACTTGGCCAGCCCACCCATCCATCTTCCACGGCTAAGCTCCCATCCTTCCTTCAAGTCGACTAGAGTAAAGTGGCGTCTTCGCCATTCTCCATATATCTAAGTATCCCCCCACAGATACAACTTTAGCGGGAGGTTCTTACTTAGTAAGGAAGTCTGCTGTACGTACCCCCAACAAATCCACCACTTGGCCGCTGCTGTTGCTGAAAGAAATAATACCACGATGAGGTGCTTGTTGCAAATGTGGGTAAGAGATGTGGGACAAAAAACTGCGTATTCTGGGTCTGGTGTTGGCTTGCAGACTTGCAGCAAATCTTAACAAAACGATGGCAAAACAAAAAAGTTCAGAACGGGGGCATTGAGATAGGATAGTGACCATATCTTCTGCGGCCGCATGGGGTCGTTGGCAATGGTCAATGTCAGCCGATCTAAATAGGTTCATACATAAGTATATAGGCACTGGGGGACCTGGTCACCGTACCCGGCTGTGGACGTTCGAGGTTAACCAGAAGGTGAACCTGATTCCTTGGTGCGAGGAAATGTCACACTACCGGGATCGGTTCAGAGTAGAAGAAAATGGGACCACTCTGAAGGGAATTGATTAGTCTTTGTTTTTTTAATATATTTATTTCAGAAGATCTCACGCCCCAGCCTCGGCAAATTTTTAAACTGTTGAAAGACGATGAAGATGGAATATGCGAATTTTCGACTGCAAAATTGGTTCAGTGATCATAACATAGGTTTTTTTTGTTCAAGTTTATAAAACAATTTTTTTCTGACAAGGTTTGAAATGTATTTTTCATAACTCAATTTCAGAATCAAGATAAAATAAAATTCAAAAGAAAAATCGGATATTTAACTCACTTCGAAAACAGTGGATGATGCTAACTGCACGATTGCGATGGAAAAATTTGGCCAGAATGTTCAAGTATGTATGGCAAGCTATTTGTACCTGTGTTCTTTGCAAAAGGTAAAATAAATGCTTAAGTTTACGAAGGTGAATGCTTGAAAAAACATTGCTGCCCCTCTATTAAAGCATCAGTATCCCCCTCTTTTCTGGCAGGATTTGGCATCTGCACATGACGCCGAGCCTGTACTGCAGTGGTTTTTAGACATAAAATCCATTTGTCGAGGAAAACAACAATCCACCAAATTGTCCAGATCTCCGACCGATTGAGGAATACTGGGCAATTGGGAAAAGGATCTTTAAGAAGGAGGGGAAAGTTTCACAAGGTATGGAAATATTCGAGAAAAAATTGGAAGGCAGCATCCAGGAAATGCACAGAACCTGATGGAAGGCATTTCATCAAAAATGCGATCATTCAATAGAACATAATTTTTTGACTCATGTTAACCATGATATTGTATCTAATCATACTGATCTTCAATAAACCGAATAGGAAAAATTGAAATGATAAACTTAATTTTTTTTTAACAGTTTTCGATACAGTTAAAACAAATCTAAATCAAAGATTCAAAGCTTCCTTGTTCGAATCCGATGCATAACCAGAACCGTATTGCAGAATCATTTATTGACGACCCCTTTTCCGAGCCTTACGCGCTCATGTTCATGATAAATACTTAGTAAATCTCTACAGAATCCAAATTTTTGCAATTCCCTGGAACAAATTTCACCAAATAACTTTTGTTGAGGTACTTACAGCGTTGAATTAGAATTTGCTGACTATATACGCTACCGGCCAAAATTTTGGGGTCACCCCCTCAAAAACAAGAAAATTTATTTGGTCATATCTCAGTCATCTTATGACTTATTGCATTTCTTTTTATCTCATTCTCATTCAAGTCGATGATCGAAACCATTTTCCATGTTTTTGGAAAAATGTATATGTTAACTTAATATGACTTAAACTTGGCTTAAAGTTGGAAAATTTCCAAAAAATCGCACTTTATATTTCAACCCGATCAGTTCAGAGTTGGGTGGACCGAATTTAAAAATTCAAGTTGCTTTTTAATTTTTTTTCATAAATGTTAAAACTCTGTCATCAAACAACGTATCGCTAATCTGAAACGTTATATTTAATCGTCATGAGTTGTTTTCGCTTTTTGGATATTTAGTGAAAAATTTTTTTCAGACTAAATTCGTTAAAACTTTAATAGTTTGATTATTTTTTTATAATGTTCACCGTATTTTCAATAAATACCTTCAAACTTATTTCGACCATAACTTTATTATCTTACGAGTTATTGCAGATCTGTTTGGCTCCATGTTTGATAGACCAACATATCTCGATCTTTTTTATACGTAAAATAGACTTGAGCCTTTAAATGTTAAATTGCCTTTGGGGCAGTTCAGAAACCACGTGGACAGAAAAATGAGATTTTTACCCCTTTCTCCTTCTCCGTGCACAACAGTGGGCATTTAGCAATCCCTATCCCCCTCCCCCAGATGTTGACCTGGAGAGATTCGATTTTGGTTGCCTACATCTAATACTACATTTCCATTTCTTGGTTTATTTTGCATTGCAAGCTCCGATTTTTATAGAATGCATCTCAATTTGAGATTCTCAAAAGCCCATATTTTACAAATTAAAGATATCGAAACTGTCCAGATACCTTTAAATTCCAGATTTTTTTTTGTAAAATATTTTCTTATTTTGAACTTTTTTGAAAAAAAAAAAAGAGATTTGATTGTATTTGCCTCGACGTAGAAAAAATGATCGATTTTGATTTAGGGATTTAAAAAGATTCTTCATAATTCAAACTATATTTGGTAATTTTTCAGATATTTAGAATTTCAACTTTCATACTTTTACGTTTGAAAAAGAAATAAAAATTTGAGATTAATATTGGGAAAATGGCCAAACACATCAAATTAAAACTGTGTTTTCTCGAAACAAGTAACTTTTTTTTAATAAATCATTTATTTTTCTCTCAAAGGCTTATTTACTGTGATATTTTACGTCTTTCATTAGCTTTTATGCACTTATACCGCTTTGGCTCAAAGGGCTTCATACATTTTGAGCCGTTATCACAATTAAACAATTTTAATAGTGATCAATAGTTTCTATAAAAAATCCATTCTTTAATTTAAAACTTTGAAAATTAAGTTAATTAGGTAAAAAATGGTCACGATAAAGTTGTTCTGAGACCAAATTATGATTAAATTATAAAAATGAATTTTAACTATGAGGATTTCATGGTAACAAATAATTACATTAAAAATGTGCAACATAGATTATTGGTTGAAACTTGATATCAGTTATGCTTCAAATTCTATACAAAGCTCAAAAAATAGTGTTTTTCGCCTGTTTTGATTAGTACTTTTGCTCCAAAGCTGTAAGAGGCTCACGTTACCTGTATGTGAGTGCAGTTGTTTATGCATTGTTTGTTTTCTATGCAAAAAGGGAAATATATTTTCATCGATTCTATCATCATTTTTAAAATATAACTCACAATACTATTTTTTTGCAGAATGCTCTTTTCATCGAATACTTGAAAAGGGCCAATAGTCGGTATTCGGCTGTTCGCACTATTTCGTACATCTTTAATGATATCTATTCATTTTTCGAAAAATTCTGAAAATACTACTTCTGAAACTAGAGGTGATGGATAAAATCTGAAATCGAGTTTAGAAATTTATTTCCAAAATCAGTTCTTAAAGCATAGGCTCCAAAAACTTTCCTATATTTTATTTTTTCCCAGATGAAATAAAACTATTCCGTCATCCCCGACTATTTTCTCAGAAAAAAGGCGATCGCTCAAGTTGAACATTCGGAAGATATTTTTCTAATTTTTGAACAACGGCTGGATTTCAGGATTCACACCAATTATTTCGCAGATACTGTTTTCAGCTCACCTACACAATAATATTTCAAAATTTGAGTAGAAATCTAGCTTAATAATTTAGGTTAAAAAATCCACTCGAGGTGAAAGTTTGGTTATTTCAATTGCAATTGATTATGTATTTTCACTGAAATATCGGAATGATATGAACTTTCAGAAATTAACTCTTTATTCAATGTGTTTCATACATCAATTCATACATTATAAAACATGGTTTAAAAATATTGAGAGAATGAAAAAAAGAACTATTCACTTTTTTCATAAATAATTCGTTGCAAATTAGTTATTTTTTCTTTGGATTCAGTTCCAATAAAATTAAAAATTTAGTATGAGAGCTTGAAATTTAAAAAAAACTAAAATGACGTTCCAAAGGCTTCATTCCTAAGAATATGATTTTGATGATTTTATTCTATAATTAAATATATGTTTAAAAATTGAAGAATTTGAACAAGAATTAATAATAATTCGATACTTTCGAACAACTATTCAGCAAAATGCTTCAGAAAAATAATTAAATGTTCAGTTTTTAAATCATAGAAATTATTACAAACACTTTTCTCAAATAATGTTTTTGGAATCGTTGCAAAATGAGAATCATTACAGTTTTGGTGAAGGCCTTACCTTCATTTGACTGATTTATGAAAATTTGGAAAATCACACCAGTTTCAGAATTTTCGACCCTCAAAAATCACTAAAGGGAGGACCAAGGGGGTTCAAAAAAATCATTTGAATTTTGGTGCGAAATTTCTTAAAAATGCATAAAACGTCGAAATCTGGTGTTATTTGGAAAAACAATTTGTGGTCAAAAATCGACTTTTAAATTTTGAAAAATCACTGAAAAGAGGGGAACCAAAGGAAATCCGGAAAATCTTAAAAAAGTTCCAGAAAGTCGATTTTGTGAAAAAAATTTTTTTTTTCGAGATAGCTCTCGATCTTGACGTTTTCTAAGTTACTAGGCATCAAAATAAAAATTTCAATTTATCGTGTATCCTTTGGTCCCCCTTTGATGATTTTTGAAGGTCAAAAAACCAAAACTTAGAGCGCTTTGAACACCCCTAAATAAAGTCTGATTGAGCTGAAATTTTGAACTGGTCAGTCTTTGGCCTATCTACAAAGTGTGTATCGTCGTTTTTTGAAATTCGACATGAATCATCTGGCTAACAATCTCATACAAAGCCAGAACTTGTTAGCACCCCGGTAAATAGTAAAAGTATTTTGACTGTCCATGTGCAGAATCGTGGTATGGTTCTGGAGTAAATATTTGTTTTGATTGAGGCTTTAAGAAAAATATTGTCAAAAACCGATAGGGCATTTAAGAAAACAAGTTTTTAATAGAATAGGGGAGAGGCGGGCTATATGCGCATATTAAGGAAAAAAACTCATTTTCTCCCATATTCCGATAGATAGGAGTCTGAAAGCTATATGCACATGAGCGGACATCTGTTTTCTATACGTAAGAACTATTTTTCTGTTAAAATCTCTTACAGTTTTTGTGGAAATAATTTTATAATAAAAGAAGTCAAAATAGCCGATTTCCGAAACCAGCGGGCGAAATCCGCATATTTATGTTTAAAGCTATATTTCATTTACACTTGCAATATTTTGAAATTAATTAATTGAATATGGTAGAAACGGATGTTAAGAATACGTCAAGGCTGAAATTTTGGTGAAAATTTTTTACATCACTAGTTCTTTTGCATGAAACATAGGTAAGTATGCCATATGGCCATATTTCATGGTAATATTTTGTTCATATTGTATTTTTATCGGATCAGTATGAAGTTCTTTTTTTTCGCTATAAGATCGTGATTTGAGCGTAGATTTAATGTTTAAATGATAGAAAGTAAAAAATTTATAAGACTAATCTATTTTTCTTGATATAGGCATTTAACCTGCCTTGAAATGGGCATTCAGAACCTATCTCTTATTCCAATATCTTATCATCTACAACTTTGCCAAAAGCTTCAATTTGTTGAATTTCCGATTTCCAGATGAATAAGAAAGAAAAACCATTAAAATTTTTGTTCACAGAATCTGTACGCACAAAGATTAAAGTTCAATATATTATAACAAAACTGACAAAAATCTTGGCTGAATTTTTAAATTTTTCCGACTTTATATAACAATTTAATTTTTTCCATGCCATGTGTTAAAAGCGTATTACCCTCAAACTGCACTGATTAGATATGATGAATCTCTAGCCATATCGTCAATCGGCTGTATGCGCATATTACCCAACATGCGCATTTAGGAACACTTCCCCTACCAGTGTTTTTGGTTTCTCCCGAGCAAAATATCTCAAATTCCATTCAGGGATGAGGCTCAAGGCAATCCCTTTCCATGATCAGAACTTGCTAAAATTTTAAATGTGATCTTCTGGTGATAAATTTTAGCTTGAAACGCGGGTTAGATTAAAAATCATTTATTCGTTCTGTACAAAGATTAGAAACTTTACTATATACTAGGGTGTGTCGCTTGTGTAACTTTTGTCGAATTTCAAAAACCCTGTAATTTAAAAAGATTCCTATTAGGTCAAAACAAACGACATAATTTTAACAGATTTTTATAATAAGATTAAGGTACTCGAATTTTGATTTTAAAAATTTTACGGAAAATTTTAATATTTACATGGAGCTTTATGGACTTTCTATATGGCTACTCTCCAAGACTCAAAAAACGAAAAAAGTGACACTCTGCGAAGAAATTTTCTCGTTCTTCCATACACATTTTCAAATCAACATACGGGTACCTAAATCTCATTTTAAAAATCTGATAAAAATTATGTCGTCCGTTTTGATCAGGGACTTTTTAGAATACAGGGTTTCAAAATTGGAAAAAAAGTTGCAATTGGACAAACCCTACTGTACACTGTGGTTCGTTATATATTATTTGAAAAAATGCAAACATTACACGGTGTGTTTCGTAGAAGGACTTAAAAAACATAGTAATGCTTATTTTTGCATAAGCAGAAATAATTATTTTTTTTTAATTTCTATTTGAAATCTTCAAAAATATACATATTTTAAGTGTTCTATAATTTCAAAGGAGCTAATTTTCGTAGTTCCTACTTTTAATATTTTTGAATTGAACTGAAAAATCTCATAAAAAAATATGAAAAGTTATTTTAAACTAGTTCCTGAGCTTTTAAAACAAAAAACAAATGCTTAAAAAATATCTTCTAATCCTAAGATTTTAAAATTGTCTGGCAAATCCTGCTTATCAACCTAACCTCGCATCGTGAAACTTTCGACTGGATGTTGCATCACTTTTCTGGTTCAAGTCCATTGCGTTCCCTTCACTCGGTCTTACGCAATACCCAAATCTGATTGGAAATTGCTCAGCACAGAAAAGGATTCAGTAGGAACAGCATTGTGCGCAAACTGACCTGTCTGATGCAATGTCGCCAAAATGTTTCGATACTTTACGTTCTTCCATTAGAAACATTATTTTGTTCTCGTGTTGTTTTTACTTGGCCGCACTAGGTACTTAGCAAGATCGTGTCTAGAAGAAGTGTTGGATCGGTATTTTGAATTTGAGAAAAAATACCGTTAGTTGCCAGGAGCCAAAGAAAAAGAACCGAAATGACGTCATCCCGTTCCTCGGAATCCGGAGTTTATCAGCGCGGTTGTTTTCGAAAGAGACACACCAAAAAAATAAACACGAAAAGAGCGTCCACTTCAAAGTGGATCGCTTTTGTAACAGCAAATCATTCGTGTTTCGAGATGTTCCGAGTCGGTTGTTTATTGTTTGCCAGTCGCATTAGAACCTGCCCGGGGATTGTCCGGATAAACGTGCCATCGGTTGGCTTCAGTCTTGAGCTACAAATGTCGATCGGTTTCCGAAACTGTAAACAGCTACCTTCTACTTTCAGTAGACAAACATTTTGTGAACTAACAACAATTCGTCATCCATTCATTGATGACTTTTGCCGGGGAATAGTTTTTTGTCCTTGGACTAAACCACTTGAGAATGCGATAAAACAATTGCATCGGAACTGAGCTCATCACCTTGGTCCGCCCCCTTGCCAGCTGACAGTCGATGATGATGGTAATTGAGCGAATAGTGGAGCCAGAAAGTCACACATTAGTGCCACGTGCTGCCCATTTCCCATTGATACTACTGGTGATGTGGGAGTGGCAGATGCTTCCTACTTACTGACAGTCATGATGCAGATATGGATCAATAGCGTGTGACGCTGCTGACGTAAAACTTTTCTTCTGAGTATCAAT
This sequence comes from Uranotaenia lowii, assembly GCF_029784155.1. Classification (NCBI taxonomy): domain Eukaryota; kingdom Metazoa; phylum Arthropoda; class Insecta; order Diptera; family Culicidae; genus Uranotaenia; species Uranotaenia lowii. The sequence goes on from NC_073692.1 coordinate 16,075,996, forward strand.
CAATTTCAGCTTCGGCGGGATCAATTTCTATTTATTTTCTGAGTTTTAAATTGTACAATAAACAGATCATTCATTCTTTATCAATTACATAACTAACGAAAACCTACGAGTAATTTACGAGACGATATTTTTTGCAAGAGCTCTTTCGATTTTGGCACGGTTTAAAATCGATTATTCCTAATGATTTCCATATTTATTAGACCAATACAGGTTTTATAAACAAAAATCTATGTGTTCCTTTAACCCTCTAGAACCAAAAACCCATTTTTCAAAAAATTGGGGCTAAGGAACATGATTTTCAGTACCGTAAATGGGGGAACTTTGATCACTTTTTTCATTCATTTTTGAATATTTTGGTACGGGTTGCTTTTTCGTAATATCTAAAATTTTTAAAACCATTACTGAAGTGAGGAGTATCAAACATGATCATTGATTGTAGTAAATTCAAAAGACATTGGTGGTAATAATTGAATGTTTGTTACAAAACCAGATTTCGAGTTTCGGGGTGACTTTGATCACTGTGGTTTTTAAGTACCGCAACATCTTCAAAAATTTTGTTATGGTGCCAATAAGCACACAAAGCATAAACATTAATAACAGTAATTTCTGTTAGGACTATACCCAGTTTTTCAACGTTTTTTTTTTCAAAAACATTTATAGTCAAAAGATGGACCATGTTGCTGCATACATCTAGGGGCAAAAATTATAAAAATTTCTTAATTTTTTTTGGCCTCAAAAACAAATAAAATTTTACCTTCATGCAATTCCCTAGATCCTCGCACTGTTCCCATGTATTTTTTTTTCTTCAAATTGAACCATTTGATAGGGTCTTAGACATTTTTACTATACGGGGTTTCTCATGGAAATACACCGTTTTTTTCCAATATAAAAACATTATCACCAAATGACCTTAAAAATAACACCTAAACTAAACCTAAACAAAGAAAAAGTTGAACTTTCACATTAAACAACCCATTTGCTCCTTAATGCTTGAATTTGATCAGGAGAGATGTTTGTTTGTGAGCCTTCGAAAAACGAGATATTTTAAGTTTTTTAAATTACATTATTAGGAATATCAAAAATCTTCTAATAAAAACCAAATTTAGCTTATTCGTAACTAAATTCATAAGCTTTCAAACGTAGTAAACAGTTATCAGATATTTTAACTTTTTGCTTAGTTCATGATGATTATCTGCAAAAATTTCATGTTGATCAAAGTTACCCCGGTGATCAAAGTACCCCCAGTTTACGGTACCTTTCCGGTTGTAGTTTGGCACACATTTCATCCATTTTTTTCCTAAATTTTGAAACATATTAACACTGACTTATAGCTATATTTTTATAAATAACTAGGTGACCCGGTGTGCTTTGCTACCCTTTCCAAAAATAAATGTCATTTGTAAAAATTTATTCGAATTTAGAAACCCTATCATAGTTCAGAACTAACAACTTTGAAATGAAAGCTGTAGCTGGAGTTCCGAATTGAAATTCAAAGATGGTATATATTTTTACCTAAAACTTGATCTCTTAACTTGTTTTTCTAGATATGAAATTTATACTCTGTTTTTAAAGCTTCCTAATTACTTATACAATGTCAAAATTTATGGATATTCTCCTTTTTTCACAAAGTGGGAAGCTACGAACTTTCATAAAAACATTTGTCACATCTATTGGTTTGAAACAAGATTAAATAACAAGTTGCTATAAACGAGGAACCACCCTATCGGATGAGTTCCTGAGAGAAACAAACTCTCTCACGGTCGATCTTTCGGATCGGGCCGTGTTGGCAGAAATAGAAAGCATAGCTAATAAAATTCACTTCGTTTCAACCTCCACAAAGAACGCATCGCGTAATTTACTGTGCTCGTCCCCCGTCCAGTCCCAGTTAAAATAAAACTAATTTGTCCCCCTAATTCGTCGTGTGTGTCCTAAATAAGGAAGAAATTGTGCCCGTCGTGAGTCTATCACAATTGTAGACAGTGCTCGGAGAAAGGGTCCACAATATACCCTCCGAAGTGGACAATCGAGTGATCAGTGAACGGAAATTGTTTCGGACGTCGCCTGCCAACATTACAGTCCACACAGAAGCCTTGGTACGTGTCGAAACATTGGTCCTTCGAGCCGGATAAGGAACCGGACAAACTAAAAAGATCGAAGACGGAGTGGGTTGCAGAGCTATCATCTACTGGAATACGGAAGTTCAGTTTGAATACCATTGTTGTCTGCCGCGCCATTGCACTTGTCGCACCAAGCCGTCGATTGTGCGCCATTGCCATCGCCATTGTCGAACTATCAGCACAATTAAGGTCTTCGCCATTGCTACACAAGGAGGTTTCGAGAAAACGCATTCGCTGAGGTGGTCAGGAAATCTGAGGTCAACACATTACTCAGAGTCGGAAATACCAGGAAAGTACATATTCTGCATGCTCGGTACTTGGGTTTATAATAAAATAAAGGATTGGATTCGATTTTTTTTATCTTTTGGGTGGAGTTGGGATAAGATTGCGCATTCCTTTACTAGTTCTAAAATCTTGTCAGCCGAATTTGTCTGCTTTGAAAGTCTTCTTGGCTCGTTGGTTATCCCTTGTCAATCGTAGGCTGGTGTTGAGCGTTGAGTGGAGCAATTAATCAACTTAATTTAACAAGTCAAAGTGAGCTAGAAGTGCATCTTTAAAGCTTGTGACAGTGCATACCATTGAAGTTTGGTGGTTGAACAGTGTTAGACCGTGTCGAATCGTACATATTTGATTCCGAGTTCAAGTTTGATTTAAGTCAGTTTATAATTCAGTGATTGCGTCAGTTGTGAATTAAGTATTAGACCGTGTCCACGTTGTTTATTGCATATTCCTGAATTTTGAAATGGGTGACTACGATGTGAACGAGCTTAAGGAGCAAGATCGACAACTTCGTAATAGCATCTCAGGTATTACAAAGTTTCTTGCAGAATACAAGAAGGAAATTCATGAGGCTCAAATCGATGTTCGCCTTGAAACGTTGGAGAAGGCAGTGCAAAAGTTTTTTACTATCCGTAGGAAATTGAAAGTTGTATTAGACGAAGAAGATGAGGAGCAAAAACTTGATTCAAAGGAATCGGAAAGCACTCGGAAAAAACGATTGAAAATCCAGCAAGATCTACGGGAAGCCGAGTTCAATGAAGTTGCTAACCAGGTCGAAGAAATGTACTTCTCTGCTAAGGCTTCTCTATTAACATTGCGCCCTTCAAAAGCAGAACGATCAGCTACGGAAGCGGATTGTGAAGGAAAAGTTGGATCAATAGTATCACGCGTGAAGCTACCCGACATTCAGCTTCCAAACTTCAACGGACGGTTGAGAGATTGGATCACTTTCCGTGATATGTTCAAAAGTTTAATCCACAACAACAATCAGCTCTCAGCAGTAGACAAATTTACATATTTAAGATCCTCGGTGACAGATGAGGCTCTTGAAGAAATCAGCTCCATCGACATTTCGGAAAGTAATTACCTGGTAGCTTGGGAGGTTCTTTCAAATCGATACGAAAATAAGAAACTCATCGTTAAAGCACATCTAGACGCGATTTTTGCAATTGAACCTGTACGCAGAGAAAATTGCGAGTCACTGAATCGCCTCATAAGTGAATTCGAGAGAAACCTGCAGATGCTCAATAAGATTGGAGAGACTACGGAGAATTGGTCAACGCTGCTAGCCCACATGGTCATTCGTCGGCTAGATTCAGTGACACTACGCCAATGGGAAACCCATCATAATTGCAAGGAGGTGCCTACATATGCCCAGCTGATGAACTTCTTACGAGACCAGTGTTTGGTACTTCAATCGATTGCTGCCACCAAGGCTGCCGAACCGGAAATCCATCGTCCTCGAATAACTATGACTCATGTGTCATCTCAATCTCGGAGACGCTGTGTATTCTGTGATGCACCATACCATTCGGCGTTTCGCTGTAACAGAATTAGAAATTGGTCAGTTGCACAACGCATTTCGGAAGTGAATAGGCTTCATCTTTGTTCCAATTGTTTGCGTTCTGGTCACTCCGTTAATGATTGTCCTCATGGTACGTGTTCTCGTTGCGACAGAAAGCACCACACTCTTTTGCATTTCAGTAACTTCTCGTCTAGACCACAAACCAACTCACAATTTGGCATCTCCTCCGCTCCACCAACGCGCAATGAAATTGGCACTGCTAGTCAATATCCAGCAAATCAAACTTTGTTGCCCACTCAGAATCAGCCACAGCGCCAAACCCCAGAATCATATCCTAGCACCAACTCCTACCCAGTAATCCAAAGTCCAAATCCACAAACTCATTCAAACCTATCCGAAGATGATCAGCAATCACATACCTTCATAACCTCTCGGGAAGCAAGTTCTGTACCCGTACAAGTTCTGTTATCAACTGCAGTTGTTCGAGTAGAAGATAGATACGGTAACCACACCTTTGCCAGAACACTTCTTGATTCGTGTTCGGAGTTTTGTTACATCACCAATAGTTTTTGTCAACAATTGAAATTTCAAGAATACCCAGAAAGATTGACAGTCCAGGGAATTGGCAATGCCTCGGTCATCTCCAAAAGGTCAGTTGAAGCTGTAGTCCAACCTCGTTTGCCAACAATTTCTAGCTTCAGTCAGAATATTCGGTTCCACGTTCTTCCCAATATCACCCGAGCTTTACCTACTAAACCTTTGTCAAGTTTCCAAAGAAACCTGCTTCCTAAAGTCGTGCTAGCCGATCCAGAGTTTTGGAAACCAGGGAAAATTGACATGATAATTGGAGCAGAATTCTTTCTCAATTTACTACTTGATGGAAAACAAAAACTTGTGGCTAATGGCCCAACGCTTAAAGAGTCAGTTTTCGGTTGGATTGTGTCTGGAAAAGTATCACCAGATAGTTCAGAAAGTCAGTCAGAAAAACATTCTGAAAACAGTGCAGATATACAGTCAGAAATGTGTCAGTATAAAACGTCAGCCTTTGTCAGTTCAACAGCTCAACTTGAGGAAATGATAGCAAAATTTTGGGATCTCGAAACATGTCAATCTAAAAGTCTGTATTCTGTGGAAGAAACTGCTTGTGAGGAGTACTTCAAGCGCACTACCGTTCGAGATTCAAAGGGAAGATTCATCGTGAGTCTGCCAAAAAAACAGAGTGTCATTCGACGACTTGGTGAATCTCGGAATGTAGCATTAAGACGTTTTCTTGGCCTCGAAAAACGTCTGAGTGCAAACCCTGAACTAAAAGAAATGTACTCAAAATTTATTCATGAATATCTTCAGATGGGTCATATGCAAGAAGTCTCAGAAAGTCCGTGTCAGAGCGCAGGTCAGAATAGTCAGAATTCTTATACAAATCCGTCCTACTACTTGCCGCATCATGCAGTACTGAAACCCGAAAGCACAACAACGAAACTCAGAGTAGTTTTTGACGCATCGTGCCGCACCTCTTCCGGCGTTTCACTAAACGACGGATTGATGGTAGGCCCAGTAGTCCAAAATGATTTGATTTCAATCATCCTACGTTTCCGTTTGCATCGATTTGCAATCAGTGCAGACATAGAGAAGATGTATCGGATGGTACGTATTCAAAGTTCGGATCAGTGCTTGCAACGCATTCTATGGCGAGATTCACCCAACGACACTATCAAAACTTACGAATTGACAACAGTGACCTATGGCACAGCTTGTGCACCATTTCTTGCAACAAGATGTCTCAAACAACTTGGAGAAGAGAACAAATCATCACACCCTGCTGGTTCCAGAGTCGTGATGGACGACAGCTACGTAGACGATAGTCTTACAGGTGCAGAAACTGTCGAAGAAGGAATATCGTTAGTGATGGAAACGACATCTCTAACTAACTCAGCAGGATTCAACCTTCGGAAGTTTAATTCGAATTCTCAAAAGATATTGGCAAGCCTTCCTCATCATATGAGAGACAATCGGTCTGTGTTAGAGTTAGACAATTCCGGAGATATCGTTAAAACGCTTGGTTTGAAATGGGACACCACTACAGACAAGTTTTGTTTCAGTTTCCCTCAGTTGAAATCGTCTGAGGAGGTAATAACCAAACGCATTGTTCACTCAGACGCGGCATGTTTGTTTGATCCACTCGGCTTAGTTGGACCTGTAGTTGTCACAGCCAAAATATTCATTCAAAGGCTTTGGAAATCTAAGTACGATTGGGACGATCCCCTGGATGAGAGTTCACAACAGTTTTGGAGTAGCTATAAACATGGTTTACTGCAATTAAGCTCGCTTTCAGTTCCTCGCTGGCTAGGATTTAGTCGGAGTCTTATGTCGGTTCAACTACATGGCTTTTGTGACGCCTCTGAACAGGCTTATGGCGCATGCTTGTATTTACGATGCGTTACATCTGATGGATCAATTTCAGTGCGTCTTATCACTTCGAAATCAAGAGTGGCTCCCTTAGAAAATCTCAAGCGCTCAAAACAAAAGACCTCCATTCCACGCCTAGAGCTATCGTCAGCACTTTTACTCAGCCATTTGTATGAAAAATGCTTCCGTGAATATACACATATCACAGAGGCTTTCTTCTGGACGGATTCGATGATCGTTAAGCACTGGCTTGCATCTCACCCTTCTCGTTGGCAGACATTTGTTGCTAATCGTGTATCCGAAATACAACACATTACGAAGAGCGGAACATGGAACCATGTGCCTGGAATCGAAAACCCAGCGGATCTTATATCACGCGGAGCCTCTCCAGATCAATTGATCCACCTAACGTTATGGTTTGAAGGTCCCAAATGGCTTTCTCAAAACCAGACGTTGTGGCCAACAGAGAATTTAGAGAATAACACTGAAATCAGCATTGATTCTGCTCAGCTGGAAGAAAAACCAACCACTACACTTTTCATCCACGAAGCCCCGTCCAACGAGGTATTTAAACTGCACGAATCTTTTAGAACATTAGTAAGGATCGTTGCTTTACTAAAGCGGTTTCGGTACAACGCCCAGAAGATTAACCGAAATGTGAGAAAGAATGGTTATCTTTGTCAGTCAGAATTGTTGGATGCAACTCTTACATTAGTCAGATTATCTCAGGCTGAAAGTTTCGCTTCAGATATTCAAGATCTTCAAAAAGATGGAGAAGTCAAACCTACGTCACGAATTGTTGGACTTGGACCATACTTGGATGAAGGTGCAATAAGAGCCAAAGGCCGATTGAGAAATGCTCAAGTATCTAGTTCCCGCAAGCACCCATGGATTCTTGATCATCGCCATCCTCTTGCAGTTTCAATTGTGAGAGATTATCACATTCGACAGTTCCACGCTGGTCAACAGCTACTGATTTCAAGTGTAAGAGAAAGATTTTGGCCCACAAACATGGCAAACCTAGCCAGAAGTGTCATCCGTGCATGCGTGCCATGCTTCAAAACCAGACCTAAAGTTGTTGAGCAAATAATGGGAGACCTCCCAGCCGAAAGAGTCACCGAATCTTCAGCGTTCCTAAAAGTAGGCATTGATTATTGTGGTCCATTTTTTGTCAGTTATCCTAACCGGCGAACAACACCCGTAAAGTGCTACGTGGCAGTATTTGTGTGTCTATCCACCAAAGCCATACATCTAGAACTCGTAATGGACTTGACCACACAAGCATTTCTAGGCGCGTTTAGGAGGTTCGTCGGTCGGCGATCGAAGCCAGAGCTTGTCATGTGCGACAATGCTACAACATTTGTCGGCGCTAGCCGAGAACTAAAAGAGCTCATGCGCATTTTCAATTAAGAGCAATTTCAGAAGTCAGTTGTCAGAGAAGCTTCTGACCAAGGCATTGATTTTAAATTCATTCCGCCTCGTACACCGAATTTTGGAGGCCTCTGGGAGGCACAAGTAAAATCCTTCAAGGGTCACTTTAGAAAAACTATAGGATTGCGCACATTAACAGTAGACGAGATGCTCACAGCTCTGGCACAAATTGAAGCTGTGCTTAACTCAAGGCCACTAACACAGCTGTCAAGTGATCCGTCTGACTTCAGAGCTTTAACGCCAGGCCATTTTTTGGTACAGCGCCCACTAACTGCACTGCCAGATCGCGACGTTACGCATGAATCCACAAATCGACTTACCATGTGGCAGAGGGCCCAGCAATTGACGCAACAATTTTGGAAGAAGTGGCGAACCCAATACCTGTCCGATTTGCAAAATCGAACTAAGTGGACAAGAAACAAAACGAACGTAGACGTCGGTATGATGGTACGCTTGAAGGACGAAAATTGCCCTCCCCTGAAGTGGCCACTGGGCCGAATTACTAGTGTTTATCGAGGACAAGATGGAAATGTACGCGTGGTAACAGTTGAAACGCAAGATGGGACTTTTGATCGAGGAATTAGTAAGATTTGCTTACTGCCCATTCTTGATAATGAAACCAGTAACAGACTTATAGTTGATTCAGTCAGAAATCCGTCAGAAACGTGTGAGAACAATTAAGATTGAGTCCGTGAGATGTTTGAATAAACAGTCAGAACTATGCATTTAAGTCAGAACATGTCAGATACTTGTAAGGAAACAGTTGATGGGAAGAACCATTTTAGTCAGAGGCTTCCTTGAAGCAGTCAGTTAATAGTCCGAATACAAATGTCCAAACCTGTCAATGAGTTTAATAACTTGAGTCAGTTGTTTGTCCATATGTCGTTTATGTGTGTATGTCTGAAGAGTGAGTCAGTTATCCTTTAATAAAGCAGTTCCGCATGAAATGGCTAAAGGGTTTGAATAATACACAACAAAAATTCTACCAAACTTTTTCTATTTTTCATGGCATCGAGCGCACACAAATGACCTACAGTGCGTCCAATACCAACCGTGGACAGGTTCAAATTGATGGAAAAATCATCAGCTGACAGACCATTCGAAGGCTCCCGGTATTACTTCACGTTACTTCACAATCTGGATGCACCATACTTCCAATCTAATAGAAGACCGCGTTCGGACTTGCCATCAACATCGAATACCGTTAGCAATGTTAGAAGGCGAAGCACAACTTGGGACACTCTTCAACCAAAGCCGCACCGATGGGACATATCCTCCAACCTCGACATATTGTAGCGACCCAATGATTATTGGTCATCTAAGAGGCAGCAGCGCACCATACACAATATTTTAAATAGCCACCGGCAGCAGCATCGACTCGTCCTAACACTCGCAGCCGATGCATTCTCCATACGGGCTGCCCAACATCATCTACAACAGAACAACTGTTTGAGCCGTAGCAGAATTCATATTTCATGGGACCTACCTGTATTTTAGTTAAAATGCAGCATTCCATCCGGTGTCCATTCGGAATGACACATATTTGGCCAGTATCGCGAACCAGCGAGCAAGTTGGACACCTAAGTTCACAGCAGCAGTAGCAATGCAAGAAATGAACAGCAGCAGCAACGAAAAGAATCTTCTCCCACAGCAGCAGCAGAAAGTAAACAAACTTTTAATAGAGACTAGCCGTATAACTCAACATTCGTGCAGAGAGATGAGAGGGAGATATCCTAAATGTGTGAGAGTCAATTCAGTGGTGCACATTTATAACCTTTTCGATCATTTTTACACTCAAATTGTACTGATAGTATCTATGTTTAATGTCGAATCCATATTCCAATTATGATTGTTCAAGTGTTAGAAATTAAGAGCAACTATTGTAAACTAATTATTCATTGAAACCCCGTCTGGTTTCAAGGGGGGCGGCATGGTTTGAAACAAGATTAAATAACAAGTTGCTATAAACGAGGAACCACCCTATCGGATGAGTTCCTGAGAGAAACAAACTCTCTCACGGTCGATCTTTCGGATCGGGCCGTGTTGGCAGAAATAGAAAGCATAGCTAATAAAATTCACTTCGTTTCAACCTCCACAAAGAACGCATCGCGTAATTTACTGTGCTCGTCCCCCGTCCAGTCCCAGTTAAAATAAAACTAATTTGTCCCCCTAATTCGTCGTGTGTGTCCTAAATAAGGAAGAAATTGTGCCCGTCGTGAGTCTATCACAATTGTAGACAGTGCTCGGAGAAAGGGTCCACAATATACCCTCCGAAGTGGACAATCGAGTGATCAGTGAACGGAAATTGTTTCGGACGTCGCCTGCCAACATTACAGTCCACACAGAAGCCTTGGTACGTGTCGAAACATCTATTTTTAAGTTATGCCAAATATCCGTACCCTCTTTTCAAAATATGGTCCCTTCTTTGAAAAGCTCTTTATCTTAAACTTACAGGGGAGCGCCCCCATCTTTTCCAATTCTGTCCCCCACTGCTTGAAGAAGGTAAGCTGATTTACCCGGCTCGAGTTTAAATAAATTTCTTATTGAAAGAAAAAGATTCGCATAGTGGAATTTATTGCATATTGTACTTTATAGAGATGCCAAAATTATGTTAAAAAAAATGTTTCACCATATGCGAAACTAATGGACATGAGACATTATAGCTTGAAGTTTTCCCAAACAACACTTATCACGATATGAAAACTATCGATTTTATACAGTGCAATTTTTTTTTTATAAATAAATTTATTAAAGCAAAAAACAGAAATTTTTAAAAAAATATCAGTTGCATTACTAAATAAATTCTCAGCGTTTTTCATTTTCACTTTGAAAGTCAAATATTCAAAAATGTTGGCAAAAACAATTTAACATTGGTCTCGTATATTGGGGCAAGTGTAAATGCAAAGCTTATTTTCAGATGCGTCAGAGTAATGGCTTTAAAATGGATTTAATGCGTATTTCTGTTTGTTTGTTTTATCAAGTTTCATTGATATATCTGCAGTATTCCAGCAGTTTAAATTTATGTTTGTTACTCCACTTTTAACGAATGCTGTTCAAAGCAAATGACCTTCATTTACAAAGACATTTAAGAATTTTAAACATCCGCTTCAGTTTCAACATTCGGAATAACCCTTCTGGTCTTTCCAACATATTGAATCATAGGATGAGTTTCTTAAAAGTTCGACGTTTGCTCTTGTCCCACGGTGTAAGTTGACAGGAGGAAATATTGTTTTTAACACTTTAACGGTATACTTAAAAATTTCTCATAAAAATTTTGCTTACAGTTTTTTTTTAATTGAGCAGGAAAAAGCCCCTGGGTGTTGGTTTATTTCCAAAAACCATTCTCCCAAAGGCATAAAGGTCCCATTTTCATTTCTTTATTCGTTTCAGTTGTGAATTTGGGCCGAAATAACAATGTCTAGAAGAAAACATTTTTTTTTTTATTTTTTTGTAACAGAGAAAAATTGAACGTTTGAACATGGGGTATATGTTTTATTCGATCGGCAAAATGTCATTCTGGGTCATATCTAGGCGTCATTCATAACCATGTGCTGTACAAATAAGCTAGGAATCAAGTAGAAAAAAAATCACATCCAGGCCACCATCGCCACCCCTTGCATTGATAATATGCTTGGTTGAGAAATACGCGCCAAAATATTCCCACTGATCAGTATGCTATGCCATGGTTACTATCCTTTTGCGACGTTAGCTCGCGACGCCTCGACCATGGAGACGAAAAACAAACCGCCCAAAGGAAAAAAAACTCGTGAAAATGGATGTCATGACTTTTATTTGTTTCGAAAAACTACAAATTTTGTATGGAAGCCCTCCCTCGCTTAAGTCGGAGGGGGTTTTAACCAGTGCTGCAAATAATCAGTTTCAGCTTTCAATTTTCAATTGAATTTACTGCAGTGTACGCTCAGTTCATTTCCATCCGCATTCATCAGATAATGAACAGAAAGCTCAATCCCGAAAGCACTCTGCATACTCATTCACGAATCGGCATCATCGGAGCTCAGTATACATTCAGGCTCTTTGCAGGTTCATGAGATTATCCAATCTTCATTTTCAGTATCAAGCAAACATTGCTGAAAGTGAAAAAAGCTCGATTCGATTTTCATTGAGTTTAGTTGAATGGTGACAAAGCTTGTTCGATGCACTAGACTTGCGGAAATTGAATTATTACTGCTGAGATTCCTATTTTTTAAGGATTTTGATAAGGAAAAAACGTGATAGTGTGTAGAGGTGGGAAGGTTGAGAAATAAGTGTTCGGATTGGCGAGGAGAACGCTGGCGAGGGAGCGTGTGGGACGAATGTGGGGGACAAAATTACGACAACATGTAACAAAATTAAGACACAAATATGACAAAAATTGGGTAATAAAATTACAAAACATGACAAATGTGGTAAAGTATGACAAAATTATGACAAAAAACCCGATTTAATACACTTGACAGTGGATTGTAGCCTTTCTTACAGCCTGTAAATTATATTTGGATTCATATGACACAAAATAATAAAAAATGATTTATAAATTCTGAGTTAAAATTATAGAATTTTAAACGCAGTCAATCCGAAATGAATTTAAGAAATGAAGTTTCAAAGTTTTTTATTGGATATAAGTATTTTGATATAATCATAATTTTCAAATGAATAACATTATTTGCAACTAATTGAAGATTTTTGAATGACTGGATTCTGGAATGCCTTGTATGATTCCGTTTCTATGACATTTTAGTCTCACTCAATTTACTCTGTTTGGAGAAATAGGTAACTTTAAAATGGAAGGGGCATAAAAATTAAGAATACAATTCAAAAAAGATTCCTGACCATGAATTTCAAATAATTAATCCTTTCAATTAAAGAAACAAATACTTGATAAAATTATTGGATAAAATTACAATTGCTAGAGTAAAATACGATACTGCAACGAAGTGTACCAGAAAAGGTAAAATTAAATTTGAAAGTAAAAAGTTTTGACAATTTTGAAATGTCAATATTTTTAATTGTGTCATTTGACCATTTTTGTCAGTTTTTTACAAATCCGCCATTTTGCAATCTTGTTAATTTTGTCAATTATGTCAAATTTGTCAATATTGTCAATTTTATTAATTTTGTAAATTTTGTCGATTTTCTCCATTTTGTCAATCTTGTCAATTTTGTCAATATTGTCAATTTTTTTAATTTTGCCAATTTTGTCAATTTTGTCAATTTTTTCAAAATTGTAGATTTGGTAAATTTATGAAATTTGTCAAATTTGTCAATTTGGTCGATTTAATCAATATTATCAATTTTATGAATTTTACTAATTTTGTAAATTTTGACGATCTTGTCGATTTTATCAATTAAGTCATTTTGTTAATTTTGTCAATTTCAACAATTTTGTCAATTTTGTCAGTCTTGTCAATTTTGTCAACTTTGTTCAGTTTTGTTAATTTTGTCAATCTTGTCAATTTTGTCAATGTGTTCAATTTTGTGAATATTGTCAATTTTGTCAATTTCGTCAATTTTTTATATTTTGTCAATTTTGTCAATTTTCTCCATTTGGTCAATTTTGTCAGTTTTGCCAATTTCGTCTTTGTCAATTTTGGCAATTTCTTCAATTTTGCAAGTTTTATCAATTTTGTCAATTTTGTCAGTTTTGTCGATTGTGTCAATCTTGTCCATTTTGTCAATCTTGTCAATATTGTCAATTTTGTCAATTTGGTCAATCTTGTCAATTTTATCAATTTTGTAATTTTTGTAAATTTTGTCATAATTACGAATACTTTAAATTTTGTATATTTTGTTTTTTTTTCGATTCTGTCAAATTGTCAATTGATAAACTGTCAAAAATTCATCAAATTGTCATGATTGACAAGTTAAACTAAACTAACAATTTGTAAAAAATTGACAATATTGACAAAACCTTCATTCTTGATAAAATATTCAACTGACAATTTTACGGTTTAGGCATTAGCCTATCGTATGACAGTGAAAGATTTATGATCATGAATTTGTTAAACAGTCCAGACATTGGCCGAACCGAATTCCGAATACTAAATACATTCAGAACAGAAGTGTCGTCTTTGGGTCTATGGGACAAGCATAGGGACTTCACTCTCACATCATTTATTTCTATAGTGATTGCAAGTCCCACCCTGCGCCCAACCATAGATTCTCAAGCACAAATTTCTCTGAGAAGGGGAAAACGACACGAGGACACGGGGACGCAGACGATGCCTGCACACCATCTCATCTTCTCTCTCACGTGCGTTCGTGCTCAGGAAGCTTTTTCCTAAGCACAAACGACAGAAGAGAATTTCGCCCGTGGAAGCAAATTGAATCCAATAAGACAAAGGCTTCTCAGACCTCTCGAGCTTTAAGCTCTCGGGCTAGTTTTTTTGCTCCCTTTTCTCTTTCCTCTACAGATCTCACGTTGCGCGATGAAAGCTTTTCGTTCGCATTTAAAAACCTGTGCAATTGTTGCGTTGTTGTTGTTGGGGTTGGTGTCTGAGGATAACGGCTTGGGTTGGGAGTCAATTCGAACTCTCACTTGCTGAAGCCAATGGAAGATAATAACCAAACAGTAGCGCCACCAAGTCCTCCATAATAAAGTTTAAAGCATTTCTGAATTTTTTTTTGGAACATGCACTAAATCCGAATGAACCATTTTGGCCAGGATGATCAAAAACAAAATTGACAAAATTGACGGAATTGAAAAAAATTACCCAATTGACAAAATTAACAAAATCGACAAAATCGACAAAATTGACAAAATTAAAAAAAAATTACAGAATTGACAAAAATGACAAAATTGATAAAATCGACAAAATTCGCAAAATACCCAAAATTGACAAAATTGACAAGATATTTGATTTTTTTCAATTTTGTCTATTTTGTCATTTTTGTCTATTTTGTTATGTTATTCAATTTTGGCAATTTGGTTAATTTTGTCATTTTTGTCAGTTTTGTTAATTTTGTTAATTTTTTCAATTTTGTCAATTTGGTAAATTTTTTCAATTCCGTCAATTAACAAAAATTTTGTTTTTGGTCATCCTGGCCAAAATGGTTCATTCGGATTTATATGCATGTTCCAAAAAAAAATTCCCAAATGCTTTAAACTCTATTATAGAGGACTTGGTGGCGCTACTGTTTGGTTATTATCTTCCATTGGCTTCAGCAAGTGAGAGTTCGAATTGACTCCCAACCCAAGCCGTTATCCTCAGACACCAACCCCAACAACAACAACGCAACAATTGCACAGGTTTTTAAATGCGAACGAAAAGCTTTCATCGCGCAACGTTAGATCTGAAGAGGAAATAGAAAAGGGAGCAAAAAAACTAGCCCGAGAGCTTAAAGCTCGAGAGGAATGAGAAGCCTTTGTCTTATTGGATTCAATTTGCTTCCACGGGCGAAATTCTCTTCTGTCGTTTGTGCTTAGGAAAAAGCTTCCTGAGCACGAACGCACGTGAGAGAGAAGATGAGATGGTGTGCAGGCATCGTCCGCGTCCCCGTGTCCTCGTGTCGTTTTCCCCTTCTCAGAGAAATTTGTGCTTGAGAATCTATGGTTGGGCGCAGGGTGGGACTTGCAATCACTATAGAAATATGCGATATGAGGGTCTAGTCCTTGGGCTTGAGTCATTCGATTTCGGGGTTAAATTCCCGGAAAAAAAAAAAAAAAAAAAAAATTCGATTTCGGGGTTGTACCCCATGGTGCAATTCCTTTAAATGAACTTTAATTTTGGTTTTCAAACCCAGAATTAAATTTTGGTTCCGGTTCGTCCTAAAGGTGAACTGGTTAACATATAATATTTAACTCATTTACATGATAAGATTGAAATTTAGGCTTTCAAGTTTAATTGACATCTATTTGTCAATAAAAACAAGTATAACGTTCGATCGAAGGCGCCCTCTGTTTTCCTTACGGGAAATTACACGGAGTGTATGCGTACAAAGCGCTTTTCGCGCCATGTTTTCGATCAGCTTGATTAGTGATTGCTGGTTGTGGCTAGCAAGCCAAATTGACACGTTTTTTGGAGTGATGATTTGATGATAATTACTATGAAAATTTAATTTTCAAACTATTTTGTTTTTTTTTTCTTTCTTTTATAGGTTGAAGAAGAAAAAAAATCAAATTTTTCAAGATAAAAATCATTTTTATTGTACTGCTCAGTTTCACAAAAACTGCGAGAACAAAGTTTACTAAAATTCACACAAATACACACAAATACACAGACATCATCAGAACTCGACGAGCTGATTCGATAGGTACCTATAAAGGTATATCTAAGACCCATAATTAATGATCTCCCAAATCGACCGATAACTATACCTTTCTGAAAGAAAGGCAAAAAAAGTACAAAAATCTGACAAATATGACTTAAACTTTACAATAGGGGAGATGGGGGCATAATGGCCACCTTAAGGAAAACGGTTATTTAACCATAGAAAAAAGCTATAATATGGAGGTTACATTATTGTTTCGTGTTCAGACACTTAAAAAGCCTATGTCCTAACGGGCTGAAGCGTGAAAAACTAGATGAAAACGTTTAAAAATGCATTTTAAAAAATTTTGCCAAAAGCTGAAAACCAGCCACTGTGGAGGCATAATGAGAACCCCCCCTGAGGCAGTATGAGCACCATTAATCAGAGCAAGATGTGCGTTTTTGCCGGGGAATCTAGCAGCGAATTCAATTCGATGAAGTCAGGTGAGTCGTAGATTCATCAAACAAAGCAATAACAAAATAATCTAGGTCTGTTTGTAGAATACAAACAATTCACGCACGCTCATACATTAAGTGCTTTGTTCGTTTAGTCTTAGCGAATTTCCAATCGTGTTTTCTTTTCGAATCCCATTTTACAAGTTTTGAAAATGGCAAAAACAAATGCCTAGTGAAATTATCAGCAACTTTCGCTGACACTGATTGAATGCTAAAGCTACATTCACTGATCGTATGCAGTGAGTGACAGAAACGCCTAAGCGAAAGACGCTTTCGTAGCAGTCGAGTGAAACAAGTTAGTTCGGGTTTACGAGTAAGCTTTCTACTGACTGATAGACATACTCGCAAAGCTTGCCGTAGGCACGAAGATGACCGAGCCGATCAGAAGCTTTTATATTCGTTGACTTTTCTATTCCGTTCATTTCAGTTCAAGCTTTTTACACTGATAGAAAATCACAGTCAATATCATTCGTGCTTTCAGAAAATTTGCAGCACTGGTTTTAACTATCATAGGAACCATCTCCGGCCCCAAAAACCCTCAGATGCCAATTTTGACGATGATCGGTTCAGTAGTTTCCGAGTCTATAGGGAACAGACAGACAGACAAACATTCATTTATATATATATATAGATTTCTTAATTATCCCTCCACAAATAACTGAGATATTTCATTCAACATAGGTATATGAGAAGTGAATATTGTGCATATTTTGGTTTAATTACCGTACAGACTGATGACTTAAAAACTAGGAAATTTTTCTTAAGCCTATTTTAAAACGACGTTTTCACATATGTACAACACTTGTCAATAGGGTGGTTTTGGCCATATGCAGTTCGGTGGTGAGGAAGATACTGACTTTGTCGAAGTCTTCTCGTTGGTACATAAATGTTAACAAGTTGTAGAATGTAAGCACAGTCAATACGGTTGGTCAATGTGTCGTATATAAAACCTTGCTGCAGTTCGACGCGCCGCTTTTCGAGTGAGGTTAGGCATATCAGAGCACACCTTTCCTGCACAGGCAAGTGAGTGACTGTGCAGCTCCCAGTAGTGCATAAAATTGTGCTAGTACAAAACCAACTATAATGGCTGTACTTTGCGGAAAAAAATACGTTAAACGTTTGATAATTGCGTGTAATGAATCGGTCTTCCACAAAATAGTGAAATACTAGTGTTATTTTGGTCCAAGATCAATAGGTGAAAATATCTTATTCAAGGGTTATAAATTGATAACCGCCATTAAAATCGGTAATATGGTGCAATAGGCTCTGAGTGGGAAAGTATTAGTATCAACTAGTCTCTCCAACACGGCAAACAATTGTCATCTTCATCCATGTGTGTTTTTATACCAGCTCCAAGTGAGCTGCTTTCCAGGGTGAGCAGTTACTTTCACTCTCTTTCTAAACGCTCCCACATGAGTAACTATAATCGTGTTGGTTTACTGCGATGAATCTTTTCTATTTGGCAAATCTACATTGTTCGACACTCATGAGTTTTGACTTGTGTTCGTGCATTTAAGCGTCGACATTTTATTCCTTCATATGGTATGTCCTCAAGCAAACAAATTATAGTGGCGATATTTTGCGCATGCAGTGAACGATTCGTTTCACGGAATAGTGAAATACACGTGAATCTTTTCTTTTGGTCCCGTATCGATAGGTGGAAATATTTTATGGTCACAAATAGATAACCGCCATTGCAAATTGGTAATCTCAGCAACAAGGCAAAAATTAATATCTTCATATGTGTGTGTGTGTTTTTTCTTTATACAAGCTCCAAGTGAGTTGCTTGTCAGGTGAGTGTACAGTGCATTCTCTTCTCTCTCGCGGCGTACCGCGATGAATCTTTAACCTATTGGAAACATCTACATTGAACGACACCAATCAGCCTCGGCCTGTGTTCGTGCATCTGAGCATAGAAGTTTTATTTCTTTACATAATACATCGTTTATTGGTCATTACACACTACTCTAGGCGTTAGTGTAGGTTCTGCTCCCAAAAGCAGGACTCATACTGACGCTCGATCTATTATTCAACTGTTTCACGTAAAAGGAACCACAGTAAACTGTATGGGTTTCGGTTCTCAAGCACTTTACTGTGCGCGCTTTTTCGGTATGTCTTCAAGCAAACAAATTATTGTTGCGATATCTTGCGGAAAAAAGTTAAATGTTTGTGTGAATTACATTTGCGGAAAAAAGTTAAATGTTTGTGTGAATTACATACAGTTTATCATTCGTTCACGGAATAATGTAATACATGTGAATCTTTGCTTTTGGTTCCACATCGTTAGGTGGAAATATTTGACGATCACAAGTAGACAACCGCCATTTGCAAATTGGCAATCTGAGCATCAAGGCAATTATCAATTAACTTCATATATGTGTGTTTTTATACACGCTCCAAGTGAGCTGCTTGTCAGGTGAGTAATACAGTGCATTCTCTCCCTCTGTGTAAACGGCTCCATTAAAGTAGCTTTTATAGTGTTGATGTACCGCATCGAATCTTCTATACACTTAGTATATCTACAACGACACTCATCAGCTTCGGCCTGTGTTCGTGCTTTTGAGCATAGAAATTTTATCTTTTGTTTACAAACAATATCGTTAATCTACACATTACCCTAGGCGTAAGTATTAGTTCTGTTATCAATGCTGTACTCATACTGACGCTGGAATTGTTTTATTTTCAATTGTTTCACATCTCCGGAACCACGATAAAAATGTATGGGTTTTTGTTTTCGAGTACTTAACCGGGCGCGCTTTTTTGGTTGTTTTCATTTCACTCCGTTAAGTAAAACAAACAACTGCGTTCAAAAGTGATTTTCAAGTGATTTCTCGCTACGATGGAAAACTTTGATATTCGCATCATGGACGGAATCGACGAAGGTGACTTGTTGGCCAGTCCGATACAGAGCTCCGGTAGGTCAAAACGCCCTGCAATCTCACCGGCGGAAAATGAAGATAAGCGAACCAAAAAGGACGATGACGACGCCAACCGTCTAATGGTGAAGCTCGTTAACGCTGAGGTGGATGAGGCGTTTTACAGCAGTTTGACGACCGAAATTGTGCGTTTGCAGCAGAAGATTCCTGCTGATGACATACAGCCAATTTTCCTGGGATGTGGCTACATCTCTGGAGTTGCATGGTTCCATGCTGTGAACCCTGATAGCCTGGAATGGTTAAAAAAGGCACTCGGCGCAATTCAGAACAAAGGAAACCTTCCGGAGTTTGAAATTCTGCCTTACGAACCCGTTCCACCATTGAGGCGGGTGTCAGCAGTATTTCCAGCAATTCCTTCGCTGGATAGAAATGGTGCCAAAACGTTGCTGAATATTATACAGAAGCAGAACCAATCGCTAAACGTGCGGTTTTGGAGAATTATTAAAATCAAGCGGATTCCAGGAGGAAGATTCTCAGTGTTGATGGGAATCGACGAAAACTCGGTCGCCATTTTGGAAGAAAACAAACGTAGAGTTTTCTATGCACTCTCCAGAGTGCATCTGAACATTTTTGATAAAAAGTAATATCGAAGGTTGAACAATCGAATTTTGATTCTTAGTTTTTAAGTATTAAAAAAAAAATGCAATAATGAAATTGAAAAACATAAATTATAATAAAAATAAATAATAAAACAATTTACTTTATTTCTGAGTTATTTATTTCTTTCTACATTGAATTCGAAACGAAAGAATATTATTCTATATATTTATCCCCTTCTTATAGAAGATTTAATAAAACAAAAAAATCTTATTTTAACAGTCACTCACAAGGAGGGCACACCAATAGTGATTACTGCCATCAATTGCAACAACACAAGCTGTTTCCTCCTATAGTGTTCCCAAGATTCAAGGACTTGCGCCGAGGAAGCTCGTTAAGGCGAGGGTAGGGGGGACGTTAAATATTCTCTACCGTTAGCAAGAAATATTTTCGATCTTATAGAAATTTAAAATTATCTTTGAATACATATGGAAAACTCTCTAATCAACAAAAACATTAACTCCCATGTGGAAAATTATTTCTGTTCTTACAGTTCAACATTCCTCCGTACTACTTATATGGATTATGCGCTCAGCATGGCAACTTTCGGTTGCGTTCTGTTACCAATACTGATAATCAATTTGGCTCGATTTAATTTAATTTGTAGAAAATGTGTTGTTGTTGTTTGTTGCGTGTTTAATGTCGGTTTGTTCATCATTCGTCACAGCCATGGCTTCGATTAAAGTTGTACAGATTAACCTTCAACATAAACGAACAGCAGCAATAAATTTATGTCGGCTCATCCAAAATGGGATTGGATCAATTGCATTGGTTCAAGAACCTTATTTTAGAAAGGGGAATTTTTACATCGGGAACATGGTCAAGCCTAGCTTTACTGTCTTCAGTAAAGAAGGAATGACAAGCGCTCGAGAAATGCCACGAGCATGCATCCTTGTTAATAACGCTATTAATGCGATTCTAGTAACGGAATTAACAACTAGGGATATCTGTGCTATAGAAGTTACTTTGATGAGCGACAGTACTACGAAAAAATACATTTACTGTTCAGCTTACTTGCCTTATGAGCAACCATCTCCCACGGAAGGTTTGAAGAACGTTGTTATGTACTGCGACTTTCACAATAAACCGCTTATTATAGCTTGTGATGCAAATGCTCACCATGTTATTTGGGGAAGCTCAAATACTAATCCTAGAGGTGCCAATCTCATGGAGTACTTGAGTAGCACTGACTTAGACATACTCAACTTAGGAAACAATCCTACTTTTGTTCGTACCGACAGGCAGGAAGTGATTGACATCACTCTCTGTTCTAGGTCCGTTTCACTGGAATTGACTAATTGGCATCTTCCAAACGAAGATTCGTTATCAGACCACAGATTTATATTCTTTGATCACTCAGGAAAGTTTTTAAATACAGTCTCGTTTAGAAACCCAAGAACAACTAATTGGGGTCAATATTTGGATAATCTAGCTACCCGATTTCATGGGTTCTTCCCTGAAATAAACACTCCTGCTGATCTAGATGAAGTTGTGAACAGCATGACAGAAATGATAGTAAGTTCCTATGAAGAGGCATGCCCACTACGCATTCTAAAAATTAATAGGAAAACTACACCATGGTGGAATTCAAATCTTGCAAAACTGAGGAAAAGTTGCAGACGTGCGTGGAACAGACGGCGTACGGAAGGTATTGAAGCTTTTAAGGCTGCTCGAAGAGCCTACAGGAAGGCTACGAGAGCAGCTGAGCGTTCGAGCTGGCAGATCTATTGCACAAACATATCAAGTTTAAATGAGGCCTGTAGACTCAACAAAGTCTTGGCTAAATCAAAGTTTTATCAGATATCAAACCTCAAAACCTCAAATGGAGAATACACTTCTAATGATGAAGACACATTAGCATTTCTTTTTAATATTCATTTTCCGGGTTGTGTTCAGTCTACCTCTTTTGTTGAACAAGATTGTTTCACAAATAGTTTAGAAACCTGGCA
This sequence comes from Uranotaenia lowii, assembly GCF_029784155.1. NCBI lineage: Eukaryota > Metazoa > Arthropoda > Insecta > Diptera > Culicidae > Uranotaenia > Uranotaenia lowii. Next base: position 16,097,938 of record NC_073692.1, read on the forward strand.
TTTTGCTCGCAAAGTGATTACATATGAATCTCTACAATGGGCAACAAATGGGTTTGCTCAGTATAAATCTCCCGGTAGAGATGGAATATTTCCCATTCTTCTTCAAAAAGGTTACGATCATCTAAAATTTGTAATGAAAAAAGTAATGATAACCAGTCTTGCAACTGGGTATATTCCTAAAATGTGGAGAAAAATAACTGTTAAATTTATTCCCAAAGGTGGAAGAGATTCATACGATGAAGCAAAGAGTTTTCGTCCTATAAGTCTCAGCTCATTCTTTTTAAAAACTCTAGAAAGAATAATCGATCATTACATTCGAGAGGAATGTCTTATATATCACCCACTTCATAATACGCAGCATGCGTATCAAACTGGTAAATCATCAATAACTCTTTTGCACAATATCGTGTACAATATTGAAAAAGCATTTTCCTACAAACAATCTTGTCTAGGAGTCTTTCTAGACATAGAAGGAGCATTTGACAATGTTTCATTCATTTCAATTGTAGAAGCAGCGCATCGACACGGTATTCCTGAAATCATCATAAATTGGATATACTCTATGTTATGCAACAGGTATCTTAACTCTCAGTTAAGACTGGCTGAAATAGAAAAAAGTAGCACCCGGGGATGTCCTCAGGGAGGTGTTTTATCACCACTCCTATGGAATTTAGTGGCGGACAGTTTGTTAGAAAATCTAAACGATCAAGGAATACCTACTTATGGATTTGCCGACGATTATCTACTTTTGATCAAGGGTATGTGTACAAACACACTTTTTCACATCATGCAACAAGCTTTGCGTTCAGTAGAAAATTGGTGCTCGCGGGTTAATCTTTCAGTTAATCCCTTGAAAACCAATTTAGTTCTATTTACAAAAAAACGAAATATTCGTGGTGTTCGCCCCCTATACCTTTATGGTTCTGAAATAAATGTATCTGATCAAGTGAAATATTTGGGCGTTATACTTGACTCCAAGTTAAGTTGGTCTGCGCACATTCAATTCAGAATAAAAAAAGCATGCATGGCCTTTGGGCAATGTCGACGCGCAATTGGAATTAATTGGGGTCTCAAACCTAAACATATTTATTGGATATACTCGACAATAGTACGGCCTATTTTGGCTTATGGGTGTTTAGTATGGTGGCAAAAAGGTGAAGTTGCAACAGTTCGGACTAAACTAAACCACATTCAAAGAATGTGTCTATTAGGGATGTCCGGAGCGTTCACAACATCCCCTATTGCTGCACTAGAAGCCCTGTTCTCAATAAAACCTCTACATGTGTTTCTTAAACAGGAAGCCTTTTCATGTGCTTTTCGTCTACAGGCAGTTGGTTTTTGGCAACCAGAGAATACTGTGCGAATTCCGGGACATACAAGTGTGTGGCCGGAACTTGTCCAAACACATTTGTTCCATCTAGCACCTAGCGATTTAACACTTGCGAATAGTTTTCCCTACAAGAATTTTAGTGTAAATTTCCCGTTGATTCAAGAATGGATAACAGGTTCCGTGGAGGAACAAATGGCTCATCAAATAGTATTTTACACAGACGGCTCATTATCAAACGGCCGTGCTGGTGCAGGAATTTACTGTCATCAGTTGAACATTGAACACGCTCAACCTTTAGGAAGATACTGTACAGTCTTCCAAGCTGAGCTATATGCTATCATGTATGGTGTGCAAATTGCACTCCAGAGGAAAATAATGTTCAAAACAATCTATTTCTGTTCCGACAGCCAAGCGGCTATAAAAGCGCTTAACACCTCAAGTTCCAGATCAAAACTGGTTATCGAATGTCGAAAAGCAGTCGTAGAACTTGCTGAAAGGAACGGTTTAAACCTTCTATGGGTACCCGGACACAAGGGAATTTTTGGAAACGAGTGCGCCGACGAACTAGCCAGAGTTGGATCGGAAAAGGAGTTTTGCGGACCAGAACCGGCTGTCCCAATCTCGCCATGCTGGGTCAGGAACCAAATTAGTTCTTGGGCTTCTGCTCAGCATGAACGATACTGGGAAGAGTTGGACACTTGTCGCCAAACTAAACTATTTTTAGAAAAACCATCTCAAGTGGCCTCAAAATATTTGTTAACTTTGTGTAAATCTCACTGTAGCATCTTGATCAGAGCTCTTTCTGGTCATTGTAAACTTAATTATCACATGTACAATATTCAGCGTGCTGAATCCCCTTTATGTGGAAGCTGTGAATCAGACGTGGAAGATTCATTTCATCTGATATGTAACTGTCCCTCATTTGCCCAACTACGCTTTCGTGCTCTAGGGCAACACGTTATAAGTGAATCCGATTTTAGGAAATTAAAACTTACAAAGATACTATCTTTCCTTACCCTTTGTGGAAAAGAGCTTTAAAGTCTCAAATTGAAACCTTCTAATTGATTCTAGGTTTTATCAGGTAAATGATGAAATCTACAAAATAAATGGCCAGGCACAATTTTCCCGCTTGTTTGGATAACGTGCCGCTATTGAGCCAACCCTTCTCTGATACCTGATACGGTTGGTCAATGTGTCGTATATAAAACCTTGCTGCAGTTCGACGCGCCGCTTTTCGAGTGAGGTTAGGCATATCAGAGCACACCTTTCCTCGTACGGTGGGAGTTGGATCGGGTCATTCCAGGGAAGACGCCGTAGAGAACATCGAGAAACATCGTTAAACTCGTTCAAGACGGTGGCCTGGACCTGGACGGCGTATTTTTCAATTGTTTTCTGCCATTTTTTTCAATTGTTTTCCTTGTTTCTTCGAATGAGGAACTACATTGCTGGTGTCGTAAAAGGGCGCAAGAAATCGAGATTTGCTCTGCATATCCGGTTGTTTTGGGCAAGCAAAACAATATCGTCAGCCAGGTCGAGGACGTTTGATTGCTCCATAGTTGAAGGATTCCACGGCAATCCTCGATTCGGTGTTCAGTCGATCGATCCAGTCAGGATCTCATCCTTTACAATGAGAATGAGTAGCGGTGATAAGATAAGATACATCCTTGTCTAACTATAGCAGTTACCGAACAAGACACCATCATGCAAAACCTTGCACGAAAATGCTTCGTACTGAGCTTCTATGTGATGGACTAGTTTTTCTGGGACTCCTTTACGTCTAAGTGCAGCCCAGATGTTTTCATGGTTCAGTCGGTCGAATACTTTTTCGAAATCAACGAACACCAGCAGGAGAGAGTCCTGAAATTTGTTGATTTGTTCCAGTATTATTCGTAGGGTTGTGATGTGGTCCACACACGATTTCCGGATCAGAATCCGGCTTGTTGGCATCGGAGTGTAGCGTCAATTTTCTCCTAGATCCTGTTCAAGGTCACTTTGCAGAGTGCTTTGAGGGTTGTACAGTAGACTGAGTCGATTTGGGGTCATTTTTGAATTTCTCAAACCCTGGGGTTTAAAAAGCTTCGTCTTGGTCCAAAACTCATACATGATTTTTTGCAAAATTTTTAATTAACGTTTACATGAATAAATTTTGACTTTTAGGTTTGTATGGGAAAATTGAGTATTTTGTACTTAAAAATCAACATCTTTTTTTTTTCGTCTATGGAACCGAGCCAGCTGACAGTTTGTGTGCTAATTTAAAAAATTCTTAAAGGAGATTTTCCGCTGAACAGCTTTGTCGAAGACCGCAACTTCGTATCTCATTAGGCAAAAAAGTTATTAGCTGTTTAAGAGAGGTGTGTCTTTTCACATTGATAAACAATAAATTCAATTGACATCACTGCTGGAGCCTCGCGAAGTATTACAAGAAAAGTAGTCATGCTATACCTACCTCGCCAGACACCCTGCAGGGCAAAGAATGATAGTTACGATAGAGGTAAGCGAAATGTTTTCGTGAATCTGTGTAATCCATCTTCTTTTCCAGTGAGGAGTTAGAAAAAGAGTGGTGCTTCTGTATTTTCTTTACATTTCTCGAAAACTAATCAAGTTAATGAAACCAAATTTAGCATGAGAGAGTATTTGAAAACGAGAAATATTTCAATGACTAAATACTCCCTTCTTTAAAAGCGTAGAAAGGAAGGGAGGAGATTACTTCCTTACAATGTGTATTGCATGTCTCGAGTCGAGAACAATGTAAGGGTATTTGAGAACAAAAAAGGTACCTATTTATATTTGGTATCACTCCCTCCTTTCAGTTGGAAGATAGGAAAGAGGAAGGGGCTCTTTTAGATATTTTTGCAAAATTTCAAAATCATCAAGCAAATAGCACCAAATTTCGCAAGAGAGAGTATGTGATACGATAAATGGCTATACGATTGTTTGAAACACCTCCATTCTTCCATAGGGGATATAGAAGGCAGGACGGAGGCTTCCATACATTTTTTTTGCCAACTCGAAAACTTATCACAGATATGAAACCAAATTTCACATGAAAAAGAATACGAAAAGGCACGAGAAATGTTTTTTTTTATTTTTTAGGACACCGCAAAATTTTTTGTAAGTTTAATGATAATTTTTTTTTATACGTTATAGAATCTTAATATATAAAAACGAGTTTCTGTCTGTCTGTCTGTTCCCTATAGACTCGGAAACTACTGGACATTGGAGGCATCTACCATATCAAGTCCAAGTGGTTCAAGTAGGCCCCTACTGTTGAAAATCCTACACGTTGCAGCCTGATAGTTGAAGTTATGCTAAAATTAGTATAAAAACTTAATTTTTGGCTCACTTCTATTGACATTTACACTATGAAGACCATAATTGGCCACTTTGAGTTGTATATTGTTTGAAAGGTGGTACTTTTCTGATTGCAAAACTGTGAAATATGTAACCGAACTCGTCCGAACTCAGGAGATATAATCAGCTAAAAATGTCTATTTTTGATAAGTATTTTTAAGATATCTTGTTTAAACCTCAAAAATTTTATTAGTATATTCAGCAAAAGTGTGCAACTTCTTTGTCTCCAAAACTCTCTAGAATACACTTTACATGAAAAATCACTCGCCAAAAAGTAATGTTGAAAAAACTGAAAATTGATGATCGTTTGCTAAAAATTGTCATAACTTTGAAACGATTATTGATACAGTAATGACTTCTTTGGCAAAGTTGCTAGAATAGGTACAAGCTAAAAACTGTTCTCAGACAGTATAGCTCTAAAATGGATATTATAAAGTTAGTTTTTCTAACTAACTGCTGCCGCCGCCCGTGGCGTAGAAGATAGCCTTCAAGTCTTCTAAGCCAGGGGGTATGAGATCGAATCCCGGTCACGGCATACATAGTACACTTTCGGTGGGTTGGTGGTTTTAGCATTTGGAAGATGCTAGCCATCATATCCTCGAAAAATGTACGCTTAGAGTTAAGTAAAAAGGAATCTCTTCGAGGAAACATCATGTTTCATTGAGATCCTGTATGTGTTTGTGTTCGTTTAGGTGGATAAATCAATTTTTCAAAAAAAAACTAATTTTTTAGCCCTTGTAATGTTGGTCATTTGTCTCGAAGACACTATAGGTCTAAAACGCCTAGTTTCGGCACCATCCTCGTTTTGGAGTATATTTTCCGGGAAAATTCATCATCCATCGGGTTCGGTTTTACGCACCAATCTGAGCTTGGCCCGACAAAGGTGTGTAAATATATTTGGCGTGAAAATAACCAGCCCCCTGGATGAGCGAGGGCGTTTGCAATCTCTCTATTACTCATTTCAGTGTAAATATTTGTGTAAAATGCGTTATATTTCAGCAATGAGATGCGGCCAACTGTTCTTGATGAGACATTGGTGTTACTTATAAATTTAAAATCATAGGAAAAAAATTGAAAAAAATTAGTAATTTTTTACTTTTCTTAGGAACAGAACACTCGGGTTGAAGCACATTCTCGAAAATAGTTTTGATCGTCTTTTTCATATTTTACCCCTGTGTGCGGGGCCGAGTGCTGTTGGAAAACTCAATCCCTGGAACCAAAATGTCGACGTGCCCACGGTTCGACGACATTCTGTAGAACTAGTTCCCGATATGTATTTTGGTTGATCTTCACTCCTTCAGGGACGAAAACCAGGGACGAGGTCCAGCCATCACGGGTGATTCCGGCCCAAACCATCACCGATGCTGGTTTCCGTCGCCGGGTGGCCGTCAGCAAGTCCACACGGCTTCGTGATCTGTCTGGCAACCAAACTCTGTCGTTCTGCTTATTCACGAACTGCTGTACGGTGAAGAGTTTCTCGTCGGTAAACACGATATTCTTCAACCTTCCTTCCCCGGCCCTCTTCAGCAGCGCCGTCGCTCTTATTACCCGTTCTTGTTCACCATAAGGTCTTAAACCTCTTGGAACTTGTAGGGCTTGGTCTGATGTTTATCTTTCAGGATCCGACGGAGACTTCGATCCGATGTGTTGAGATCCTCTGCCAATTTAGTGGCACTACGACGAAGATTTCTCTTAAGGCGCTTCTTGACGATTTTTGCCATGGCAGGTGTCACCGCAGTAGGTCGGCACCCCCTATGTGGTTTATCTATAGGTGGGGACAAGACTGCCCTTGCGAGAGTGTGAGAATCAGTTTTTTTCAATGTTTTGATTGCTACGTCAAAAACGTTCGTGAGCGTCTCGACGTTGAAGTCGCCATTCATCCACGACATGCAACGTTTCATGTTATTCGAAAAATCCCAATCAAAGCACCCTTTTATTAACGCTTTTTTTCCTGACGCCTAGTACGGCGACGTTATGAATTCTAAATAATAAACAACTTTATTTGCGTCCCAAACATTCCTCCTAGTATGTTTCTATGGCTACATTTGGACGCCTAATATATGACTCTGTATGGATACAACGGACTAATACTAAAGTTTTTGGTTGTCCCCACCTATAGATAAACCACATAGGGCGTCCCCCACCATGCCGTTTTTTGGCACTTCCGGTCTCCAGGTATCTTTTAACTGTACGGTATACAAAACTTCTGCACACACTTATATCGGACAGCTCACGAACTATGTCCTTCTGCCGTTTGCCAACTAGGAACAAGGCAACCACAGCACTACGTTTCCGTTCGGGATCCATTTTTTCGGATAACACCCCTGATTACAAGAGAAACACTTACATCCAATGATAGCTAAGACTTAATGTAAACAACGCGACGAGGGGTGGTGCAATACTGTTTGGTGTGCAACGAAACAATTACTGTTGAAGTTGCCGGACCCTGTATTTGAGTACGAGAAATGTTATTTTTTACGTTTTGAGACCCTCTCTCTTTCCTATTGGAAGGGGAGGATGGTTTTTTTTTTTAACAATATTCGGAGATCACTCGAGATCTTATTATTCAAATTTAATAGAGAGTTTTTCAGTAATTTTTTTTTTCTATGATCATTAAGGCTACTTCCTCCTTTCACTGGAGCGATAGCAAGGAGAGGGTAGTTCCGCAAATGGAGCCAAATTGAGAAGAAAATAGAATTCAAGTACGAGAAAAGTTCCTAACCTTTTGATGGAAGAAGGGATTTCATACAACGTAGAGACGGGGACGAGGGACGGGGGCTTCATTTTTTTGTATAACACTAAAATTTATCAACCAGAGGAGCCAAATGTGACATTATTTATGTCTCCCCACATTGGAGAAGAGGGGTAAATAAACCAATTCTTAACTATTGATTTTAAACAAATTTTCGATTATGTTTTGAAAAAAAAATTAAAAAAACTGATATTCTTTATGTTGCAATTCATATTTCAAGTTTCAGCTATCATTGTAAAGATATTGAAATGTTATTTGAAATGATGTACAAATGAATAAAATTATTTTTATACATTCAATTGATTTTTTGAAGATGTAGCAAATCAACTTATGACTTTTATATATACTTTTATGATAAAATTATACCTATGTATATAGTTTTGCTATCATGCCTTGAAAGTAAAATGTGGTATCATTATGCCCGAATGCCAAAATTTGGGTCTCAATTTCCATATGTTAATACCTCATTTCTGCCCAGTGTAGGTTTCACTGAAACACTTATGACATGTTCAGTCATCGTTTAAAAATGCGTTTTGAGAGAACTTTTTGCTATCGAGTGATTCCAAAATGTGGGATCGTTGTGCTTGCAAAACTCTTTTGATTTGACTAATTCTGATCAAATTTTATTCTTAGTTTGTATTCGGCATACAGCGAAATGTAAATAATTTTTATGAAATAACAATAACTTAATGATGCCTAGTTTTGCAATGAAAAAGAAATCAAAACAAAATAATGCGCGCATTGTTTGGTCCTGTCTCGATTCGAATTTTTAAACACCACCAGCAAGAATTAAAAGTATTATTAAAATTTAATAAAAACACTAAAATGGAGATTTAAATTAAGAAAAAAAATTCGATGAATTATTGATTTGTAAAATTTTTCTGGATGAAAAGTTATTAATTTTGAATCTTTTGTAACTTTTTGATTGAGATGATTATTTTTACGACATTATATAAAAAAAACGCGATATTTTTTTCTCTACTCTACCTTAATCTTCATTTTAATTTTCAGATTTTAATATCTAATTTGCGAATAGAACGTCAATTTTGTTTTTTTTTTCTTTTTCGAATCTTCAAGCAGTTAATTGTTGCTTTGCATTTGGGCCTCATATAGTTTTTCTGTCACTAAATTTAAAGTCTGTGTATGAAATATTTTTGTACTTGCCTAGATACTAGATTATTTACTAGACTCATTTTTACGAACCCGGAATTTCCGTTCCGTTCAAGGTGATAAAGTGAATCGTATAACCAGTATCTTCGCCAGCATTACAAGTACACCTATCAGTTAAGTTCTAAACTGACCATGACTTTGTTGAACGCTATCATGGCTGCTGAGCTACATAATTACCCTTCCCTTTTTGAAGAGAAAAAAAACAACAATTCTACTCACCGTACAGTTTAGTAAGTAAGTAGGTATATAACGAACTCACTAAATCACCTAACAAAAGCAGGCAAGTACAAAACACTCCCATCGAAATGAGTAGGTAGCTCTTCTTCTACTAAAAGGTGGTGGTTGCTCAAAAGCAAACAAAACACGGCTCTGGCTCAAAAATGGAAGCAGTGAACTTGCTGAAAAATAAAGAGAACTATCAGAGGATAGACACTAGCATCATCATCATCGTCAGCGACTGTGGAGCAATGATCTGCACGACCTCTACCGGAACACGTCCGATGGCCATTGGGTTTGATGAACCTCAACCTCAGCTCAGCTCAGTTCAGCTCAAGAACTTGCACGACCACTACTCTTCCGACTGGCTCATAAACCTGTGCCACGATTTGCACAACCGATAGGAAAAGGTGGTTGGTTTTTTGCTCTGTAGATAAACCTACCCACTAACACCGTCTATAATTGGGTGGGGAATGGGATGGGATGGAATGTTAGGGTGATTCACTACAAATTATGTTGCATAAATACGTTTCCACCGAAGATTAACTGTCGTAAGGCAATTGTGGCAATGATTCGAAATCAGAACATCCTAAGAGGGGATCGTTTTCCAGTCCTAAGTAGCTGGTCCAGTGTGAGCTGTGCTCTTCAGCACAGTAGGTTATCCTGAAATGAAGAGAGAGGAACACTGGAACACTGTGACTGTGACAGTGGCCGCAGCAGAGACCTTCAAGATCTTCGCCAAGGTTCTACCGGTGCAATGACATATGGCAGATAAACTGGGTAATGGGGTGGGTTTCATTCGAACGATGAGGGTTTCCAGTGTATGCTACTAAGATATGCATAGTGCATGGTTAAATAACAAAAAGTGTAAAAAGTAACAACAATCTGATAAATAAAATAATATTAATGACCAAAATGACAGACTTGACGATCATGATAAAATTTAGATAAATAACAAAAAAAAGGAAAAAAAAATATAAAAAAAGACAATCGAGATGCAAAAAATCATTTTTGTCAATTTTGTCATTTTTATAATTTGTTTGATTTTTGTATTTTTTGTAATGTAATCATTTTTTTCATTTTTTTGTCATTTTTGTCATCTATTTTTTGTCATTTTTGTCATTTTTTTGCCATTTTTGCCATTTTTGTCATTTTTGACATTTTTGTAATATTTACAATTTTTGTCATTTTTGTAATTTTTTGTAATTTTTGTAATTTTTGTAATTTTTGTCATTTTTGTCATTTTTGTCATTTTTGTCATTTTTGTCATTTTTGTCATTTTTGTCATTTTTGTCATTTTTGTCATTTTTGTCATTTTTGTCATTTTTGTCATTTTTGTCATTTTTGTCATTTTTGCCATTTTTGCCATTTTTGTCATTTTTGTCATTTTTGTCATTTTTGTCATTTTCGTCATTTTTGTCATTTTTGTCATTTTTGTCATTTTTGTCATTTTTGTCATTTTTGTCATTTTTGTCATTTTTGTCATTTTTGTCATTTTTGTAATTTTTGTAATTTTTGTCATTTTTGTCATTTTTGTCATTTTTGTCATTTTTGTCATTTTTGTCATTTCTGATCTATTTGTCATTTTTGTCATTGTTTCTTTTTTGTAATTTTTGTAATTTTTGTCATTTTTGTCATTTTTGTCATTTTTGTAATTTTTGTAATTTTTGTAATTTTTGTAATTTTTGTAATTTTTGTAATTTTTGTAATTTTTGTAATTTCTGTAATTTTTGTAATTTTTGTCATTTTTGTCATTTTTGTCATTTTTGTCATTTTTGTCATTTTTGTCATTTTTGTCATTTTTGTCATTTTTGTCATTTTTGTCATTTTTGTCATTTTTGTCATTTTTGTCATTTTTGTCATTTTTGTCATTTTTGTCATTTTTGTCATTTTTGTCATTTTTGTCATTTTTGTCATTTTTGTCATTTTTGTCATTCTTGTCATTTTTGTCAATGTTGTCATTTTTGTCATTTTTGTCATTTTTGTCATTTTTGTCATTTTGTCATTTTTGTCATTTTTGTCATTTTTGTCATTTTTGTCATTTTTGTCATTTTTGTCATTTTTGTCATTTTTGTCATTTTTGTCATTTTTGTCATTTTTGTCATTTTTGTCATTTTTGTCATTTTTGTCATTTTTGTCATTTTTGTCATTTTTGTCATTTTTGTCATTTTTGTCATTTTCGTCATTTTTGTCATTTTTGTCATTTTTGTCATTTTTGTCATTTTTGTCATTTTTGTCATTTTTGTCATTTTTGTCATTTTTGTCATTTTTGTAATTTTTGTAATTTTTGTCATTTTTGTCATTTTTGTCATTTTTGTCATTTTTGTCATTTTTGTCATTTTTGTCATTTCTGATCTATTTGTCATTTTTGTCATTGTTTCTTTTTTGTAATTTTTGTAATTTTTGTCATTTTTGTCATTTTTGTCATTTTTGTAATTTTTGTAATTTTTGTAATTTTTGTAATTTTTGTAATTTTTGTAATTTTTGTAATTTTTGTAATTTTTGTAATTTCTGTAATTTTTGTAATTTTTGTCATTTTTGTCATTTTTGTCATTTTTGTCATTTTTGTCATTTTTGTCATTTTTGTCATTTTTGTCATTTTTGTCATTTTTGTCATTTTTGTCATTTTTGTCATTTTTGTCATTTTTGTCATTTTTGTCATTTTTGTCATTTTTGTCATTTTTGTCATTCTTGTCATTTTTGTCAATGTTGTCATTTTTGTCATTTTTGTCATTTTTGTCATTTTTGTCATTTTGTCATTTTTGTCATTTTTGTCATTTTTGTCATTTTTGTCATTTTTGTCATTTTTGTCATTTTTGTCATTTTTGTCATTTTTGTCATTTTTGTCATTTTTGTCATTTTTGTCATTTTTGTCATTTTTGTCATTTTTGTCATTTTTGTCATTTTTGTCATTTTTGTCATTTTTGTCATTTTTGTCATTTTTGTCATTTTTGTCATTTTTGTCATTTTTGTCATTTTTGTCATTTTTGTCATTTTTGTCATTTTTGTCATTTTTGTCATTTTTTTCATGTTTTTTTCATGTTTTTGTCATGTTTTTGTCATGTTTTTGTCATTTTTTCGTCATGGTTTTGTCATGTTTTTGTCATATTTGTCATTGGAGTTATTTTTGATATTTCTTACTTTCGTAATCTGAAATCTTCATTTTTGCTTGGGGTTAAATATTGTAATATCCTATTAAAAAAATAAACTATGACTCTCCATACAATATTTTTTAACGTTTTGAATGCTTGAAACCCTAAGCTCCAATCCGAGCAGTAAATCTCAGTTCCTGCTTCTTTACAGACAGGGGCACTATGACGGAAAAGATCGCGGCATGAAATACAAAAATCCCCTTTTTCTGTTTTTGTTCCGGTCACAGACCGCGTCCTCTCGTTTTTCATCTCATCTCGATAGCAAAAAGCGAGAGAAAAAAAAAGAATAACAACCTACAATTCAACACCACGCGCCTTCAGCTTTATTTTAGCCGATGCTGGCTGATGATGCCGCAGTTAGTGTCAGTGGCCAGGTGACTGACTAACCAGCCAGTTAACCTTCACCAATAAACCAACAAACTCAGTATTTGCACGTTTATCGACGGACGTCCAACTGGCATGGCGGCGCGACTTTTTCCTGGTATTGGAGTGGTTGGGAATTCGTGGGGGATATTCCACTGACTTGAAGCCGACTGCCGTATTTCAAAATATGTTACACAAAAAAAAACCCGACATTTGTCGACAGTTGAAAAGCAAAATCCGAAACATTTCCTGCTGATGGGGTGAACACCTACTACAATGACATCGAACAAAACAAACCCGAAATCATCTTTAGCAAATCGCTAACGAAAACACAAAAACAAGACATCTATCTGCTAATTTTGAATTCATATACGGAATATCAACCCTAGACAAACGGACTTAAAATTGTTGTTAACTTTCTTCTAAAATATACACATTAAAAAAATTTGAATATTGTTTTTTTTATTCAGAATGCCGGAATCGCATTTGAAGTTCTTCTGATTTTGGTTATGGTTGATTGCAGTTTGAAAAAAAAAATTTTCTTCATTTTAAAGGCTGTCAGTTTTTGGCTGGTTCGCCGCTGCGATCTTTTATACTTAAGCCAATGAACACCACAAATTATACTAAGACTCAAAAGCTAACCAGATTGATCCGGATTGTGCGAAAAGTTGTCCCCCACAACATGTTAACACGTTTTTGGCCGACATGTTGGGGGTTTACTGATGAACGATAACTTAGTTCAACTTAGGAATTAGGTGTGTGTCGGAAAACGATCGGAGAAACCGGGCCCAGGAATTCTCTTCCTGAATATGAGAGGCGGAATTGTTTAATTTATTTTTCCAATAAAAAATTAAATTTCGAAGCATAGGTGTTATTCAAATAAATCACATTACAAATATTCTTTGCAGGTCATGAGCAGGGACGCAAATCGAGCAGAACTGATAATGATAATTGGTTTATCCCTTGTGTTACACTTAGCGATAAATATGAGAAAGCGAAAACTCTTTTGATGAGAAGTTATGGCTCTTTAAAGTCAATTTCAAATCTTGTGTATTTCAGTCAAATTTATACCTACTTAAAACTGTGCTAAACCAACAAATAAGCCTTAAGAGAAAACCCTAAAACAAATTGCTTTTTTTGTCAGAAATTTTAAGGTATGAATACTAAATCGAAATAAACACTAACTTTGACGAGAAGCATTTATTGTATTAAATTAAAATAACAAGTATGACTACCAAAATTAAGTTTAAATCAAACATTAAGACGAGAGAAAAAAATCAATCAGATATCAGAAATTTAAAATAGCTAATCAAACTGAAACTTTTCTGAGATTCTCTTTAGAGATTCGTTTGAGACTCTTCTGAAACCCTATCAAAATTATTTCAAGATTGATTCGATACTCATAAAATCGAAGATTGATTCGATACTCTTTGTAGACTGTTCTCAGAACAACCTTAAAAGCTCTTTTCAACGACATAAGACGCTCTTTCAGGAATCTCAGGAGACTCTTCTGAACCCTTTTTAAAACTCACTGAGGACTATTTTAGGACTCATGAGAATGGCCCGAGATTGTTTTTAACATGATTTACAACTATTTTCAGGTCTTGTTGAGAATCTCTGAAGGAATTTCGAGGCTCTCGAGCCTTTTTTGAGACTCTTTTGAGTTTCTTTGACTGAATATGACACCTTTGGGCTTGTTATAAAGTTATTTTTAGACTCTAAAGGACAATTTAGAGACTGCTTTTTTAAATTTTTTAAAGATTGTTTCGAGATTCTTCTGACTGTTGGGAAGCGATTTCAAAACTCGCCTGAGACTCTTTTACAGTTTTTTCAGGACTCTTGAGACATTTTGAGTTATTTTGGAGACACTTTTACGACTGTTCTGAGATTCTTTTATGAATTTTTGAGACTCATTTAGTAATTTTTAAGATTCTTTTTTGACTTTCTAAGAGAAGATTGAAACTCATTTGAGCCCATTCTTTAGAGATTTCTTCGACTTTCTTTCGAATCTTTTGAACTTGTTTTCAAACTAACTTCAAACTCTTTAGAGATATAAATTTAGACTCTTTCGAGACTCTCTTAAGACATTTAGTGTCTTTTGTGGGGCTCTATCAATTCTCTTCTGAAAATTTGAAGACATTTTTGTAGCAATCTTAATGTGAAGAACTCAGACTCAAAAACAATGGTTAAGAATTTATGTTCATAGGCAAAAAAAGGTTTAAACAATTTTTTTTTTGGGTTTTTTTTTAATATCAATTTCCCAAATTTTACGAAGGCAAGCTTACGTTCTTATAAGTTTCCTCAAATACATCTCATAACAGTATTGTAATATGTATTTTATTGCAGGAATTCAAGCACTACATACATATGTTTTATGTACTTAATATTATGATTTCAAAGTCAAGATTACACAAATTTCACAAAACATTTCTGAATTCCTTATATTGAAGATTATAATTTGTTTAACAACCATGTGGATGACTACAGTAAGTTATGATTTATTCTTTTAACCCTTTAATCAATGCATGACTTTTTTTGAATGAGAAAAGTAGTTATTAATTCAGTGAAATAATATAAAATAATTTGAATATCACAACTGAACTGGTTTAAAGTCGTTATTTTCAGTATTATAAAGCTTAAAAAATATTTTTTTTAAATTTTTAATTCATTTCAAAACGATTTTGCAAGTTTCTTCCAAACCTTGTTTATTTTGTGCAGGAAGGTGTTTGTGTTTGATTTAGATTAAAAAAATTGTTTGAATTTGTGAACCCGAAGAAAAACAGCGATCTCCAAAAACAATTTTTTCATCAAAACAAATAAATAAATTTAAAAATAAAAAAAATGATGTTTGCCATTTTTTCGCATACTTTGTTCGATATCTCACACATACATTAGAATATCGTATTAAAAATACCATGGGACAATTCCGTTCAATCTTTTAAATATTTTTTTTTCAATACATCTTAAAAAAAAATATCCAAGCTTTTCTGAGATATTTGGAAATTGATTAGTGTTGTTTTAAAACCACATTAAAAGGTTAAATATTTAAAACACAATAATTTGTTTGCTCAAAAGTCATAAAATTTTCATTTTAAACTGATTAAATAATCGCATAAAACAGAAGAAAAAAACTTATGTCAACTGGGATTTTAGAGCATGCTGATTCTTGATTTTGAAGCCAAAAATTGTACAGTATTGCAGACAAAATTTATGTAATTTTGTAAACTTCTCTAGAACTGCTGGAGACAAAGTATGAAAACCATGAGATATTTGGGATTTTTCATCAGAATTGGGAATAGAAAAATTTAGAAGTTTTAAAGAGACATTGCATTGCAACTAGCAAATGTGGATCTTTCGAACATTGAAATTTTGTAAAATTTTAATTTTCGGTTCTACTGACTCAAAAGGTTGCCGACCACTTCTGGTCTAGGGAAAGGGTTTAACTTGCATATTACGAAAATTTGCGTCGCGAGTTCACTAGTAAATACAAGCAACTAGGGTTAGTACCGGTAGAAAGCTCCGATTTCATTTCTTGAACAGTTATAAATTCAGCTCCGATTTAAACTTGCGACCAGGCAAGTTAAAGGGTTTTACTTGTAGGTGACGAAAATCAGTGTTGCGAGTTTGCTAGTACAAGCTTCTAGAGCTAGAACCGGTAGAAATTAGTTTAGCTCCGATTTCATTTGTTGAACCCGCTAGTGAGAGTGTTTTACTTGTAAATGATTAAAATTAGTGAAAGGAGTTCGTTTACATAAGCTTTCTTTGGGAAAGTCGATCATTGAGTCATAAGTAACTGTATTTTACAGTTTTTTCAAAAATGTACACAAATTGAATGATAGTGAACTCTTAACATTTTTCAGATAATTTTTTTTCTAAAATGTTCATTATGGGTTTAATTGATCCCTAGAGTTCAAAAATGTATTTTTTTTCTTCTAGATAGATCAATAATCACGATCTATCTGATTACAAGATTGCGATTATTTATCCAATAACTGATATTTATACAGTAATTGTCTGGCAAAAAGTAATAAGAAAGTTGATTTTCTCATAAATTTAGAAAGAGCGCCTTTAAGTATGCAATGTCATTAGGGTTGAGAAATAGTTTTGGAGTTTTCTACTTGACATTTATAAATTGTGAAATGAGAACAAACACGACCATAATAGTCAATTGACATTGTATTTCCAAATTCTGTTTGATTTTTTCCTAGGATTAGGGCCCCCGTAATGAAGGATCAAGTCTACTTCAATAAAGGGTAAAGTCTCCCTTAACTTCAAAAATATCGCAATTTTTTTACTTCCACGAAAATGCTTCTAGTTCATCTACTGGTTCATGTATCGTTCCAACTTTTGAAGCATATAAACTTGAAATTACACGCGGTCAGAAAATGCCAAAGAAGACGAGTTACTATTTTTTTCCAAAAAGATATGATAAAAGTAAGAAAAGGGGATGAAGTATCCCTATTCTCCCCTATGGTAATATGGTTCAAAAAAACCGTTCAAACCGTACAAACAAAAGACTAAAAATGATAAAAAAATAACTAAAAAATGTTAAAAAGAATGGCAAAAAAAAGCAACTATGACAAAAAAAACATTACAAACAAAACAAGAAAAGTGCCAAATGCATACAAAACATGATAAAACAATTGAAAACTGGCCAAAAATGGTCGGAAATTAACTAAAAATTAAGGTAATAGCAATAATAATAGTTTTTTTGTACTAATAAGTGAAATAAAATGATAAAAAACTTTTAGATTTTGGCAACATTCAATTTTTGCAACACAAAAAATTCGGGCGTGTTGCCAAAATCGAACGGGGTCTGCATATCAAAAGTTACAAAAATATTAAAAATTACAAAAATGCAATAGTGGTAGTGAAAAATAATAATTGAAAAATTTCGAAAGATTGATAATTATACAGAAATGATATGAGAAAATATGTAAATTTTTTTTTTATTACTAAAATGATAAAAATTCATTTGAATGATTTCTTCAAGTTTGGGATTTATTATTATGTCCATATTTTATGCCCTTTTCGTAATTTTTGTTGTTTTAGTCATTTGTGTCGCTTTTGTTATTTTGATGTTTTATGTTTGTCTAGTTTTCAGCGTTTTGAGGCATCCACATATCCACATTTCCACATATCACTTTTTTGGGCAAATATTTTGAACTTTTTTTTTGTTTTAAATTCGAAGATGAAATTTTGCCAAACATCCAATGCTTGAAGGTGAATAATTACCATCAATTCTCTCAAGCCATTCTTGAGTTTTTTAACACGCTACGGTATTATAAAAAAAAATGGTTTTATCAACTACCTATTATTCAAATCTAGTCAGACAGAACACAGAATTTTAAATAAAAATCATAATTATACTGAATAAAAGTGAGAAAACTGAAACCTCATAACATAGGCCATAATAATTACAGCTCGGTATATTTCCATCACTTCGCCACGGTTCGGGTACGAAGTTCACGAAAATAAATATTCAAAACTCATCTCGCGAAACTGCTGCTGGGAGATGCTGTTTACAAAATAGCCCTTCCTAATAGTGATTCAAGGTTGGGCCGCGAGATGCGATGGCGACACGAACTAAGTAGCTAAAAAACCATTGGCCAAATCAATTCCTGTTTACCAACAACCATCGGCGTACATAACACCCTCTGCTAGTTAGGAGCTATTTTTTTCATTTCTCGAATCACTCTAAATTGCTCACAGTTTTTTTTCTACCAAGCCAGCTGATCATCGAAAACAAGCGTGCTCAAATTCGACTCTTCGACTTCGGTTCATGGTGCTTAAATTCGATCTTCTCGACACTACCTACTAGTTATGGCGATTCCCTTTCGGTAGCGTTGAACATCCATCGAGCACGTGCTACGTAAAGGGCGGGAATCACGGTCCAAAGTCCACCCGAAGCCGATTTCTAGCAAATGTTATATTTAAACTATTCCTAGAAGCAAACCGCTTTGATTGACTTGCTAAGGGTATACCTATGAAGTACGAGAGCGAACAGAAAAAAAACTAAAATTGAGATAAATTACTCTGACATACATATTTATTTATATCTCTTTTTTTCGGAAGGCGCCGAACCAGCTAGAATCTGCCCGTTTTCGTTTGACCGGTTCGAACCGGATCGTGCATGCAAAGAAGAAGAAGAAGAAGACTTCGTTTGTTTATGTTTACAACTTTGACATCAGTTCTAGTTTTTTCGTAATTTTGTAAAGTAGTTCTGTGTTTCGTTAACAAATTTTAGTTTCATTGCATTCCTTAGCCGAAGGCTTTGTCCAGTAAATTGAAGGTTATTATTTAAAACCAATCAGTAATCGCGAAATTTTGATTGCCGATATAAGATACTACACCTGATTCAACATGGCTGAATTTTGTAATTCGTGCGCAACATCGGTCCCCCATGATGAGGCAATCGTATGCAGAGGTTTTTGTAATTCAGCGTTCCACTTGCAGTGCGCCAAAGTATCCCGTGAAATGCATGACGCTTTTAAGCAAAACCATCAAATCCGTTGGATGTGTCTAGCCTGTAATAAGATTATGCAAAACGCAACATTTACCACTGCATTAGCATCAACAAATGCCGCTGTTCTTCAGATGGAAAATCAGCACAATCGAGTCCTGGAAGAGCTGAAAAATGAAGTAAGAAAGAATAGTGAAAAAATAAACGCGATTCTCGAAATAAACAATCCCCGTACACCCAAGCGCCCGGGGAACTTTGTTTTGCCTCCCCCCAGCGCTAAACGCAACCGCACAAATTTCGCTTCTACTCCAACCCAACTAACTCCAAGAGCACAAGCCGAAGGTAAAAAAGAAGATTTAGGTGGCTTGGTCAAAATTGTCCATGAGAATCCGAAATTTTGGCTACACCTCTCGAAATTTGATCCCCAAACAACTGTCGATGAAATTGCAAATTTGGTTAAAGTCAATTTGGGTATTAACTCCGAGGTGGAAGTGGTAAAACTGATACCCAGGGGAAGATGTTTGAACGAGTTATCATTTGTGTCATTCAAGATAGGCATTCCAATTGAACACAAAGAAAAGGCCCTAACTGCCTCTACATGGCAGAAAGGAATATATTTCCGTACATTTGAATTCACAACTGTGCGCCGAGCCGATATATTTCGGTTCAATGCACAACCTGTAGCTACTGTTCTCGCCACCACTGCTGATCTCGTTGCCCAAACTGTAACAAGTAACGAGCAGCCTGTTGCTAATCCCTTCTTGTCCCAGCGTACGGATCCAACAATGCAGGTTTCGTTTCGCCAACAATAGTTTGCCACTTTCGAGTACCAACTTTCTGTCGCGGTCATCAAATCGTTTGCCTGTAATAAGAAAACACAATTACTTGCCGGTCAGAGAGCATTGCTTAAGTATTTACTACCAGAATATGAATAGTATCCGTAGCAGAAGAAGACTCGAGACCGTTTTTTTGTCATCGCTCGAGTGGGACTACGATGTGTTTGCGTTCTGTGAAACGAATTTGGATTCATCGATTAATGATCGAATGATATTCCCCGAAAATTTTACAACTTACCGCTGCGACCGATCGTCTACCAATTCCGATAAGGTTTCTGGTGGAGGTGTTCTGATTGCCGTAAACAACCGTTTAGCCAGCACTTTGATTAATATCTCGACCTGTAATGAAGAAATTACTGTCAAAATTGATCTCGACGGAAACGAAATTTTTATATGCTGCATCTACTTACCACCGGGATCAAGCAGTCATAGATACTCTTCACATACAGCTAGCGTAGGCTCGTTAATTAATAGCACTTCGCCTGAAAGCAAAACGATTATTGTAGGAGATTTCAACTTGAGAAATACTACATGGTATCGAGATGAAGATTCTGATCTTTATCTTTTGCCGAGCAACGTTCGCTTACCCGAAGAAGCTATTCTTGTTGATGATATGGCAGCATCTGATCTATTTCAAGTCTGTGGAATACCGAACCAAAACAATCGGTTTCTTGATTTGTTATTCACGAACGACGTGGAGTGCTGTCAAATTGAAGAAACTACACCGCTGATACTGAACGAAGCGCATCATAAAGCAATGTCGTTACGCGTCAATGTGGATAAAGTTCAGTACGAAGATACACCGCCAGCACAGGAACACAAGGTAATGATCGATATGAAACATTTCAATGAGGTAGCTGTTTCTCAATCATTGTTAGAGGTGGAATGGAGAACGATATTTATACAATCCGAAGATTTCATGTACGATATAGCTAATTCACGAGCACGATCTATGCTAGAATTTTTGAACAGTCTTGGAGTTTTCGATAACATTAACGAAAGTTATCGCACGGTTCAATGTGCATTAGATTTTAACGTTTTGTCGTTCTACACTGTTGTTTATGGCATATTGCTGAACCATTGTAGAATAATCAAATTAAAATCAGGCTGCCCTAGATACCCGGAGTGGTTTGACGCTGAAACAATTCGCCTCTTAAAAGACAAACGAAGGAAAAATAATCGTTACCGTAGAACTAAATCTCAGCATGACAAAACTGCATATCGAGTTGCGGTAAATGCATTCAAAAGCTTGCACAGAGCCCAGCGTTGTTTGTACCTTGAAAATCTCCAAAGAAATATCCAAACTGAACCGAAAAATTTCTGGAAATATGTTAATTCCAAGCGCAAATCAAACTTAATACCGAAAAATGTGTCATATCACACTGATAAAGCAGATAATTCGAAAGAAGCATCAGAACTATTTGCCAATTATTTCCGAAGTGTATACTGCTCGAATAATGTACCAAGTGATCAAGAATATCAATTTCCAGAAGAAGTTATTCCTGAGCTAACAATATCGATTTTAGAGGTCAGAGAGAAAATTTTAATGCTCGATGAATCCAAAGGTAGTGGTCCCGATGGCTTACCGAACTCGGTCCTTAGAAAGTGTGTAAACGGACTCGAAGCACCCTTACACCGCCTGTTCTCAGACTCACTTCACGAAGGAATTTTTTCGAAGTTTTGGAAGATTTCGCACATCGTACCGATACATAAAAGTTCTTCTAAGCTTTTAGTTGAAAATTATCGTGGAGTGGCAATACTGTCTGCCATACCAAAGCTTTTTGAGAGCATCGTTTACGACCAAATGTACCCTTGGCTGGAGAGGAAAATGTCGGACGTTCAACATGGTTTTCTGAGACGGCGGTCGACCGTGACAAATCTTGGTGAATTTGTATCGCGAACTTCACAGTGGATGATGCGAGGACTTCAAGTCGATACTATATACACGGACATGTCGAAAGCATTTGATGTGGTCGAAATCAATGCTCTTCTTTCCGTACTTTGCAAGAATGGAATTGCTGGTAACTGCCTTAAATGGATACATTCTTACCTTATTGAAAGAGTTCAGTACGTGAAGCTGGGAAGTGTCAGATCTGGTGCATTCTCGGTTAACAGTGGTGTACCACAAGGGAGTCACTTGGGACCTCTTCTTTTCATCACTGTTATGAACGAGTTTCCCGAAGTTTTGCACGACGTGTTCGTGCTTATATACGCTGATGATTTGAAAATATTTCTTCCTGTTCGTGACCAGAAAGATTGTTCGATTCTGCAAAACGCATTGTACCGATTTTCAGAATGTTGCAGAAACTATGGATTGAAAATTAACGCATCGAAATGTAGCGTTATTTCATTTTCTCGGAAAACATCGAACATAATCTATGAGTATAGCCTCGAAAACAGCTTGATCGTTACTAGGAAGACGTCGGTAAAAGATCTTGGAGTGGAGATAGATAGAGAACTGAATTTCTCTAAGCACATAGAGCAAGTGGTAGCCAAAGCAAATTCAATGTTTGGAATGGTCAGCAGAATTTGTAATGAATTGAACGACCCGTATACTATCGTTTCAATTTATGTCGGGTTAGTGCGGACTTCAATTGAGTACGGCAGCATTGTTTGGCAACCGTACTACAACGTTCACATTAATAGACTGGAGAGAGTCCAAAAGAAGTTTCTCAAATACGCGCTAAGAAACCTTGGATGGCAAGAGGAAATGCCGGTTTATCGAGCCCTGTGCATGCTGGTCGGACTGGATTCGCTTGAGAATCGCAGGAAGTTAATTGACGCGTTGTTTTTGAAGGATTTGACAAGTGGAAGGTATTATTCGCCGTACTTGTTCTCACAGATATCTCCCAACGAAGGACGCAATAGTTTGCGCAGCATAAGGCCGTTCCAGCTATCAAACAGGATCCAAAATTACGCAAGAAACGAGCCAATGTACAGGATGATGGCGCTTTACAACGCATATGTAGAAGAAATTAACTTGAATATGTCCAGAAACCAAATTAAAGCTAGTATTAAGAAGTGTTTTACTACAAATTAAAGTGTGGTCGATGTATTTTAAGTTAAGACTCAGATGAAAGGCTTAGCCTAGGATCATTATTAAATAAATAAATAAATAAATAAAATTGGTTTCAATTTTATTGCCACCGAAGAGTTGGGGGTCATCCGTCGTTCGCTGATGGGATGGGATTCCTTCCGCAACTTGCTGAACACACAGAGAAGAAGGGGGCGCTTCGATGACGAGAGGATCGTCTCGCCTAGCCCGCTCGCTCACTCGATCTGCCGAGCGAGGGATCGATCGATGCTGATGATGATGATGATCGTCGAGGGAACGGTGAGAGCCGAGAGAAGGAATGTCGGTCGGCTCCTGAGAGTCGAAATTTATACAGTTCTGCCAGTGGTGGAGCTAGGTTAAGTTCTCGAGATCTATGAATACTGCTTCAATGTTTTATGTGGACTACATTATAACAATCATCGGTTGTTTTTAACTAGGCTGCTTTGGTTTTGCCCCTCTCTAAATCTGCCTTACATGACTCAATTCTTCAGGTTAGTCTACTTATTCGATTCGAATTCTTCTACAGTTGAAGACTTCGCGTCCGCAGTCTACTTGTTGCTGGACACAAGTAACACAATAGAACCTTCTTTCCGTTCATGAGGCTCTACGATCTATCACCCATCTGGTTTTTGGGTCAACGACATCCCTCTGGTTCTGCCTTGACAGCCTTTCAGTGCTTTACCGGCTCAACGATTCTCTTACTCTAGCTTGACGATCGGTAGTGGCTCCAGCTTGACGACGATTGCTTTAGTTCGACGAACGGCTCTTGCTCAGTGCAGTCGTGTTGAAATGGATCACGACTCGATGATTATCCAAAATGATTGTAACCAAAGTGATTATATGGCTGTGCTATATCCGTCGTGACACAAAACTTTAAAGTCTCGGTATTGAACCCTATTAAGGTTCTACTCCGGACTGCCGCACAACTGACCTGTTAGCTGGCTAGACTCTGGAAAGGTCAGTTGTGCTAGAGATTGTTCAACTTCTTTGGTTGAGTTTGGCTCTCATGTATTCTCTTTATGGTGGGACCGCAAAGAGTGTATACATCAAGATGCCACAAACACTTCACTTGTGTACTTGGCACAGTCCTCGCATGTGTGTTCCTCGAAGATTCAGTACAGGTATAAAGACTTTAGAATCAAAAATTTTCGAATCAAATCGTAGTTTCAAAAAAATGCTCCTTAACCTAAAAGGTTTGCTAAATTCGCTTTTTTCGATGGTTTGAGCGCTGGACACTCGATTTCGTTTTCTGGATACTTTTTCCAACAGTACGCAATGTCGATTCCAGAGTGCGCATCGATCGATTTGACGAAATGCTATCCCACTTATTAGGAAATGCCACCCAACTTAAAAAAACAGGCAATTTCTACGATAAAATCGGGCTTAACAGGTACATTTTTCCTACAGAGCATTTTTTGTCAAATTTTTCAGGTTCGCCTCCTGCCGTCGGTATTGCGTACCTCCAAAATAATTTAATTTCAATCTGTATTGTGAATTTAAATAAAAATATGAATTTCAAATGATGAATCTGAATCTGAGTTTTCAATTTCGGATTGCCATTTAGAAGCTCTGAATGTTAAAATTTTGTGAAAGAGTTGAGTTTAAGAACGTCAAATTTGACTATTGAACAATTTTTTTTTTCTTTTTCATATTCATAAAATTTTTGTCAAAATATTGAAAATGCTTACACACTCATTTGGCGGAACACCTGAAAGTTGTAAAATTGACCCGTTTTTACGAACCCGCATTATCTGTCAAATAACGGGTCAATTTGTCGGGTCAATATTACACATTATTTTGAAAAGCCCGGGTACGCATCAAGACGGGTAGTTTTATGTGTTGTCAAATTTTGAACCGCTTTGTTGCAAGTCCGCTGGACTGTTTGGAGGAGGATTTTAGTAAGTATTTTAATATTGTCGTCAAAATAGTTTCGTTTCTAAAACATATGTATGATTCTCTTCACAGACTTTGCGTGGGCACATGAGGAGGATTCCGAACCAGAAATGCTTCGTGATAAAACTACGCTGGTAAATGGTAAGCATTTTACTACGAATAAATTACTAAACCATCAATTAACAATCAATTATTCGCTCAACAGGTTGCCCTGTGACCACAAGCTGCGGAAATCATTATGCTCCGAAAAGGCTGAAATCGAGCGGTAGAATGTTAAAAATGATTTGTGAAGAAAAAAAAAGTGAAATGATTAAAGCGAAGAAATAAATTATGTTTTGTTTGAAAATATGTCATTTCATTTCCATTTTGTATTCCTTGCATGCAACGTTACTTGTCGCTTGAAACTGCTCACATCTTCACAGAGCTCAAGCGTTTCAAATAATGTGTAAATTTGACCCGACGATATGACGTACAGCCTATGTACTCTATAAAGGGTACAAGGCCTGTACACCAAAAAGGAGTTAACCCAGTCTTATCCGATAACGGATCAAAACTACACTATAAGGGGTTACGCCAGATGAGTGTGTATTGTGGAAACCACATAATGCCAAAGTGTTGATATATAAATGTCCGCGGTGTATAGGTCTAACCGAGGTCCATTGCGTTAGCGATACATAATGACGCGCTCATGATGAATATCCGTACGCGTAGAGGTGTCGTACAATATGCACTGTGCTTCTCATATAGAGGTGACCCACACACTTATGATCTCGAAAAACATGATTCAAATTTGGTATGAAATGAAACCAAATTTGAACCAGCTAAAGCAGGTTTTCATTTCTAGTTTCTGAAAATCAAAACTTCCGAACCGGATACAGAATCCGAAATACGAAAAAAGAAGTACAATTTTGGCTATGGGAATTATGGAATCAGAATTTCATGAATTTCTATGAACAAGTGGAGAATATTTGAAAAAGTGTAGCAATATGTTGAGCAAACCCCCCTCCCCCCCCCCCCTCCTCCCTGCCGCCCTTCCCCGTTCCTACGGCCATAGTAGAAGCTTCAGATTACAGTTAAATAGCATCTCAATCCTGGATAACCAAAACGATTGAGCTAACCATTATTGTATCTAACTTCTTTAGATGATTTAGATGATATCCGACTCAATTAATCACCGAAATCGCCATATACCATAATGATGCCTACTTTTGCTATGAAATAAATCCGAATCAATCAAATTAAGTTTACGAATTGCTCTTTAATCTCGGCTTCTTATCAATAAAACATTTGTAAAAAGAAGATTAGCTCGAAGAAGTATATTGAAGTTTTTTCCTCTTTTTTTTTGCTCCGGCTTCAGCAAAAGAGGATTCGGAACTGTTCCCGATACTAAAATTTTTCATGTTATTATTAATAATAAGAGTAGGGAATTTCCCCTGCTGATCATGTACAATGTTGAAAATTAATCGTGATTGGGCACTTACATTAAAGCAAAGATATTTTATTCTATCAAGATACTCGGCTGCATAGTTTTTCGAACTAGTAGTCTGGGACATCAATTCTTTGTTTATGGTGCTGCCATCAACGAAAAAGGCTTCAAGCTTCCAACTTGCATTCAAGCTTGCAAACACATAAGTTATGCATTTGATCGACGAAACAACCTACACGGGCAGAAAAAATGAACCCACCCAAAACAACAACCCCAGGTCAACAAGGTCCCAGTGAGTGAAAAAGATTTACTTAGCAAAATTTGATAAAAATTAGAGGAAAAAAAAATGTTAAGATGACCATAAATTATATATGTTATTATTCGGGAACTATTTTAAGCCTGGAATAATGTGAATTTCAAATAATTTTTCGAAAAGATTTAATTTAAAATTTAATTTATTTAGTTAAAAATTCATTGACGAAATCGAAAATAAATATTCTTTGTTCTTGCGTATATTGAATTGATTGGACCTGAATTCTGAAACATTCTTGGTATATGCCTCCGGGCCATGCCGATTGATCCTGCTGCTGTAAGGGCGGTTTCTCCTCCAAGTAGGATTCTTAGGCCGAGAACCGAAACTTGCTCGATAGGTATTCCTCTATGAATCCTAAACGATCCTCCAGGTCGTTCTCATTATTATATTTTTTATGTTCCGTTCCTCGCAAATAGCTCCCGTGTGGTTCACTGCAATAAAAAAATTATTATTTATCGGTACATTTTTATAAACTAAACAACTTACCAGGCACCCAGTCAGGATGTTTCAAGAGAATCCGTTCAAGAATCTTGACCGGGGATGCACTCGTCGGGCAAGAAAAATATCTTCGGCTGTGGTAGCAAAACAAAATTTTGGCGTTGATTCAAACACTCGTTTTTATGTTAAGCGAACTTACCGAGAAAACAAATAATCTTAATAATCTCTTCACGTCGTGATACATGTCGCATACGATCTAAACTTTCTGATCCGAAAATCTCTACTTTTTTCTGCTAGTTTAAACGCTAGCTCTGACAACTGACAAAAAAAGTTTTTTGAACTAGGTGTAAACAAAAACTTCAAAGCATGCTGTTTAAATTTGTGGTAAAAGTTTTATTCGTCAATATTATTTTGGCGCTAGTGTTTTGTCCCCAAAATTTCTCAGAAGCCGATAGTACCTGATTAAAGCCTCTAGGCCTCTCTGGAATGGTATCGAACGGGCAGCAAAAATGCTCATCCTCCTGGTCGCAAATGGTCATCAGTGAACCAAACGATGGCGCATGCTCGTTGGTGGCTCTGAACAGAGCCGGCTGACTCCCACGTTTCGATGGCGGAATGATAAGGAGAAACGTGCTCCCGGAAACTAGAGGTGATCACTCCGACATGCGCAATTCGAATTTGTGTCGCTCTTCTGAGCGAAGTTTGCTCTTCGACGGTTCCTGTTCAGATTGAGAATTCTAGTTGCGGATTCGGTCACTGTCCCGCTTGCCGATCCGGTTCCTGTATGGCTGCGGATTCGGTGCCTTGTTCGGCTCGTCGGCCCATTTCTTCGTTCGGCTTGCGGATCCGATTTCTTCCGGCTGCCTCTAATTTGCAATCAGATTCTTCAGCAGTTTCGTGCCTATGACCTTGGCACTTCCGGCTTCTTGGATCCGAGTTATTCGTCACTCGCTCCAGCTCATTGCCACACCGTCCGGCCACCGTGTGTTGTGTGCCAAAAGAACCAAACGAAAAAGCTGGGATAACTAGATAAAACGCCGGAAAAGAATAAAAAAGGAAGATAGAAAGCAGTAACGGGCTTCACTACGAGTTTCCGTCGTGACTGTTGTGTTGAAGAAATGGATTTGATTTAGATTTTTGTCGTAAATTCAATAAAATAATACCGTTTCACTCACCGGTAACGTGCAGAATCGAGAGCGATGCGTTTTGTGCCGCTCTTTCTTTTGGCCTTGCCGTTTTATCCCCCAGCTATTTGGGCAGATTTCCTGCGATGTCAGGCACTGGGTTTTGGAGTGGAAAGTTAGATTTTTGTCGTCGTTTCACGTGGTAAAAATTGTTTCACTCACTGACAGTCCACAGAGCTCCGGTCGACGTCAGCACAACGAAAAAACGCAAAAAACGTCCATCAGCGGAAATGCTTTGGCTGTTGACAGCTTGGTTTTGCTTGAAGCTTCTTTTCCAGGGGGGTGTCAATCTGGTTCTTCTTGCGAACAAGAATCTTTTTCTTTTTTCTATCTTTCGGGAGAAACCTTCCCGCATGGAGCAGAATCATACAATAACGATCCCCGATATCTTCTTCCCAAGACACCCAAAAGATTCCCTGTATAGTTTTTGGATTATTGGAGAACGATTGTACTTATCGTTATTTCAAGAAATGGAATCGTTTAGACACAAATAACGATACAGTGAACGGGTTGTTAAGTAAATTAACGATACGATTTTTTGCTTTTTTCTAGATTAAAAATTTAGCCGAGAGCACCTGAAAGATACATGTAATCGTTATCTAATCATCTTTATCAAGTGCTGCTGATGATAAAGCTTATCCTCAGAAGATCTTCTAACGCTCAAAAATGAAAACACAGACGATTCATATTATAGTTTTATAACGATTAGATATATTATTTATTCAAATAAGGTATTCAACGTATATAATACATCTAAATACATGGTTTTTGCAATTTTTATATAAAATACTCTAATTACCAAAATGCTTTGTGCTGAAGATCTTGATCGAGTTACTCTGTCTACCAAACATACATGCAAAACATTCTCAATTTGTACGAAAATTAAAAAATAAATAAATCTTTATCTCAATTAGGCTACAAGAGGCTTGACTAGACGCTTGACAATAAGAAACGAAAGTGAATCCTGTCTTATTATGGGACGGCTAAAACATAAAAAGAACCGTAAAATAACTTTAAACATTGTTTACCAAATCTAACTAGTTTTCCAGAAAACTGTATATAAATATGTACGACGTTTTTGCTTATTTGTTTTCAATACCAAAAGTAAATTTTGGCAATATAGAAAAATTGGTCCCAACTATTAGAAAAAAAACTAAGTTTCCGTAATAATTTACAGTTATTTTAGTGATAAGATTTTGAAAAATTTAACAAATAGATTAAATTGCATTCTAAATCTGAATGTCTTAATACTGTCACGAAATTGATTTCTTAATTAAAAATATTGTTTAAGTATACATACTTTGGCTGTATAAATATGAACATCATCGTAATAATAGTTCTAATTTCGTATCTTAGTTATAACCGTAAACTAGAATGCTAACAGTTGTTTTAAATTCTGTATCCTATTATATACTGATATTTACAACACAAATTTTGTTATGATTTTGTAATGCGATCTTCTATCATATTAAGATATATTTTTTAACAGTTGCGATATTTCCCTGTTTAGTTTTTGGAGCCCTCAGACGCTTAATACAATTTAAAGGCTAATTTTAATCAAGGTTGAATCAAGTTTTAAATTATAAAGGTATTTTGTTCAGAAAAAAAAAATTATCAAAACTAAATTTAACGGTGGATCGAGTCCAAATTAAAGGGTATCATATGAAATTTTTCAGTTTGATTTTAGTTTTCCAACATTAAAATTTCAGGGTGATTAGATAACTAACCTTTTAAGAGATTTTTCGTTCCTATACTTCCGAAAGGCACAATTTTCCCGTATGTTTGGATAACGTGCCGCTATTAAGCCTACCCCCATTCTGATACCTGATATATATATATATATATATATATATATATATATATATATATATATATATATATATATATATATATATATATATATATATATATATATATATATATATATATATATATATATATATATATATATATATATATATATATATATATATATGTTTTCCACCTACGGTAAACAAGGTAATATTGTCACATCCGATTTTTCTGATTTAAAAATTAAGGTAACCTACCTGCTATCAGAACTTTCACAATGAATCCCAGGGAATATTCCGGAACCGGGACGGCTTTTATTCCAATTTCGCGGATGCTACGAAACTTGATGCTCTTGGCGACTCGAATATCCCATGGATTAACAGAGTTTCTTCGATCGATTTTCAATTTATTCGTGATAGAAGCTTGTCAGTCAAGCAAAACCCCCTTGGGAATAGGCTGACGATAACGGAAGTGTTTCCACCTACGATGAATGCGGTAATATTGTCACTCCGAATTAGACTGGGTTCAAGTAAAGACAACTTACCTCGAACCGAGTTCTCACCGGGAATCTCAGGTTGACATCATTGGCCATCGTTTTTATTACCAACATTTGGGGCGATTCTTGGCGAGGTTTCGGTCTCTCGTTTGAAAACGGATTTTTTTCCGGCGCCGCTGATACAAGACTAGAAAAAAATTAAAATAAATTCAAACATCTAATGTGAAATCGTAATAAATACTTACGAAAAAAAGCTCCGGATGGCAAACACCAGATCCGTATGCTTTTTGATGCCATCAGGGTCGATTCCATTGGTATGATCCTTCCTAAAGATTTCGATCTCTCGTTAATCAACGGAGTTTTTTCCAACCAGTTCCGTCTCGAATTTGTTTTTTTTTTTTTTTTTGTAAATTATTTATTTGAAACGGCTCATACCTTTAGGCTTTAAGGAGCCAAACTCGTTTTGTTTGATTACAATTGTGTACTTAGATCTAGTTCACTTTTTTTTTTTTTTTGAAGAAAAAGAAAGATAGAAAGGGAAATATGAAAATAAAGAGAATTATAGTCGAAGATCGATAGCTTTTAGGAAAAGGTATATCTCGAACATATAGTCCAAGTCCATCATACCTAATACATCCCTCACTGGAACGTCGGGTGGTTTTCCTCGGGCCCGAAGGGAATCTATAAAGTTCGCTCTGGCGAATAGGTGGTCCTCACACGACCAAACAATATGCTCGATGTCATGGTAACCTAGACCACATCCGCATAAATTGCTGCCAGCAATATTTAAACGATAGAGTACCGCATTCATGGAATAATGATTGGACATGAGACGGGAAAATATACGAATAAAATCCCGAGTCAGGTTCAATCTATTAAACCAGGGTTTAAGGCTTACCTTTGGGATAATCGAGTGGAACCACCGACCCAACTCATCCTCGTCCCATCTACGCTGCCAGTTGACAAGAGAGTTTCTTCGAGCCAAGAAGTAAAATTCGTTGAATACGATTTCACGCTGGTAAATGTTGCCTTCCATCGCACCCACTTTTGCAAGGGAATCTGCCCTCTCATTGCCTGCTTGTAACGTGTTTATCAAAATTGAGTATGATATGGCTTAAGCACCCTAAATTAATGAAATGCGTTCGAGCGTGTATGAATGACAACCGAGGGAAAACGTCAAAAAAAAAAAGGAAAGGAGGCCACGCGGCAGAAAAACGGCTTTCGGTTCGGTTTCTCTTCTCGACGCGGGAAGGTGTGCTGACGTCGCGCGGCTGAATCGAGTTTTACTGGTGCGGGAAGAAAAAGTACCGGCGTTAGTGGATTTTCCGTCGATTGGCCGGGAAAATCGAAGAAAACGGCAGTTCATCCGGGATAGTGCTAAGCCCGGTGTGACCAGCTCAATTAAGCAACGAAAGTGAGCCCGCGATCCGTGTCGGAGACGAGGAAACAGGGAAACACGTTTTGGGGGAATAGGGAAGAATCCTCACCTCGTGTGCACCATCTTATTTCCCGAATAAGCCCCGTTGCAGAGCACCGATTTCTCGAGAGCCGAGGAAATTTTAGCTCCCGGAAAGCGAAGCACTTGCCCAAAATCACGTCGAATGTTCTTCCTTAGTGCATTTTCCGGAAAGAGGTCGGCAATATTCAACGGAAGAGAGAGGGCTTGACCTCGCCAAGGGAAATTCTCCGATCGTGCGTGAGGTCAAAGGAACCGTCGGTAGCGACGGAATCGAGATTTCATCGTGCAAGCAACGCGGAGGAAGAGAGAGCCAGGGCAGCGTGCGAAGAAATTGCGAAACTCGGAGGAGGTGCCGCGCTCACGTGAAGTCTGGTAGCGCGAATATCACCACGATGTCAGCTGCTGCTGCTGAAATTAGAAGGTGAGTGACACGCAATTTGTCTCACGATAGGGTGCCCGGCATTAGGCCGGAAGTTTAAGCCTTTTCTTTTTCTGGGCCACAAATTGCGCCACTTATAATTCGAGGGTCTCACTCGCTACATTGGAGAGAGGAGTTTCTTGTGAGCTGAAGCGAAGCAAGCTCACAAGAAACTCAAAATTCTGTTCAAACCAGGAACGACATAGAGACTATTCAGATCGAGATGTTTATCCTCAAGTATATCTTGAGCGGTACGACGAAGCTAAACTTCAACAAAACTAACACACATGAGCCTACAGCTCACCAGATCGGTTGATCCTTAACGTCCACGAAGCCACAAATACATAACGACAATCCATGTTGCCAGAAGTGATCAGTAAACCAGCCAAGCTGGCGAAGTCGTCTCTATGCCGCCCTAACCACTCTACTACCAAACAGTCTTGTGGTAAACATTCAAACGAAATCTAGTTTGGTTCAATTGACTAACCAAGAGATCTCACAAAAGGAACTGCAAGATACAAAGAACAGATTATTAGCTCAATAATAATGAGGCATGTCTATGTCGGTATTCCTCGGGAAAGGGTGGATTTAGCACCCAAATTGTCATGAGTCCAGATGGAAGTTTTACCGCGCTTCCAATTCGCGTTGCTTTTGAAGGGAAGTGTCATGACAACCCCCTACAACCGAAGACTATCCTCAAAACCCCATGCCTCAAATTTTAATTCACTACCATAGAAATACTAATCAATACTATGCTCCTTATCATTATGCTCTAATTCTAGACTAAGATAGATCAACATGAGATTATGCTGAAGTTGTTTAATTGTCGATAGCTGTATGGTTTCTTATTATTTTAATCGTTCTCGTTTATGGTGCTTGTGCTAAGTCGTAGACGAGGTTTTTTGACTGTTCTGTGTCCTCTAGTCTTACGTGCTGCACAGTTTGTTGTTGCTGCAACCTTGTGGATTGCTGCGATGGTTCTACATAGCTCGGTAAACGACTGTATGAGTGCGTCCTGTACGAAGTTTCACAGCCTACACTGAAGTCGATATGGCGGTAGCGGCCGTCATAAAGTCTACCCCTCACAACTTGCAATGCAGTGCTGTATTATTTGGAGTGTCATTTTCGGGAAGTACCTGCGTTGTTTTGCTCCTTGACTGATGGCTTTGCTTCTCCGGTTTCTGTCCTGGTAGGGCGAAGTGAAGCGTTCTTGACTTAACGCATTCGGGTAATGTTGAGTTCGGTATGTCGTTGCATCGGTAATTGTCACCTTCGGAGTTGTCGCATTCGGGAAGTTTCGCATTCGGGAGTTGTCGCATTCAGGTGTTGTCGTATTCGAGATTTGTCGCATTCGGGAGCTGTCGCATTCAGAAGTTGACGTATTCGGGATTTGTCGCGTTCGGGTGTTGACGTATTCGGGATTTGTCGCATTCGGGAGTTGTCGCATTCAGGTGTTGTCGTATTCGGGATTTGTCGCATTCGGGAGTTGTCGCATTCAGGTGTTGTCGTATTCGTGATTTGTCGCATTCGGGTACTGCTGTCATAATCGGACGTGTTGTCGAATGGGGCGTTTCGTCCTATCCGGGGTTTGATACCTGCGTCTGCTGGCTGCATGTTGTTCAGTGATGAGTATTCTCCGTAGTTTCTATTCCACGTCTTGCTGCCTTGTGCCGTTGGTGGTGTCAAGGGTTTTCACTTTTCACTAGGACTGCGGAGCTTCTTCACGATTATGCTTGGCATTCCAGCAATGACTGTTTCTCCGATGAGTATGAGAGGCGAGGTTTCTAGAGTGGGATGTTGGTCCGTCAGCCATCATCATTTCGTGTTTGGGTGGCGTTTACTGGTCGTGGTCTACAACATGAAGTCTGCTTACATAGCTTGAATGTGTTCCTCCCGGTCGTTCTTTGTGGTTTTGGTGTCCTGACAATCGTTTCAATTGCAGCGACATGGTATGCAGCGCCTGGCTACGGTGACTCACCAGTGCTACTATCCCCAGCGCGATTACGCTGCTTGTGAATGACAGGATTGCTTTCAGGACACTGAGTGGCGGCAATCCCACGCAAGGTTGCCGGCCCTCCCCAAATTCTGACGAACTGCATGGCGGAGTTCTCAGAGTCTGTACAGCTGACGCTGGTCCCACGCAAGGCCGTTGTCTCCTTCATGAACGCCTACTTCTTCGTATTCGTCGGTGTACTAGCGACGAGTTCCGTTGTGTTCCGTTGCGTTATTCGGATGGAAGAATTTCTGCCTAATTTCTCCGATTTGTTGGGGCGAGGTTTCAAAATGATGTTGGTCCTTCAGCCTTCTCCATTTCGTGTTTTCTGCTCAAGTTGAGTTTGTGGTTAGCGTTGCTGCTTACATAGCTTTCAAATGGAAGCTTAGTCGGCCTTGATATCTTTGGCGTGATAGCGACCTTGCTTTCCGCTGATGACATCTTCCAAAAGATACAGATTGGCGCCGATGATCTGCTTGATCAACGCCGGAACAAACTTCGGATTAAGCTTTTGGTTTATGTGATCGGCCTTCGATGATAACGTGAACGATCTTCGCCAAACTACATCTCCAACCTGGAAATTCACCGATCGCTTTCTCAGATCGTAACGCTGCTTCGACTTGTCGTAATTGCTCCGAATTTTCTTCACCACGAACTGCTGGATACGGTTGATAGTAGAAATGCGTAGATCCTGAGCAACCTTCGGATCGTCGGAAGTGTTGAGGTGCTGTTGGTCATACAGGTCCGTGTAGAGAATAAGTTCACGACCGAAGTTTGCCATGTGCGGGCTCACACCGGTAACGTCATGTCTTGCGCTGTTAATCGCGGCTAGAATAGCTGGTAGATTCTCGTCCCAAGCACGATGATCCTCCTCCAGAAGCGAGCGAATACAAGTAATCAATACTCTATTGACCCTCTCTGCATTATTGACCATCGGGCAATAGAAAGCGGTCTGCATGTGGGATATTTTGTGCTTGGCTAGTAGTGCTTTGAACGATGCCGACAAGAACTGCTTCCCATTGTCTGATAAAACGATCCGAGGTCTGGAAAACTTCAGGAAGATCTGCTGCTCCAAAAACTCGACCATCTTCGCTGCATCTGCCGATCGCATCGGATGCGCAATCACATACTTCGTCACCCAATCAACGACTACCAGCATCACCGTGTTGCCAGCTTTGGAACGAGTGAACGGGCCTACAAAGTCCACTGAGATGAGTTCCCAAGGCAGTTTCGCTGGTTTCATGGCTCCCATACTCGGCATCAATGTTGTGGTCGGTGATTTGCACGCCTTGCAAGTGTCGCAACCTCTTACGTATTTCGCTACGTCCTGCATCATCTTTGGCCAGTAAAAGTGAGCTTGAACCTTCGCCCAAGTCTTCCGGAATCCTAGGTGTGCCGCAGAAGCC
The DNA here is from genome assembly GCF_029784155.1 of Uranotaenia lowii. Classification (NCBI taxonomy): domain Eukaryota; kingdom Metazoa; phylum Arthropoda; class Insecta; order Diptera; family Culicidae; genus Uranotaenia; species Uranotaenia lowii. The sequence goes on from NC_073692.1 coordinate 16,133,443, forward strand.
GAATCGTGGAATTTCTGGATGACCTCAGCTCTCTTTTCTGTTGGCACCACCTTCTTCCAACGGTGTGTCGTTGCTCCAACCTCATCCTTGACTAGGCAATTCTTGAAGAGTTCGCCATTAACTAGCCGGAAATCTGGGAACTTTCCTCCTTCCTTCTCGACGCGTTCAACCAATTTTGTGTACCAGGTGTCCTGAACTGTAGAAACTGTGAACACCGTGGCAGTGGCGATCCTTGAAAGGGCATCTGGAACAACGTTGATGGATCCTTTCCGGTACTTGATTTCAAAGTCGAAGGCATTCAGGCGTAACAACCAGCGGCTCATCAACGCCGTCGGGTTCTTCATGTGCTTCAGGTAGCTTAGAGCGGCGTGATCGCAGAAGACGACGAAGCGAACGCCCTCCACGTATCCTCTAAACTTCTCAATTGCCCGAATTACCGCAAGGCACTCTCTCTCGGTGACTGAGTACTTCCTTTCAGACGACTTCCTTCAGAGTACTTCCTTCCCACTCCTGTGTCAGCACTGCGCCTATCGCCACGTCGCTGGCGTCACACGCGATGGAAAATGGTTTAGTGTAGTCTGGCATGGCTAGTACAGGTGCCGAGACTAATGCTGACTTCAACTTAAGGAATGCGTCTTCCGCCTTCTCCGACCACTGGAACTTTGTTTTCGCCTTCGTCAGCTCAGTTAGTGGAGTAGCGATCTTGGAGAAATCCCCGATAAATCTGCGGTACCAGTTGCACAATCCCAGGAACCTCTGGACTTCCTTGCGTGACGTCGGTATCGGAAACTGCACAATACACTTGATCTTGTCGTCGTCAACGTTCCAACCCTTTTCGTTGAGCACATACCCAAGATATTTCATCTCCGCTCTACAAAACTTCGATTTCTCCTTCGATATCGTCAGCTTGGCGCGTCGCAGTCTGGCAGCGACTTCCTCCAGCGTCGTAATGTGCTCGTCAAATGAGCGCGAACAGATGATGATGTCATCCAGATAGTGAAACACCTGTGGCTCTAGATCCGCGAACAAGTATGTCATCAACCTAGCTAACGCTTGGCTAGCTGTACAAAGTCCGAAGGGAACTACCTTGAACTGGAAGTGTCCACGTTGCGGCACGGTGAACGCTGTAAACGGCCTAGAGTTCTCTTCCAGCGGCAGCTGCCAAAACGCGTCCTTGAGGTCTATCGAGGAAATGTATGTGCATCCACCCAAGTTGTTCACGATCGCTGAGATTTGTGGAATTGGGTAGCCTTCATTCGTCATGATGCTGTTCAGGTGCCTTGCGTCTAGACAAACACGATAACTACCGTTCTTCTTTTTGACAGCTACTAACGGGTTATTCCAGGGTGAGAAACGAGCCTCCTCGATGACATCCAGCTGTATCATTCGATCCACCTCTTTATTCACCTCTTCAAGTACATACTTCGACATTTGATAAAACCGCTGTTTCCTAGGCTTGGCTTCACCGATGTCAATCCGATGGCTGTACATGTCGGTTCTTCCCAGCTTTCCGTCTTCGGCTACAGGAAACAGTTGAATCGTCTTCGCTAGGATCTCCTGCTGCTGCTGGCTAAGTGGCTTCATTCTCTCCGACTCCTCGACCTGTTCGGCGATGTCAGCTTTAATGGTGCTACAAATGGCTTGCACCCCGAAGGTATTCCAGAAATTCATCCCGAGGATGAGACAATCTGGTAACGAAGGAAGAAGAATCACTGGAACCGTCTCGTTCTTTCCGTTGTATGCTATCGGAAGCCTAACGAAGGATTCACAACGATGCTGTGTACCATCCGCTGTCTGGATACCTCCAACCAAAGCTGTTTTGCGAAGTCCCAACCGGTTGACTACTTCCACCAAACGACCACCGAGAAGCGAACAATTTGCGCCGCTGTCCAATAACCCAGTCATCTGCTCGCCTAAAACGTCTACAACGGCGTGCGGTCTGTTGTCGTTTTCTAAATTGATGATAAGCGTGTTGATTTGACGAAATTCTGGAATGCTTGAGGGATTGTCTACATAGTGCGAGGATTCTGCTCCCTCTGTGGTTGAGTCCCCGCCTGCGCGTTTCCCGATCGGTGTTGACAAGACGGACAACTTCGGAGTGAATAGCCCTTCTGCCCACAACGATAACAAAATAGAATGGCTTGAGGCTTTCTGCAATCCGTAAAGCGGTGACCAGCTTCGTCGCAGTTCCAGCATACGTTGTCTGCCTGACGTTGCCTGTTTGCGTCCCTGACTTCTCTTGGTTGCTGCGGCTGAACGTTGCTCTGGATCTGGTTCTGCGATCTAGCTGCTCCTTCGTTGCGATCAAACCTCATGCGTAAGGCGTCGACCTGTTGTATCAGCATCTCGATTTTGCTATCCGCGCTGTCGCTTCGCTCCTCCGATACGGTTGCTTCACCTTCCATTTGCACTGTTTCCAGCTTCGCCCGTTGCACTGCATTCGCCTCCATCACGTTGACACGACTGAAGCGTTGGTTCTGAATCGCCGTCCTGTGTTGACGCGTTGGTGCCGGAGTTGCTAACGTAGGTTCTATCAGCGCGCTGTGAGGCACTGTCATGCGCCGCATGTTCTGCTGAAGTCTGTTGAAGTCGTCGAATTCTTTGCACGCCTCCACTAGCTGATAGACTGTTCGAGTGTGCTGCGCGGCGGCAATAGCTGCGTATGTAGAGTTGACGTTCTTTTTTATTATGAACAGCTTCTCTTCCTCCGCCATCGGCGGCTGAACGTGGCTGAAAAGCATGTCGATGTCTTGGTAGAAGTTGCTGAACGGCTCATCTTCTCCTTGAAGACGGTGATAAGCTTCTACCCGAACGACGTACGAATAGTTGCTCGGCAGGAAGTGCTTCCGGATTTCTGCTTTGAATGCTGACCAAGTCCGAATACTCCCACGACGGAAGGCGCTGACGTACCATCGCAGAGCATCGCCCTTTAGGAAATGCTTGATGTTCTTTAAGATCAGCTCTCCTGGAATGTCTTCCGAATTCGCGAAGGTTTCGACTTGAAGCAGGAATGTGTTGAGAGAAACTCCATCCGTTTCACCTTCGTACTGTAGCCGCCAGTTGTGAATTGCTTTCGTTCTTCGATCCTCGCCAAAAGCAAAATTGTTTTCTGGAGTTGTGTGTTGTCTGCCGTAGCCTTGTCGCCACAAATCAGCCAAAATTTCTTCCCGCAAACGGTCGTATTCAGCTCGAGCGTTGTCTTCACCCGCATCGAATCTTGGAACCCGGTAAGGTGGTGGTGGAGTATCACCGACACCAAAACCTAATGTGGCTTTAGTGTGCGGCTGCCTCGATCGTTGTGAGTCCCGCGGTTCCCAAGGATTCCAGTCAGCAATGTCGATGTGTTGCTGCCAAGGATTTGAACTAGCTGCTGCTGTACTGCGTCCCCTGATGTTTATTCCCGATGCTCTAGCTGTAGCTGAATCGTGCAAGTTTCGGCTGGCTTGGCCCGGAAATGCTGCTGCAGAACGATGCGAAGCGTTGAAGGACGAGCTGTTGCACGGTTCGTTCCCGTTTTCGTCGAAACCTCGAAAAGCATCTGACGAATTAGCTTGTGAAGTCGTCCTCGGTATCGCTCCGGTGCTCCTGGCTGACCTTCCTCCTTCGTTCGCTGTTGCTTGAGCTGCTGCTACTTCCTCAGCTTCTTCCCTGACATCTGGTGGACCACTCATATTAGATGCACTATTCGCGTTGACAGATTTAGTAGCACGTTTGTTTTTTCTCCCGAGCGCGTCGTCAACATCTTCGAGCGTGAATTGTACGAGAAGAGACAGCGTTGAAAAAGTATCCGACAATTTACTAGGAGCTTCAATTATGTCTAGTCTATTTCGGTAGTGAATCAAGCGAGAACGAGTTTGGCGAATAAAGTCCAAATCGCTTCTCTTAAATGCGTTTTCAATTTCAGGTAAAAGTTCGCGCATTGCGCCTTGGCAAGTACTAATATTTTGCTCAACGTCCATGACGTGAGACGAATCTTCATAAAATCTTCCTCTAATTTCATCTTCTTGCATTAATGCACGTAATCGAACTGCTCTTGCACGGCGATTGATAGAAGTGAGCCGTGGAATGTGTCTCAGAGCCAATTCATAATTGATCTCTTCCTCCGTTAGACAAGAAGGATCCATAGTGTTTAAATGAGCTAATAACTTATGGTAGTGGTAACGAACAAAAGTGGGACTAATTCAAAAAGTCGCACAAACTTACACAATGCCACAAAAACTTCAAAAATTCTCAATTATAACTTCAAAATAACTGAGCAATAATAGTGATTGCTTCAGTGATTGGATTCATTTACGTTGGGCGCCAATGTAGCGAGTGAGACCCTCGAATTATAAGTGGCGCAATTTGTGGCCCAGAAAAAGAAAAGGCTTAAACTTCCGGCCTAATGCCGGCCACCCTATCGTGAGACAAATTGCGTGTCACTCACCTTCTAATTTCAGCAGCAGCAGCTGACATCGTGGTGATATTCGCGCTACCAGACTTCACGTGAGCGCGGCACCTCCTCCGAGTTTCGCAATTTCTTCGCACGCTGCCCTGGCTCTCTCTTCCTCCGCGTTGCTTGCACGATGAAATCTCGATTCCGTCGCTACCGACGGTTCCTTTGACCTCACGCACGATCGGAGAAGTTCCCTTGGCGAGGTCAAGCCCTCTCTCTTCCGTTGAATATTGCCGACCTCTTTCCGGAAAATGCACTAAGGAAGAACATTCGACGTGATTTTGGGCAAGTGCTTCGCTTTCCGGGAGCTAAAATTTCCTCGGCTCTCGAGAAATCGGTGCTCTGCAACGGGGCTTATTCGGGAAATAAGATGGTGCACACGAGGTGAGGATTCTTCCCTATTCCCCCAAAACGTGTTTCCCTGTTTCCTCGTCTCCGACACGGATCGCGGGCTCACTTTCGTTGCTTAATTGAGCTGGTCACACCGGGCTTAGCACTATCCCGGATGAACTGCCGTTTTCTTCGATTTTCCCGGCCAATCGACGGAAAATCCACTAACGCCGGTACTTTTTCTTCCCGCACCAGTAAAACTCGATTCAGCCGCGCGACGTCAGCACACCTTCCCGCGTCGAGAAGAGAAACCGAACCGAAAGCCGTTTTTCTGCCGCGTGGCCTCCTTTCCTTTTTTTTTTTTTTGACGTTTTCCCTCGGTTGTCATTCATACACGCTCGAACGCATTTCATTAATTTAGGGTGCTTAAGCCATATCATACTCAATTTTGATAAACACGTTACATGCTATTGAGCAATGTGAGGGGACCCAGATAAAGGTGATAGAAAAACAACGTCTTGATAAAGTGGTCAATATATCTCGTATCATTTCGAGGAAGTACGGCGTGAATTTTCCTGGTTTTATAGAGCGGATTGCTTCAACAGAGCTGAGACTATCAGTTATAATATAGTAGTGTTCAATAGGTCGTGTGGCGATACTATTCAAAGCCCAGTGAATAGCTGCTAACTCTGCAACATATACAGAGCATGGTGACTGGAGACTGTGAGATGCGCTGGATATTTCGTTGAACACTCCAAATCCTGTTGTTTCCTCTATAAGTGATCCATCGGTAAAGTACATTTTATCAGCATCGACGTCCCGCATACGAAAAAACTATATCTCAAACAGTTTATACGATACATATACAGCTTCAGAAAAAGTGATTGTCTCTGTAAACGTAGCTGTTTCATTTAACTTTACTTCAACGAAAAATTTGAACGATAAAAACGAAACATGAACCTTCATGTGAAAAGGTGATGGTATCTGGAAAGATGATAGAATGATATGAACGATTTCCTTCAATTTTTCTGTAACCGTTAAATTGATATCAAACCGTTAACCATACCGTTCATGAGTTATGTCAAAAATGAACGAAACGCCGGTCAAAGATGCCAAATAGTTTTGCGAAAAATCAGTACGCATTTATAAACATATTTCTTTTATTTTTTTTCATGTTCTGTTATGGCTCTATAGAGTTTCGATTTTTCGAATTCGATAATGAACTTGGGAGGTACGCACTTATATCATACTAAATAGTTTAGGTCTCACTTTTTGCGATGCTTTTGACAAAACTTTAGATGAAATATGCTCGGTTATCATAGTTTTTCTTTGCGAATCCATCGGAACAATTTCAATAGAGTTGTTTTTGACATTTCTTACGCACACCTGCTGAGCGTGTACAGATGAGACAGGACAATTAACCTCAGAAACTCTCGGTACAAAAAACGAGCAGTTTGTCGACAAACATGGCAGTTTTTGAGGTTGATTGTCCCAAAACTGAAAAGTGTTGGTGAAATAATCAGCATAATATCACGAACACTATCAGCGACAGATAGGACTGTACGCTGGAATTACAATTTTTGTCCATTAGTCATTTTTGAATGAATTGAATGCATCTTAAGCAACCTTATTCAACAGCAGTCGCAACAAATAAAATTTTTCACAAAACAACATTGTTCTACATTTTATATAAGGTAGAAAACGAGTCGTATTTTTAAATCAAGCAGATTCCGAATGCAACACTTGAGGTAAATTTTTGGCAATTCCCTCTGAAATCTTTCTATTTTCTCTTCAGTTGGGGATAGAGCTAAGAGTATCAATGGTTTTTGTTGTTTTTGTTGCTGCTTTCACCATCAGCAATAGTTTTTCTCAAAGATTTTTACGTGAACTATGAGAATTTTATGCGTGTTCCACCATAGATGCAAACTGAGGACATAGAAACATCAAATTGGTGTTTACATGAAACATTGATTTGTATTGAACGGAATTTTTTATTGGAATCAATAATTCATTAATGTTTCTTAAATAATCTCAAATTTCTATCCATAATCATCCTGATCATTTAAAATATTTACCTTAAAATTTTGCATCCCAATATCCATACAAATCTTGTTAAAACATTGTATCTGGCACCACTGATGCAGACGTTTCGTTTTTTGAAATTGTTACGCCGGGAGAATTTGTTTTCTTTTGGCAACGTGAGCGGCTCGGAAAATCGAAACTCAGCCTGCTGGAGCAGGTGCAATCAGCCTGTACGGAGTATTAAAATCTATAAGCGATTGCAGACGCACGATGAACTTTGTATATCAGGTAAGTGAAAATTAAAATCTTCTTAAGGCAAATCCGATAACTTCGTTACTTATGTTCCAGGTTACGCTACAGGAACTCCCACAGTTCCAAACCGTGCTATGGATTGCTTGGCACCGAACCATCGGGACGTTCTACAGGGCATGCTGATTGGAATATTGAACAGCAGGAAACACGACAAAATACGGCAAATTAGATGGTAATATTTAAAAAAAAATAAAATAAAATGATACAATAAGAAAATATTTTCTATTCCTATCCGAAAATCTCCCATATACATAAAAATTTGCGTTTGTGTGCGTGCTCTTTTCACGAACGATTTCCAGAACAGTTTGAATAACGTTGGAATAAATGAAAGTCAAATCGTTAAAGAACTATTGACGTAGGCGTTTAGGCCTGAGAGCTCCTCGAAATAACTATAACGATTACAATCTGATGATCTAAATACATTTTCCACAATCGGTTTTTAAACCAAACCTGGACTGCATGTAGAACGGTTCCTCCATACAAGTGTTTTAACAGTTTTTAACAATTACATAACCTAACGACATATTAAAAATAATGTGAATTTGGAATTCACGATTCAACTAATGTATTTCACAGTTTGAATAATCGTTTGCTAAGCGTTTTTTTACACTTTATCAAATCGTCTTTTTACTATTTGAGAAATCGTTCGGTAACAATCCTCATTTATGCGGGGTGTCTATATTTAGCTTCGAAAATTCTTGGAATCAGAAGAGGACGATGCGGATCCGGGATTCCACGAATTTCCTGCTGCATAGACAAATCAAACTGGACAGAAGAATGATCGTAGTCTGGGCTACAAACACGAGTTGGAGAATACGAAGAAGGGTTTACCTGCATTGACATGAGGATATGGTATATAGACATAAATCTGGTTTGAACATTTTGCTCAAGTAACCTTTCGAAATTTACAATCACCAATGGGTTCATGACCTCACACCTGATGAGGAACCGAAGTGATAGTAAATCCGCTCTTTCGAAGCTGCGCTGCTGCCATCTGGGGTAGTACGATGTAGCGTGAGCAACATTCTGGGTGAACGATAAATTATAGACAACTTTACATTGTTCGAGTTAAGTTTTCATAAATCCAAATGATTTTGAAAAAAAAAACACTCCTTTGAAAAATTGGAGTTTGTTTTAAAGTAAATTTAAATAAATTAGCCTGGTAGGAGAGTCAATTCTATCTGATAATTCCATTTTAAAAAAGTCAGTCGGTCAGAGAAAACTAACATGGGGCCGTTCAGATACCACCTGGACAACTTAGGGGGGAGGAGGGGGTATGAAAATTTCCACGGAGAGGGGGGTAGGGGTTTGGGTAGTGTCCACGTGGACATACTTACTTTCAAAACATTTTCTTAAGGTGAATAAATATTAAGATGTTTTAATCAAAATCTTAAAATTGCAAAGCTTTCTAGTTTAAGTTTAAGCAACTAGTAGCCACTTGAAAGCAAGTTATAAATATGATAATTTTGAAATTAATAATAATTATAATTATAACAAATTAGATTAAAAAAAACAATTTCAAATCTGTCCACGTGAACATACGGGGAGGGAGGCAGGGGTTTGCCAAATGTCCACGGAGGGGGAGGAGGGGGTCAAAAATCTCATTTTTCTGTTCATGTGGTATCTGAACGGCCCCTATGTGAATCAATCTTTTCGTCCATTTTCTTAACTTTTAATTTTTGCCAATAATCAATATTTTTTATCATATCTTCATATTAAACTTTATGCGATTCTCGTTGGTCTATATAAAAGAACGATTTTCTCGTTGTTACTTTAAACTATAACTATTGGATTTGGTTTAGTTGTTTCATTTTATAAAAACGTTATATAAAAATTTAAATAGTTTCAGCCTAAGACAGTATAAAATGTTAAGTTTTAATTTAAAATTTTCTACGGCTAGTGGTTGTATTAATATAATTTTCAATAAAATTTTCCAAAAAAAAAATGAGATCATGAGGTCCGATAAAAATACAAAACATTTTATAACCCTTGAACGATGGCAATTGAAAAGCATTTAAGTAAACTTGAATTGTGTAGTAATCCAAGGATATAATTTTTGTTCATGTCAACCACCATCAAATATAAAAATCCGCTTTCCAGCTTTAAAATTATTACGCCTGATTGTATGCAGCTGCAGAAGGAAACCTAATAGAAAATAGCAAAAATTTATGTTTTTTCGAATAAAAAATTCTACCTTATCAATTGTTGGGTCTTTCCCAAATTTTAAAGGAACGTTAATTGACTACTCTTTTAACAAACTGCAATTGAAAATGTGCATTTGGCTCGAGTTTTCATTCAAAAATATGTGAAATACTGAGAATAGTTTTTGGAGTAGTAAAAAATTGACCTTTTTTTATGTCGATTTGCAATGCTTCACGGTACATACACATTTTCTCCTATAGCTCACAATAATCTCTGAACCTTCTACTCCAAATCTGTATCCGTCATTTTCTGGAAATCCTAACCAAATCAAAGAAAATAATGATTTATTAGAAGCTAGTATTTCCACCCGTTTGTTTACATTTTCTTGCACACACACGAGCTGTCAAAAATTAGCTTCGAAATCGCGAATTGAATCGATCTTTCAAAGGGAGTATTCCTGCCAAAACTTCAAGACTCATGTTGACGAATTTGTTTATCTGTAAACATACACCGAAAAAACTTTTCACATGAGCGCTACGTGAAAATGTACATAGATTTTTGCCACCATGAAAATCACGTGAAACCTACGTGAATTTCAGGTAGCAAACAGAAGTCGCACAGCAAGCAAAATTCACGTAATTTTCATATGAGTTGTAGGTGAAGCGTACGTGAAAATAATGTAGATCGGAAGTGAATAAGGATTCGATCTACTGCATACTTTTCACGTAGATTTAATTAAAATATGAACGTTTTGTGTTGTATTTCACATCAATGCAATAAAAAATAATTTATTCGGAGAAAAGATTTTATTAAGCTGAATTAATAACACATCACAATATTTATTTAGTTACACTTAACTATTTACAATTTTACTGCACTTTATATTTCACTACTCACTTCACACGTCTTCGAAAATTGTATTCAATTTGGCTCCATATAGCGGTTGGCTGATCGTCCCAGCTGCTCCAATTCCGCATCCTGTTGAAATGGCAAAATATGTAAATAACAGTCAAACAGTGATATTTTTACTATACTTACGAAATTACAACTTCTCCGTCACAAAAAAAAACTTCTCTTTTGGCAGCCGATAGAACTTGGATTCACGCGCGCCATATTGGTTACTTTTTTTCTTTCACAAAGATTTCACGTAATTGAGCCATTCGGAGCTACGTGAACATCACATAAAATTCAACAAACCCGTTTGTGATCGGCGGTTCACTGGATTTTCACGTAAATCGAACGTGTCTTTGATTTGAAAGCATGACAACTATAGGAATTTCACGTAAGGATTAAGTGATTTCATATTAGCTTCTAGGTGCTTCACGTAAATCAAACAAAAATTCACGTAGCGAGGGCCTACGTGAAAATCTAGGTGAATTTAATGTTTTCTTTTCGGCTGAGTGTATGGCCGTGTCAGTGAAGACACTCCGACTTACACTAAGAAACAAAAATACTCAAATAAGGTTGAAGAAGATTAATCGTCATTGGTTTTGGCATCACTCGCCGAAGGCGGTCGCGTTTTTTTTCGCTTGTTAGTGCAAAAAACAATAGCGTTGAAAAAGTGATCAAAGTTGTGAAGTTAGTGGTACAAGCAGTACAAGTGCGATTATAATTAGACCGTGGTTGCATTATCACACGATCGGAAAAGGAGTATTCCTTCCAGACAGTTGGATCCATCGGATAAAATCTACCGCAACGGCGGGTGGATCCTTTTGGAAGCCCGAATAATTCGGACTTGATTGCCGTTATCGGGGAACCAACAGATCCAGGTAACCACAATTTGTCGACCATCTGCGTCCTGGTCAAGGCGGACAGGCAATACGGACGGAGTTTTATCAGATCAGACGAAAACCACGTGGCGGTCGGCCATTGTGGAGATTGGAAATTTGGACCATCGCTGACACTCAAAAAAAATCAACGATTAAGATTAAGGAAACAAGTTTGTAACTTCTTTTTATTTCTCTTTCCCTACACTATCATTTTCACTTTATTATATTTTGGATTTTTTGTGCTTCGTTTATATTTTGAAAACGGAAGGCACTTGTGTCTCCGTTGATAAAAATGGACGAAGGCGGGGAGTTAAACGACTCAACCGAGGACGATGAGAATTTCACCTACGAGAATGAAGAGCATTTGGAGGATACAGATGATTCTGGTCCCTCAAATGCGATCCATACTCAGGTTGGTGATAATTCTTTATCGCCCTCGATTAAGAGTGGAACAACCCGGCTCCGAAAATACACAGAGGGCTCATCTCTCACTGGACCTTGGGTGGTTTTCATCCGGCCCAAAGTAAACGGTAAGCAACTAAATGTGGTACAGATCACCAAAGATCTGGCGAGGTGGCCCTCTGTATCTAGTATTACAAAAGTACGTCCGAATAAGCTGCGCGTTGTTGTGGCTGACCGGAAAGCCGCAAATGAAATTGTAGCCAGCAATTTCATAAACCTTGAGTACCGTGTCTACATCCCGTCTCGAGACGTAGAGATCGAGGGCGTGATCACACACAGTAAACGAAAATTACCGAGTTCGGTAATTTATTTTACAGAACCAGTTCTGTAATTCAAATTTTTTCGGTAATTGTTCAATCTGACGTCTTGTTTTCACCGAGTTCGGTAAATCCGGCATTGAATTACCGATGTTCGCTTATTATTATGTAAACAAATCTCCTTCCCGGAAATTTTCGGTAAAACAACACCGAAAACTGTAAATCAGTGTCGCTGTCAACAGAAACGTCAAATTTTTATGCGTCCTTTTCTGACTGTTTTGAGTGCAACTGTCTCTTTCTGATAACCGCGATGTGGCATCTCGCTTGCGCTGTAGAAACAGCAAACGATTTCTTTATGTCTGTTCAATCAACTCTAGTAGAAACGGGTCGAAACAAGTAGAAATGGATTGATAGTTGATCACCTGTCTCTTTCCAATTGACTTCGACCGACTTCTACCAAGTCGAAACTAATCCTGCTGCCGAGCTGGATTGGTTTCGACTAGTTTCAACTTGCTCCATTGAACAACGACCTGACTAGTTTCGACCAAAACATTGGCTCGTTGAACATCTATCAGTTAACAGAAACCAGTTGAAACCGATTTTTACTAACGATTGAACGAAGCTTTTATTTCACGTGCGCGAGCTGGATGCTTGGATTTCTTTTCAATCGCATCGGTCCAAACTGCCTCAGTATTAAATAGTTTTTTTCTCTTATCCAGTGATAAACTGTGGAACCAGATAATCCGGCATTCGGTGATCGCCGGAAGTGTAACCAGTGTAACTGATTTCAAGCGAAAAGCCCCCGAGAAGTGAATTTTCCTCTCCCCTCGAGCTAAGCCGATTCGCAATCATGACGGGCAAAACCAACGAGGAGGCTGAGCAACAACCGGAGAGCACCGAGTTCTCATTTCCTGATACCTGTAATTCCTGCGGTAATTTTTCTAATTGAAAATTTTGTTCACTTCCAGGCGGGGTCGAGCAAGAAAGGTCGCACACTTTTACAAGGATTTCTGGTCTTTGAGGCTGCTGACTTTCCAATAGATTTTGTGACCTTGTTCCTGTCGGAAGTAAATTCGCTCTTGTCAGGCAGCAGATTTCTACAATTCGGAGCTGCCCCGGTGAGAGCAAATAAGTTTCACTTTCCGTTTTAATCCGTTCCATCTTGTTGAAATTCCGAATCTATTAATCGAGTTTTCTTTCGTGATTCTTTTTACTTCCCGTTTGTCTAGTTGGATCCCGATTGATGAAACTCACGATCAAGTTCTTACTCATAATCCGAAAAATGTGTCCTGATGCATTGGAGGAGCAAGCTGCGGTTGGTTCCGTCGATGATGGCGTAATATTCTAACGCATCGCTTAACAGCTGCCCTGCAATGATGAACGGACTTGATCTTGGTTCAGCTGAAGTTATGGTACAGATCTGGCCCCCCAAAGTCAACCATCATCAGCAATATATGAATCAGCACCTCCATGCCAGCGCCACACTTTATGCAGTAACAGCAGCCCACCCTTAGCACCATCTATTACTTTCCGATTACAGGCGGAATGGATATTCGCTAATGGTAATCAACAGTCACCTACGTCATCCGAATGTGGGTGCAATGTATATCATTCTCTTGTTTGTAACATTATCTGACAAGTATAGTTGTTCATTATCAATTTACAATATTTTTAAAACTAGCAACAGCCATTTTTTATTACCCATGATTGCATAATACTCAATAAGGCTTTTCTCCCGACGGGAAACACGAGATCCTGAAAACAAAAAAAAACCTATGAGGTTAACTGTATTTAAAATGTTCGGCAATTTTTACCGTACCCCAGAAAACGTTCTGTAATTTCAGCTTAGGATGCACATCGCATAATATGAGATGATTCGAGTCTCCAGAAGATATTTCAAGCGAAAAAAATTCTCTGAGGAACACGTATGAACCTTAGCGGCTTAGTAAAATTGATGTTTTCGCATAAAGCGGAGATGTCTTCTGAAACGAAATTTTCTACATGTCGTAAATTTCGAGATGACACTTTTGTTTTAGGCGAAAACATCGGTTTGATGGAGCCTGGTCCATATGTGTTCTTAAGAATTGAAATTTCGCGATTGGAATGTTTTATGGAGACTCGAATCATCTCGTGTAATGAGCTGTGCATCATAAGCTGAAATTGCCGAACATTTTACGGGTTTCGGTAAAAATTACCGAAAATTTTACATTTTTCGTTAATTATTACCGGTATTTCGGTAATAATTACTGAAATTTCGGTAAAAATTACCGGTTTTCTGGTAAAAGTTACCGATTTTTCCGTAATTATTACCCAAATAATGGTAATATTTACCGGTATTTAGAGAATATTTACCGGCATTTCGGTAATAGTTACAGGTATTTCGGTAAATTATACCGGTCATTTGGTACATAATACCGAACTTTTACAGCTTTTCGGTAAAAAAAATAACGGTATTTCGGTAAAAGTTTTAGATACTTGGGTAAAAATTACAGGTTTTTCGGTAATAATTTCAGGTTTTCGGTAATTTATAAAGGTATTACAGTAAATTCTACCGGTTCTTCGGTACATACTACCGAGTTTTTATAGTTTTCCGGTTAAACATTACCGACCTTTCGGTAATAATTACAGGCATTTTGGTTGTACAACACCGTTGTTCGGTAATATAACGAGCTATCACGTTGACAACTGTCAATAATTTGACAGATGATCTTATGCATGATCAGTCGAGTTTCGGTAATGTTTTACCGAAAAAGGTCTGTAATATTTGACAGCTGTCACTTCTCTGCCATGAGAAAAATTACCGAACGGTTTGACGAACTCCACATGTTAGGATTTCGGTAAAAAAATTACCGAACTCGGTAATTTTCGTTTACTGTGCAGAGATGAGTCTCAAGGAAGAGTACATTAAATCCAACGGCGTTGGTAAGTTCAAGAGCCTTGATTCGACTTCGGTTGAAATCTTGGATTGTCGCCAACTCAGAACTACCACCGTCGTTAATGGAGATAAAAGGTACACTCCTTCAGCCTCATTTCGTGTTACCTTCGCAGGTACCGCCCTCCCTCACTACGTCTTGATTGACGGAGTTTTGAGGCTTCCTGTGCGGCTCTTTGTGCCTCGACCAATGCAATGTAAAAATTGCATAAAATTGGGACACACAGCGACCCACTGCTACAACAAGACGCGTTGTCCCAACTGTGGGGAGACTCATGGGGAAGGAGCGTGCTCAGCAATAGAGCAGAAATGTGTCTATTGCGGGGGCTCACCCCATGATATCTCCCTGTGCGAGGCATTCAAGAGCCGCTGGGATAAACAAAGGCGCTCTTTGAAGGAACGGTCAAAACGTTCCTATGCCGCAATTTTAAAGAGCGCGGCGCCTCCGACCCAACCCCAATGCAGTAACATCTTTTCAGTGCTGTCAGCTGACAGTGAAGACACTGATTCCATTGATCAGGATATACCAGTTATCTTCGTTGGAAACTCCCGGAAACGGGCTAAACCTGCTCCTAAAACCCCCAAAGTTCCAAAAAAAGTACCCTCAGTTAGCTCTACAATAAATAATAGACAAAAACAATCAAGTTCGAGCAATTCCAAAACAGGCCCTCCTGGATTCCCCATGAAATTTATACCCCAGAGTAAACCAGAAGTGGCAGGATCTTCGAAGTCTCCAATATCCAACGTAGTTTCGGGAGAACCAACCTCCCAAGCGGGAATTTTCAAGCTAACTGATATCGTAAATGGAATAATATCGTTTTTCAGCGTATCTGAATCCATAAGAGACATTGTTTTCGCAATGCTCCCCTTGGCAAAGACATTTTTGAAGCAATTGATGCAAACCTGGCCCCTTCTTTCAGTGTTTATCTCTCTCGATGGCTAATTTAAGCCGAGAGGTCGGAGATATCACTGTTTTACAGTGGAATTGTCGTAGTCTAATTCCGAAAATGGATCCGTTCAAACATCTTCTTCATGAAATAAATTGTGACATTTTTGCGTTGTCCGAAACTTGGCTTTCTTCTCAATCGAACATCTCATTCCACGATTTTAATGTTATCCGTCTGGATCGTTACGATTCTTATGGAGGGGTGCTTTTGGGGATCAAAAAGAGCCACTCCTTTTTTAGAATCCACCTTCCTCTATCAGGCGGAATTGAAGCTGTTGCATGTCATACGACTATAAGAGGTAAGGACTTATGTGTTGTCAGTTTGTACTGGCCTCAGAGAGTTGCAGTGGATCGAAATCACCTAGAGGACCTGTGTTCAGTTTTGCCTGAGCCAAGGTTGATCCTGGGTGATTTCAACTCACATGGAACTGTTTGGGGAGAACAAATTGACGATAGTCGTTCTACTCTTATCTATGACATTTGTGATAGTTTCAATTTAACAGTTTTGAACACGGGAGAAAAAACACGAGTCCCTAAACCACCTGCAAAACACAGTGCAATTGACCTCTCACTCTGCTCAAATTCACTATCATTGGATTGCCAGTGGAAGGTGATTTTTGATCCCAATGGTAGTGATCATTTGCCTATCAAAATTACAATCACCAATGGGGTCAGCTCTTCAAACACAATAAATATGACATATGACCTTACAAGACACATCGACTGGAAAAAGTACTCGGACGAAATAACATCAGCTATCGGTTCTACGAATGTTTTACCTCCTACAGAGGAGTACCACTTTCTTTCACGTTTAATACATGAAAGTGCACTTCGCGCTCAAACAAAACCCATCCCAGATTCATCAGTTCCTCGAAGGCCTCCTAACCCATGGTGGGACCAGCAGTGTTCCAAGCTTTATAAGGACAAATCAAAAGCATTCAAAGATTTTCGGAAATATGGAACTCTCGCCCTTTTTGAAGTATATGTTTCCCTTGAAAATCAGTTTAAAAAATTGGTCAAGGGGAAGAAAAAGGCGTATTGGAGGAATTTTGTGGGTGGCTTATCAAGAGAAACATCTTTGAGCACTTTGTGGAGAGTGGCACGCAGCATGCGTAATCGATCATCTACGAATGAAAGTGAGGAATATTCACATAGATGGATATTTAACTTCGCACGGAAAGTCTGTCCAGACTCTACGCCTGTACAAAAAATAATACGGGATGTGCCTTCAGATAGGTGTGGTATGGATTCCAGCTTTTCGATGGTCGAATTCTCACTTGCCCTCCTCTCTTGCAACAATTCAGCTCCGGGTATTGATAAAATCAAATTTAACTTGTTGAAAAACCTTCCGGACGCTGCCAAATTTCGCTTGTTAAATTTATTTAATCAATTCTTGGAGCATAACATTGTTCCCCAAGAGTGGAGACAAGTGAGAGTCATTGCTATCCAAAAGCCTGGAAAACCAGCGTCTGATCCCAATTCGTACCGTCCAATAGCGATGTTGTCTTGTATACGTAAATTGATGGAGAAAATGATTTTGTTTCGTTTGGATAAATGGGTAGAAACAAATGGTCTCCTTTCAGATACTCAATTTGGGTTTCGAAGGGGCAGAGGGACAAACGATTGTCTTGCTTTGCTGTCTTCAGAGATACAAATGGCGTACGCAAAACGTGAGCAAATGGCTTCAGTGTTTCTGGACATAAAGGGAGCTTTTGATGCAGTCTCAATAGAGGTTTTGTCAGACAAGTTGCACTCCTGTGGTCTGCCTCCTCTATTGAACAACATCTTATACAGCTTGCTTTGTGAGAAACATTTGAACTTTGCTCACGGAGATAATGCAGTTAGAAGAACCTCTTACATGGGCCTCCCGCAGGGTTCATGTTTGAGTCCACTTTTGTACAACTTTTACGTAAGTGACATCGACAGTTGTCTCTCTGAAGGCTGCACTCTAAAACAACTTGCAGATGACGGCGTGGTGTCTGTCACAGGATCTTCCGAGTCTCATCTGCACAGACCTTTACAAGATACTTTAGACAGATTGTCTTCCTGGGCTTTGGGGCTTGGGATTGAGTTTTCCCCTCAGAAAACGGAGATGGTTGTTTTCTCTAAGAAGCATAGACCTGCTCAACCCAAGCTTCAACTCCTAGGTAGAACGATCACTCAATCGAGGTGTTTCAAGTATCTTGGGGTTTGGTTTGATTCCAAGTGTACCTGGAGAGCCCACATTGAGTATCTGAAAGGAAAATGCCAACAAAGAATCAATTTTCTCCGATCAATCACTGGCACCTGGTGGGGAGCCCATCCAGAAGATCTTTTAAAATTGTATCGAACAACTATTCTCTCAGTGATGGAATATGGTAGCTTTTGTTTCCAGTCAGCTGCTAAAACTCACCTCATCAAACTCGAGCGTATTCAATATCGTTGTCTCCGCATAGCGTTGGGCTGTATGCCCTCAACGCATACCATGAGTCTTGAAGTTTTAGCAGGCATACTTCCACTAAAAGATCGATTTAATTTATTATCACTTCGGTTCCTCATCAGGTGTGAGGTCATGAACCCATTGGTGATCGTAAATTTTGAAAGGCTACTTGAGCAAAATCTTCATATAAGATATATGTCTATATATCATGTCTATATGTCCATGCAGGTTAATCCTTCTTCGTACTCTCCAACTCGTGTTTTCATCCCTGACTACGACACCTCTTCTGTCCAGTTTGATTTGTCTATGCAGCAAGAAATTCGTGGAATCCCGGATTCGCATCGTCCACTTTTGATTCCAAGAATTTTCGATGCTAAATATAGACACGTCGATGCTGACAAAATGTACTTTACCGACGGGTCTCTAATAGAAGAATCAACGGGATTTGGAGTTTTCAACGAAATAGCTAGCACCTCATATAACCTCCAATCACCATGCTCTGTATACATTGCAGAGTTAGCAGCCATTTTTTGGGCGTTGGAAAGCGTCGCATCACGGCCAACAGAACACTACTATATTGTAACGGACAGTCTTAGTTCTGTTGAAGCAATCCGTTCAATAAGATCGGGAAAGCACTCGCCGTATTTCCTCGGGAAGATACGAGATATTCTGAGTGCTTTATCAAAACGTTGCTTTGCCATCACCTTTGTTTGGGTCCCCTCACATTGCTCGATAATGGGTAATGAGAGGGCAGACTCTCTGGCAAAAGTGGGGGCGACAGAAGGCGACACGTATCACCGTGAAATCGTCTTCGACGAATTTTACTTCTTGGCACGAAGGAACTCTGTTGTCAACTGGCAGCGCAAATGGAAAGAGGATGACATGGGTCGGTGGCTCCACTCGATTATTCCAAAGGTAAGCCTCAAACCCTGGTTTAATAGGTTGGACCTGAGTCGGGATTTTATTCGTATATTCTCCCGTCTCATGTCCAATCATTATTCCATGGATGCGGTACTCTATCGTTTAAATATTGCTGGCAGCAATTTGTGTGGCTGTGGCCAAGGTTACCACGACATCGAGCATATTGTTTGGTCGTGCGAGGTCCATCTTGTCGCTAGAACGAATTTGATAGACTCCCTTCGGGCCCGAGGAAAACCACCCTATGTTCCAGTGAGGGATGTGTTAGCTGTGCTAGATTTGGACTACATGTTTGAAATTTATCTTTTTCTAAAAGCTATCGATCTCCGTCTATAATTCTTTTCAATTTCCTATTTCCCTTTCTCTCTTTTTCTCCTCTTGAAACAAAAAGTGCTAGACCTAAGTAATCAATTGTTATAAACACAAAACGAGTTTGGCTCCTCAAAACTCAAAGGTATGAGCCGTTTCAAATAAAGTAATTTATAAAAAAAATAAAAAAAAAAAAAGATTAATCGTATCTTCGGAAAATAATGTTGAATCATTTTTAGCGAATGCACAATCAGTAAAGTCGCACAATGAGTAGAGCTACGAACACTTACGATAAGCGTTATCGGAGCAGAATAATAGTGACGATGGCTTGTATGGTCAGGGATGCCAGGTGTTGAGGATAAAAAATCTGGGCAATTCGAAAAAAAAGTCTGTGTATGTCTGTGCACAAGAAAGTTCATAAATTTGATACCGAATTTTGCGTGAGCGGGGGGGGGGGGGGGGGGGTTTCTGGTTATTTTCGTGTTGAAAACTGTATAACAAACTGTTTCTGGAACTGTAACCATACCGTTCTTAATTAAAAAAAAAAATATGTTTAATAAATGATTGGTCAAATATCAATCAATACAAGCTAGATTTCAGTCTAATATGGCACTTACGGATCAAATCCGACACATTAATATTGATTTCATCACTCAATTTTGAAAGTCTGTAAAATCTGGGCACTCTCAGGAAAAATCTGGGCAAAATCTGTGTCTGACCAATATCTGGACGAAGGGTCAAAAGTCTTGGTTTTACAGACAAATCTGGGCACCTGGCAACCCAGTGTATGGTTTTCGTTCATGCGGGTTTATGGTGTTTTTCTCTCAAAGCAGTACAGAGTAGAAAAAGTCAAAATTTCAACCAATGAGGAACCAGAATGATGGTTGTGTTAGTGTGCAATCATTCATAATTCTCTAGGATTTGACATCTAGTCCGGTTCCTTGACAGCAAAATGTCAGGTTTGTTATGGGCCCACAAAATCGTGGGCCCGTAATTTTGATGGCTGTCAAAATCAATGACAAAGGATAGGGCTGTCACCCCCCTGTTCTTTTCCTTTGCACGATTTTCTTGTTTTTTTTAGCAACAACAGAGGGTTCAGCTTCAGTTAATTTCAGCTACTTTGGTACACGGAGAGATTTGTATCGACTTTTTCTTAGTTTTCAATCTACTTTGAAATCATTTTCTTCTTTTATTTTCATGCATTTCGTTTTTTTTTTTTTTTTTTTTTGAAAGTTTCAAATAAACCAAGTTTTTATTAGAATGTTACACATTTTTAAGCCTCAACCATACCGAATGTTGCCCTCGTCGTAAGAAATGAACACAAAAAATGCTATCAGTTTGCCTACCGCCTTATTTTGGTCTCAATCTGCTATCAATTTTGATATAATTCTGTTGGGGTCGTTTTTGAATTCCGTGCGAAGCTTTTCATACGAAGGACCTATGGTTGGACCTATAGATTGTTAAAACGTCCAGTCGAGTCATTTATTATTTTTTATATCTAGTTTAAATAAGATTTGCTGATTCAGCAGTATGTACCTTTTTTCCTAAAAGTTCTTTCTTTGAGATATTGCATAGATTTTTTAAAATGAAAAAACATTCCGCTTCTGCAGAGAATCGACCAAACAATATTTAGTCCATAATTATCCAAAGTTGAGGCAGCATTTATTCTAAAAAAAAAAAAATTGTTAAATAATGATATCTACTGCTTAAAAGCATCGAAAACTTAACAATTTAACATCGGAAATTGAAGAAAAAATATTCAAATTAATGTTAATAATTTTATTTATTGCAATAGAACATTCGTTCTGCAACGTTACAATCACACGTCTTATTTTTATTTCGAAAGGAATTCTTAATACGATTAGGATTATCAATTCGTCCACTTAATACTTAACACATCGATTACTACTCTAGGTAGCGAAACATTTGCGCTTCTTTTCAGAAGATTTCATTTCAGGTCTCAATCAATCTCAAAAACGGATGCTTTCGGTAATGGGTAGAAGAGAGAGCTTCCCGTGCATAGTTCATTCATTCGCTTTTCTTTTTCGGTTGCTTTCAGAGGACACCACCACCCGTTATCCCCGCGGCGGAACGCCAAAGTAGAAAGCGGCGGCCACCTCATCTCACCCGGTCACTTCCTCCGCGCCTGGTTCGAATTCCAGCTTGATCTCGGTGCTGGAGGAAGTCAGCGTCGCCCCATCGACGGCGTCCACGTCCATGTCCGGCACATTGAGCCGGTTCAGGGTCATCATCATCTTTTCAAGTCGGCGGGACACGAGTTAGTGTTTCGATATCGGGTTTGGTTAGCGCATGGACGAATAGAGACGGGACGAAGAAAACAAACGAAAATTTATACAACAAACGTAAAATATATGTATGCATGTTAAAAAAAAATCAATCAGCAGGTAAAGAATCAGCTTACATCGGAAGACTTATTCAAATAACCACCGGCAGCTGAGCCGGACACAGCAACACCAGTGGGATCATTACTGTCCTCCTGTTTGACGATCAGTGTCGGCTGCTGGTCGGTTCCACTGGTGGAGACCGACTGGGGTGATCCCAGCTGGTGGGACTGCTGCTGGACCAGGATGGTTTGCGTCTGCGGAAGTTGCTGTTGGGGGCCGGCCAGGTGTGTGGTCGTCTGCTGCTGTTGCTTCAGCGGGATGCCTGCGTCTTCGAATGCTTTCTTCTTGAGCGTTTGCCGGATTTGCGATCTGAAAGATAACCAAGATGAACCAGTCACCTCCGATGGTTGGCCGGGACAGATGAAGAGATACAGACGACGTAGGGTTACCAAACCATTAGGTGTATGATTCGAATTTCGATCATTGATTGGGATACATAGCTGATTTTTTTTCCATGCACATCATCTAGCCAGCAAGCTACATGGTTTATAGCCTTACGATTCTGTTACTCACTATTCTATAACGTTTAAGCTGGTGAAACCAAAAGTCACACAGTTTCTTAATCTTGTACGTTGATAGTTCACATTTGGCTGAATTCGATAAAAACGACAATCGTATTTTTGTTAGTGCATAATTGGTACTTTTGAACGCACATGAAAAGCCCACAGGAGTAGAACATGTGTGTGCGTTCTTCTAAGTGACTTGTGAGTTTGGAAAGCAATTTTTACTTTCATTTTTTTTCTGATAAACTGTTAACTAACTTTTTGATTCCATTATAAACATTAATGAAAAAAGAATTTGAAAACTAGTTCAATTTAATGAAATTGTATTGCATTCTGATTTTTGGAAGTGAATTCAATTTAATTTCTTCATTTAAAATACATTTTTCGCTTTGATTTAGGGGTGAATCATCCAACAGGATGAAAATCCCAAAAAAAAAATCGATTTTTCTTATCACATAATAAATATATATGAAAAATTGAAAAAAATGAGGAACCGTTTCTATGCATTGGATAAATTCAATGAATGAAAATCTTATTCAAACTAAATCCTAAAAATAACAACTTCTATGTTTCAAATTTGGTAACCCTACACTAGAGAGGAAATAAGCAAAAGTTCCTTACACCGTCCTTCCCTTGATACGTTCGCTAACTTTGTTCAGATCTTCGCTAAATCTGGTCACGGCCGATCGGAGCATTTCGATTTCTTCATCTGTCCACTTGCTCCTGAGATATTCAGATATTTAGAAAACGGCAAATACAGAAAACGAGCAAACGAGAAAAATTTGGAGGGAGAAATTCTTACCCAGTGGGCGAATCGGAAGAGGGATGAAGTTGCATCGTCAGTTCGCCAAGTCGGTTGAATGCCGCTCCAGCGGCCGTAAATATTTCACCAACCTGAAAGGGAAAGGATTTAGTAGAATGTGGTTAAGGTAATTGAATGCATTTAACCTACTTTTGTGGCGGAATTCATGTTAAAATTTCAATTTTTTGTTCAACTTCCAGAAATGCGCTTCTTTCACGGTGCGGAGAAAAACAACAACAAGCGTTTCGCTGTGTGAAAAATCGATTAAATTTTTGACGTTTAACTTGTGCGGTATTCTTCAAAAAGGCGAAAACGTTATTAATATTTAGAAAAGATACAATAAAAGAGATTTTTAATTTTAATTCAACCCCCCCCCCCCCCCTCTCTTTGATTTTTTTAAGCGATTATGGTTTTTTCGTTGTTTTGTTGTTCAAACTGTCCAAACTCTAAAAATTGTGTACACATTCAATTTCAATGTATTTTTCGGCATTTTATTTGGGTTTGAAAATTCATTCAATATCCAATAATCTCATGGATTCATAATATAAAAATGCTCAAAAATAATTCAAAAGCTTTTTTAAACATATTTTCAATAACTTTAAGAAAATATCAATTCACAGATTGAGCACCAGTGATTTGATTGCTAGCACAGACTACCAAATTTGACGTCTTCCGAAAAAAAAACTCGCGTGCACGCAAAATTTCGAAAACTTACCGAGTAAGTTATTTTTACGCAACCGGGAGTTTTTTGACGTTTACTTTCTCTTGCATACTTTTTGTTTCTTATTTTGTATGCAACTCAAAAGTTTTTTCAATAAAACTTTTGCTTGAGTACATTTACAGCAGCCATTTTGTTCGGTTTTGTACAGTTTGTTTTGTCGCGTTATATAGGATTTTCTTCCTAGTTCGGATTTTTCTCAATAATTTCCGAAAAAGTACGGTTCATTTCTCAGGTGCTGACCTATTCTACCGTAGGCAATCGGAGCATGTAAGTGGTGACATTAGTTTTTGGATTCACATATCAACAGATTTTTGTCACACAGGTTCTTCAAGACGAAGTTGGAAGCTAAGAAAAGCAGCAGGAATGGGTTTAGAAACCGAAACAGATAACGGGAAAATTTCGATGCGACGGAAAAACTTCGAAGCTTTAAACACCTGAATTTCCACAATTTCCTATCAGTCGGTACCATCAATCGACCAAGAGCATCGACTTCCGGCGAAGGTTCCGTTTAGTGTACCTCTACCCGGATTCGGACCACCAAGTGTTGTAGCACCAATGGGAGGAGCTAGTGGATCAGATCCTGGTGCCATGTCTACGATACGATGCTGGTTCCGTCGGTGGTCATCAAATGGACGGAACACAAGGCCCCAGACGGACAAACCTACTTCTAGAACAGTGTCACCAAGCGAAGCTCATGGCTGTCCCATTGTTCTGGAAGTGTATCGGTACGATCAAGGTAATTTTTTAAATAATTTACCGTACGAACCAGTTTTTTCTTGATTGGCCTAAAAAAATCTTTCAGATGATGCAGATGTTTAATGTCCGACCGGGTGCGTGTTTGTGTCTGGGTTTTAGTTCCGAAAGTCATTAAAAGTTTGGCTTCAAAGAACTTTATCACGGCAGAGTGGTGAGGAAGTGAGTGGTGAAAAAGTTTATCATTTAAATTTTTAAATATTAAGTAGAGATAATTTGTCTCGAGTGATAATTATATTAAGAATTTGACTTATGATCATTATGATCATTTTAAAAAAATAATTTAAAAACTAATAATAAACGAAGTTTTCGTAATCCGTTTTCAGATAATCGCCACTCGCAACGATCGTCGGAAAATTCTGGAGCTTTCCCGAAAGATGAGATTTTTGACCACCCAAATAGACGCGAATTCAAAATCGGACGAAAAAAGAGGACTAATAAAACAGCAATCCTTGTTCCGGTCATAATAGCTGGAAAGTCCCCCATGGGCTAGTGATCTACGGCTCTCGCAACTTCCGAGCCAAGTGTGATAGAGCTGCGGCAACCTGTGCCGCCGATGACCTCAAAAAAATTGTGTGAATAATTTGGTAATTAATTTATAATGAACCAATAAAAAGTCATAAATTTAGATGCTTGCTATTTGTTTATTTTTGATTCGATTAAAATTGCTAATTTTTACGATCCCATACGATTCGACGCACCGGCGAGAAAAATGTAAAAAACTTTCTGTTGAGTAAAATGCACTAAACTTAACGTTGAGTTTAATACGCTTAACTTGAAGTTGCGTTTAATGCATAAAACTTAACAGTAAGTCCCTGCACTTTTTGTCCGAGTTGCATACAAAAAAGTGGCGGTTGAGTTTTTTATTTTTGCCGTGTGCGTTTTTGTTTACAAAAATATTCAAAACGTGCATGTGCTTCGGTTTGGTGTGAACGCTCGTGATTTTCGGAACCGGAATTTCAACGTTGTTACAGCCTAAATTTCTTAAAAAAAGTTCCTCCGGAAGACAATGTGTATCGATAATGTCGTTGGTGAAGTAGCAAATTCCACCAACAGCAACGTCAGTACTTCAGCGAGCTTCAACAATAGTTTGTCGGCCGACATGAGTTTCGATAATCGCAAATCGCTGGCGGCACAGGATCGGCAGCAGGAAGCCGACGGAGATGGACTCCGGATCCGTCGGATTGCCGGAGGTTGTATGATCAACCATGAACCAGTGTTTTCCCCGGATGGAGAGTAAGTAATTTGAAAAGATGACCATATTGTTTTTTTTTCATTGTTTCTGTTTCCAGCACCCTGTACGTGGTTTGGGATAACATTGTACGTGCCTTTAGTGTAGCCACCGGTGAGTGCATCCGTGATTATGATGGAGAGGGATTCGAAATCGTGGGCTTGATTATTGACCGGTTTAATCTAAAGCTGCTCTATGCTTGCACCAGAACCGGGGAATTGTTGAGTTGGAAAGCAAATTCCGGAGTACTAAATAATAGAGAAGTTATCATGGACAACATAAAAGTAGACCATTTTAGCATTCTGTACAAAGAGCAAAACGAATCCTCGTTTTTGGTCGTTGGAGACAAAATGAATGTACCGACAATTATGATCTACTGTCCTACGAAGCGCACTATAACAGCTACGCACTTTTTAAGATCGGACACACCAATTCCGAAACCTATAAAGTTTGCACCAGGTGCAGAAGGATTGAATTTCTTTGCTTTTATAACTGGACACTTGTGGAATTATGGTGAAATTAGACACAAGCATATAAAAATAACGACGAAGAAGCACTGCAACTCAGTGACTGCCAGCGTTATTTCGTGTCACCCGACCGAGGACATTGTAGCCGTAGGAGATTCCATCGGGAGAGTAGTCCTTTACAAACACTTCCTCCGTCAGAGATCGGCAGTTCCAGAAACATACCACTGGCATGCCAATCCTGTGCAGTGTGTCACATTTTCACACACCGGTACCCATTTCTATTCCGGTGGATTGGAACGATGTCTGATCAAATGGACGGTCGGCAAGCAGGGCACCAAAGACATCCTCCCAAGACTGTCGGACTCGATTCAACAGATAGCGGTGGCACCGGAAAACCTTAGGGTTGCGCTTTGCACCGCCGACAATGGAATTCAAATTCTGAATGCCCTGCAGAAGCAGATCGCCGTGGTTCAAAGCTTCTCGAGAATTTCCGACGACCACACCGGACGCAATGCGTTTCCTGTTGGCCTGCGAGTGAATCCCAGGACCCAGGCGTTGATTCTGAACGGGCGCGTCGGGTGCGTTCAGTTTTTTTCGACCTACAGCAGGAGTTT
Organism: Uranotaenia lowii; assembly: GCF_029784155.1. Lineage (NCBI taxonomy): Eukaryota > Metazoa > Arthropoda > Insecta > Diptera > Culicidae > Uranotaenia > Uranotaenia lowii. Next base: position 16,160,192 of record NC_073692.1, read on the forward strand.
ACTTTATACGGTAAGAAAATTTATCTCTAGAGATTTTTGTTTATACTTAAAGGCGAAAGATTAAGCTCTATCGGACTCTTTTTATCTTGATGATTTTTTAAAGCATATGTCAGTATTTTGGCCAACCAATCGTTAGATTTTTGAAATACAGCGTGGCTATTTTTGCTGTCAATCATACTCTTACTTATAAAAAATCTACTTTTAGCTGGACATAACTTTGCGAAACTACAATACCGTGGAGCAAAAGCAAGTGATTTATAACACGGTGGTTACAAACGTGGCAGTTAACGCTCACTGGTTGGCTACGGTCGAGACCTGGAACGACAATTGCTACTCTTCGGAAACGAGACTTAAGTTCTGGCGCTACGACGAATCCCGCCAAAATTATGAGTTGAGTACCAACGTGGAGAATGTCCATCAAGATGGTGTGAATGGATTGGAGTTATCGAATGGCCTAAAGGAACGTGATCTGATCTGTGCCAGTGCCGGGAAGGATCGATGCGTGAAGATTTGGTCCTTGGAAGAAATTGAAGTTACCGGTGGAGGGGAGAAATTGGTTTGGATTTGTGTGGGCCGAGTGGACTACAAGGGGCTGCCAGTGCATTCAATTTCATTCTCCCAGGACGGTTCTTTGTTGGCGGGTGGTTTTGGAAATGTGCTATGTGCCTGGAACGCCGAGACCCTCAAGTTAAAGTGTGTGCTCTCGGCTCCCGGCGGAAATGATGGTGGAGTGAATCGAGTTATTTTATCGATTCCGGAGAAAAACAACAACATCAATAAACAGCAGTACCTAGAAAAAAGATCCAAGGTTGTGCAACAACTGTTAGAGATTCTCAAGCAGAAGGACGCTTCCAGCCTAGTCAAGCATGTTCAACCTTGTAAAAAGATCCGCCATTTGGACGATAACATCCAATCCGTCAAAGAACTTTCAACCGATGACAGAAAATCGCTATTCGGTAAGGCCAAGTTCGCCAATGAGCTTACACTTCTACAAAAAACTGAACTATTCCACCATTTGAAAATTCAATGTCGCACGTCAAATCAGATGAAAGAGAAAATTGCCGAAAAACTTGCGAATGCGAAGAAATCTTCCACCGCGGCTGGACGTCGACTCCAGGAAACCGTTGATAAGCTATGCTCGGATGTAAGGTTTCGCAGCAGACGAAAATTGCGCAATTATCAGTATAGAAAGACAAGCTCCGTTATGCTGCGTAGTTTAACTAAAATATTTGGAGTCGCAGACAAAAGCCATCGTCGAAAACCGCGGTCCGCTACGAAAAAGAAAGGCATAACAGATGCCATGAAGCCTTTGGCCAAAATCAATCATGTCCTATTCTGCCACGGAGAACACTCGCACCTGGTTGTGATGACTACTGAAAAACGCCTTCTAGTGTGGAACTTGCTGACCCTAAGGATCCAAGTTACTGTTAACATAAGCGTTAAACGCATTACTATTGATTCGTTTACAAATTTGATAGCTGCCTTCACCGTCGATAACGAATGTAAGTTAATTAAGTGATCTTAAACTTAATCAAACGATCTTAAACAAACTTTTTTTTTATCGCAGTATACATTTTCCTACCCAACATCCCGATGCCGCTGTACCACAGACGCAATCTGCCGGTAGTTTACGGGGCCGCCTGGATTCCCCGACGCTATCCAAAGTCGCAATCGTTGAACATCGATTGGCAGGCCGTTTCGCAGCTGTACTTCCTGAACGAAAACCAGGAACTGCTGCATCTGGTGTCCGACAGCGATGAGGAATCGCTCGGACCGGTGGTGTACATGAACGAGATGCTCGGCAACGGGCTACCAAATACACCGTTCGCTGCCATGCTAACGAAGCAGGTGTCAACCGGTGCTGCTGTTTCGTCGTCCGGATCGTATGCCAACGGTCTAGGTGCTGTTCCAATGGGGGTCGCCGGAAAGGGTACCATCAAAGAGGTGAGTCAGATGTATTTATTTTAATTTCATCCGAGTTCATCAGCATGATTTGAACGATAGATGACAATTCATTTGGGTCGTCGGTAGATTTATCAGATTGTCCCGGCTTGTGATAGTTATCTTCAACTTAAAGAAAACTATTGGCTAATGGTTTCATAATGTTTTTACTTTCCGATTATTCCGAGCCGTATACTTCAACTAAATACTAATAGTCACAGCATTACGATCATAGAAATTAAAGCCCGTTATCTCTCTTCGCTGATGTTTGTAAAAGATATTCTATTGGTTGGTTTATTTGGTATAATTTTGCTTTGAATGCCACATGACAAATATTTCTATACTACACCGCCGTTGAAAATTTTAGGTTTCGCTTGCTCTTAACCTACCAGGGAACATAAATCACTTGCCGAATGAAAAAAACCATCGAACCGATATTTACTTTGTACAGTTGTTCAGATGATAGAGATAATCTTGTCGAGCAACTCATCAACCGCTTATGGTTTGTCTGTACGACTCTTATTTAAAGCGTATTATAATTCAAATGTATTTTATTCGTTTCATTATCAATAAGAAGAACCAATTGTGATTTCCAGATTTTAGTGAAAATTTGTTAAAATTACAACTGAAACATTAGTTCTTCTCTTTGTTAAACTACACACGTTGAACTTGTTCGTTAGGAAGTACCTTTACCAACATTGTTTCACAAATTCTCCGAACATCATAAATTATTATCTGTACAGTGTTGAAATAGCATATGGATCACATTGATAGCTGTTATTTTCCAACGGGGTCGAGAAGTTCCAGTTTTTTGGTGAGACGTTGAACTCGAAAGATAAACGTATATGTAAGTAGCCATTGGGTAGTTAGGATTCGTTTCTCCTCGATTGCATCCTGCTATACGGTTAATTCTTCAGACAGCCATCGCTCCAGCATTTCCTGCGCTCCATACCGATTTACATCATGTCGTTCGGTCTCCGGAGCATGTGCAAGCGGTAGTTTCGACAGCGTCGCATCAGGTGGATGTCGTGCTTGAAGTACCGCAGGCAGTGCCACTGAGGGATGTCCCTCATGGAGGGGGTGGCCTGAAATGGATACAAAATAATGTTTATGTGATGTAAAATTGCAATGAAATACATTCAATAGATTTTACTTGATTTTTGACAAAGGTTATAGTGTCTCTTGAATAAACTGAAAAACTATGTTGGGAGGCTGTACTCATGCGGTTTCATATACGTATACATTTTTAAGATTTTCTATAACTGAGTTTCTAGTTCTTGAGAAAGTTTGAAATATTTGGTCCCAAATCTAATCCAGTTTCAAATTTGGAGTTATTTTGCTTTTTACTAGATCTAACTCAAACTTGGAAATTCATTATAAGGTACACCGGGGTAAGTGTGGACGGGTTTTCGTATAGTTCAACTTTAAAAAATCATTAAAAAATCAGCAGTGGAGCAATTTTGATAAATGAACGTTCAATGTGATGCAGAACATGTTGTTTACAAAAGAAGAGATGAGCTCGATAGAAGCAAAGCGAAAAAAGTTATCACGTAAATCGTTATGGACTGCTGGTATCTTCACTTACCCCGCTTTATGGGGTAAGTGTGGACGGTAGATTTTCCCTTTGATTTCTCAGGAAATTTTCAAAAAAATTGTGTTTTCTTGGTTGAATACGTTACTTTATTGCTCGAACCGTCCAAAATTTTGAAAAAAGTTCATGATACTATAATTATAGTGTGTAATTTATGTTACAACACACGAGATCCGATTTTATCAAAAACACAGAACAAGTAAGTACTTTACTCAAATTTTCATGATTCGAATGCTAAATATAGCTAAATAATACAACTTATAAAGGATGAAGGTCAGAAAATTGAAAAAAGTGTATACATCAAGTCTTTTTAAAGCCGTCCACACTTACCCCAGGTTTTAGTTTTTTGTAAATAAACTCTTTTTTCTTAATTTTAAACCGCCGTTTCTTTTCCTAACTGGTTGTTTGGAATGTAAGGATTGTTTCAAAGTAGAGTTTTTCATCGAGAGCCAGCTAGTCTAGGAGAAAATTGCAATTGAAAAAGATGCACATCAACTCGACATCGTAGTTGAAAATAGAAAATTCCGAAAAAGTCGCTGTAAACATCCGTTATTGTCTGAATCGTATCTTTTTCACAGTTATTGGATAGATTACAAGTAAATTGAACGTTCTGCATCGAAAGTTTGAAAAAATAGTGCACAGTATTGTTTTTATAGCCATCGTCCACACTTACCCCGCGTCCACACTTACCCCGGTGTACCTTATTTAACACGGTTAAACTCAAAACAATTTCAAATAACTAAATTCACTAAGGTTCTTTTTACACGGTTTTTTTAAAGTCCTTTTCATTCGGAAACAAATTTAAGTCTAGAGAAGCTTGGCTCAGGACCTGATACATGAGACATGAAACCTATCACACGTCTCACATATAAAATCATTTTCACTGTTCACTTTTCGGGTCTCACATCTCACTTCTCTGTTCTTACGTCTCACTCCTCGTTTCACGTCTAACGTTTCACTTCTCTCTCTCTCGTTACGTCTCTTTTCTCATATCCCATGACTCTTTTCCACTTCTCACGTCTAACATCTCACTTTCCAATTTTCATGTCTCACATCTCACTTCTAACGTGTTACGTTTCACTTCTCACAAACCACTTCTTACTTCTATTGTCTCATTCCGCTTTCACTTCTCTGGTCTCACGCCTCTGTCTCATGGCTCAGGTTTTAAGGTCCGTCTCATGTCCATGGCAGCCAATCGAGCAGAACTGATTATGATAACTGGCTTATCGCTTGTTTAACACTTTGCGATAAATATGACGAATCATCCGACAGGATGAAAATCCCAGAAAAAAAAATCTCTTTCCGAAGACGATCAAGATAACTCGCCTGAATTTATTTTCTCTCGGTCAGTTCTAATTCTGAAAATAATCTCCGACAAAACTGGAAGCGAGCAAAAGAACAAACGATAGAGAGAGGGGGGAGGGCAGGTAGATAGGGAGATAAGTGCATAACGAGCACCCAGGGCACAATAAACACTTCTTTTTTCTACAAAAGTACTTATTTAAAAAAAAAAAAATTATGAGGATTTGTTCCGTACTACCTATAGTATTAATTTTTCACCAAAACAGAAATATCCTTATCATCTTTACAGAAATATGAAATAAAAACCAGTTAGGTTCTCAAGTGCCGAAAATATTATAATTTTTGAGCACCACCTAATACGCTTTTATGACCTTTAAATCATCTTGATCTAAAATGTACGCACTGAAACATGATTTACACATTGTTTCTCAATTTTCACCATTATAAAATTTTTGATTCCTCACTTAAATCAATTTTAAAGCGCGTTTTTACTTACATTTGTTGACCTGGGGTGAACAGAGCACTTTTAATCAGGGCAAGATGAGCGTTTTCTGCCGTATAATTTAGCAGCGAATTCAACTCGATGAAGTCAACTGAATAATAGTGCTTGACTTGTTTCATCTGTCGATTTTGCCTATTGGTAAGGTGTCGGAGAGGTAATCAGTAGACTCGAGTTCGATTCCTGTTCGAGGAGATTTTTTTTTACATACCATTCATGATTGATTTTTTTTTATTGGTACATAACCTGCTAGTAGCATCATCCGTCAAACGAAACACCAGAAACATAATGTATGAGCATGTGTTAATTGTTTGAATTTTACAAACAGATCTAGATTATTTGGTTACTGCTTTGTTCGATGAATCTACGCCTCACCGTCTAGTGCAAAATGCATCGATCATGAAAGATAAATGGAAAAAAAAAATTACCTTGACCAGGAATCGAACTCGAGTCTACAGATTACCTCTCCGACACCTTACCAATAAGCCAAATCGACAGATGAAACAAGTCAATCTGTAGCTCTATTAGTCTGTTGACTTCATCGAGTCGAATTCGCTGCTAGATTTCCCGGCAGAAAGCGCTCATCTTGCCCCAAAAATGGTGCTTATACTGCCCCAGAGGGGGTTCTCATTATGCCCCTACAATGACTGGTTTTCAGCTTTCGGCAAAAAATTTTAAAATGCATTTTTGAACGTTTTTATCTACTTTTTCAAGTTTTATCCAATTAGGCAATAGACTATTTGAGTGTCTGAACACGAAACAATGATGTAATCCACATATTATAGCTGTTCTCTATGGCCTTATGCCCTTATCTCCCCCAGAGAACGAGCTTTTCCAGCTATTTCCGTACATTCTGACTCTTCTTTAGCGTCATGCAAAATATTGAGTTTTCAGGTTCAGGTCTCAGATTTTTGATCGCAGATCTCAGGTCTTACTTAGGTTTCAGATCTCAGGATTCATGTCTCATGGGTCAGGTCCCAGATGTCACGTGGGTGTTTCTTGTCTCAGGTCTCGAAACTCAGTTCTCAGGTTGCAGGTTTCAAGTCTCAAGTGCCACGACCACATCAGTCAGCACTTCAGGAAATTCGTTCATAACAGCGATAAAAAGAAGGGGTCCCAAGTGACTCCCTTGTAGAACACCACTGTTGACCGTGAAAGTACTAGATCTCACGTTCTCCAGTTTGACGTATTGCGTTCTTGAAATGATCAGGGGACACTTTTGACAAGTGTAAAGATCTTAGTTTTCAGGGTGGCCACAGGACCGGGAAAACCGGGAATTGAAAATCGAACCGGGAAAACCGAGAAAAAATCGGGAATTCAGACCCAAAGCCGGGAAAATTAACAAAAGGAACCGAAACTCAGTTTTGGTTCCAAGATCAGGGATTCAAACCAAAATTCAAAATTAAATTTTCAATTCAGAATTGAACAGTTCAAGAAATGTGTAAGAAAAATATCATAAGGTTGGAAATTTATAAACTACTCTGATTTTTCTACAATTACCACTAAACTGTCTCGAAGAATGAGATGAGAAATTCAAAAAGGCTCTTTAAATTTGTTCAAGTATCGCACTCGATTACAATAATTTAAAAAAAAACTATCAATCATATAAAACAATCAAACTAAAGTTAAATTTCGAATCCAGAACCTTTTGTTGCCGATTTGGAAATGTAATTTAGGAGTTAAACGCAAGACAATCATCTTTATGCACGGCACGGTGTTTTTTGTAGCTTAATAATAATAAATTAGAGATCGCTGAAAATTTGTTTGGTTAAAAAGGAAACCATCTTCTATCAAACGCATTGTTTGGAAAATTTACTTTTTTCGATCCCCGATCATAATTATTCAAATTATACTTTTTATAGCTTGAACATGTTAAGATTTCTTTGAAAATTTTTGAAAATGTCGAATAAACTGATTTCTAAAATGGTTTGTGACGAAAATTGAAATAAAACTTAGAAAATTCCTTAGATTTTTTCACATACACAATAGACTGGCCCAAATTTGTATGGGATGATTTTTACAACATTTTTTTCAACGCGGCACCCTCTAGGTTGGTGCATTTAGGTGAAAAAATGACTTCCTGAAAGTTTCAGGTCATTTGGCAGAAGCACGAGCTGGCGCAAAGGACTTGAAATTTGGAGATTTTCGGCAAAATGTATGGAAAATCGACATACTTTCACTCTTTGTATTCTAAAATATGTTCCCAGTATATGCTAGAAAGCTCAGAATTTCAGGAACTGTAGTTTAAACAATAACAAACAAGTTTGTAGAAGATTGTGACGCGATACGAGTTGACTGTAATGAGTAATTTGCAATTGAATGTGTGATTTTTTTCGCATTACATCGATATATTGTAAACGGTGTATAGGTGGACTTTTAGTACTAATTTGATCGCATTGTCACACAATGAGAATAACAGATAGAAAGTTTGTGTTCTTTGCAAAGTTGTAGCTTATTTTATAACAAACTATGAACTGCTGCATTGTTTTGAGTATAAACAAAGAGTTTTGGTTTAAATGATCTTTCTTCAAAATTTTTGGTGTTTATATTAAATTGGTAATCAATAAAATTGTTTATTCAAATCAAGCAAGTATATTAAACTTAGATCCTGAAAGTTTTCAACAATGAAGATTTTGTTTGATTCTGGTAAGTTTTCGATAATGACTGATTATTTGCAAAATAATTTATTTTTCGGCTTTGTCGTGGGTGAGAAGTTTTTTATGGTGGGAAAGAGGGGTCAATTTGCAGTGTCATTTACTACCTTTAAACTGCTTATACGTTGTTGTCCTTTGTTGAATTCTTTGATAGTCTTCCAATGCTCAGGATCTATTGTCAAAAACTTTTTGGTATATCGTACCGATCGAAAAGTTTAAGCGACTTTGAATTCATTAAATCATTCAACGTTAAATTTCTGAATTCATTCATACCTTTTACCACAAGAATATTTTTGTTCTTGAGTTGACTTTTTTGACAAGGCTTTAACCATCATACATTTCTCTTCGAAGGTTTAAAAGCCCCACAATAATGTTTGTAAGAGCTTTTTTCGCAACTTTGCGAAGGACACAAACTTTCTATTCGATATTTTCATTGTGTGACTGCGATCATGATAGTGCGATTATTAAGCCCATACACCGTTCACGATATATCAAAGAAATGCGAAATAAATCACACATTCAATTGCAAATAACTCATCACAGTCAACTCGTATTGCGTCACAATTTTCTACAAACTTGTTCGTCATTGTTTAAACTACAATTCCTGAAATTCTGAGCTTTCTAGCATACTGGAAACATATTTTAGAACACAAAGAGTGAAAGTATGTCGATTTTCCATACATTTTGCCGAAAATCTCCATACAAATTTCAAGTCCTTTGCGCCAGCTCGTGCTTTTGCCAACTGACCTGAAACTTTCAGAATGTCATTTTTTCACCTAGAGACACCAATCTAGGGGGTGCCGCGTGGAATATAAGGATTTTTTTTGTTATGGGCCAGTCTAATACACAATTGTGTTTTGAGTGAAGCATTTAAGAGAAAAAAAAACTATTGCAATAATATCGATTATTTTTAGTTTATTTCTTTTCGATAGCAAAAAGTAACAGAATTTACGTTCTTCCGTTTGTCCGGGGGGTTGAGAGCTAATTTGACTAATTTGAAGGTGACATATCCTAATATGTTTGGTTTTTTTTTTGCTATCTCTACACACCAAAAATTTTATAAATTTAAACGTGCCAGAAACGCTTGGAGATCTAATTGAATTTCGCTCTAATTGAATAAAGATCTAAAATTAAATCAAAACGAATGTACATAGCAGAAAAACTTACACTCATACACTTGTAAGACCTAATTTTGTTTTGATCTAGTTAAGAAAAACCTAATTTTACATCACAATTCACACCAACACATTCACAAACTAATTTCATTGAGCAAAAATTTTGGAGTTCTATTATTTTAGCTCTTAATTTACGTGAAATGGTATCGAAATTTGTAGCTGTCTAACTAACTTCGATTGCGGTAAAGAAACGATTGATTTTACCAGAAGGCAGTTGGTATTAAGCTGTAAAACTAAAATTGCGAGGTGAAATTGCGGAACTGAAGTGTTTTTGCCTGTGGTGTTAAAAGATTTTTTGTTACAGTTTAAAGGAAATTGCCTTTAAAACATGTGTTGCTAACAATGAAGAAAAACTTCAGTGAGGTTAGATTCAGTTTTGAATGAGATTTCGAATAAGTTTATTGTTTATCTTATTTTTCACAAAGATCTAAGCCGAGCTGGGAATCTCTAACGAAGCTCAAAAGCGATTAATCAGCATCAACACTGATGCAGATGGTAAGTAATAATTATTGTTGTTTAGATTACCGGAAGCCCAACATGTTCGATTCTTCACATCAATCACATAACTCTAAGTTGACGTGAGTTCGTTATTAAATAAAATTTCAAAAAATACTAGTAGCATAATATAAATCCAATTTATAAAAGGATCGACAATCAAAAAGATAACACAACTACAAATTTAAGAATAAAGTTAGAATCAAATCTGTAATGTTTTTTGGTTGTGATTTAAAACGATTAAGAATCCCGTAAAATTACTGCACATTTGAACACCCCAGATTAACATTTGCAATTGCAGTTAGCGGTTCTGTTTTGTTTGTGACGACTGCTGCTCATCATTGCCGAAGGAAGAGGTCACCGTGTGTGGGTTCTGCTTCGGGGAAGATTCCTGCCATGAAGTTCCTACCTTTCTGGATCCGTTGGCGTACGAGGAAAATAATCACTTTACCACTTGCACACTTTGTCGCTTGCCTGCGATGCGCAAGTCGCCCGGTGTGCCGCTCAAGGAGGGCGGATTAGTTACTGACTGGCCAATGTGTGTGACGGCTGGATGCCAGCGAGGGATAAACCATGGGTCGATTGACAATGGGCTATCTATCTGATGGCAACGTTGTAATAATTGGCAATAGTTCATTAATAACGATAATCCTAAGCTATGAAATATCACCGCTCCGCATCCCCCTTCCACTTTCAATGAATGAAAAAAAAGCAAAAAATAAGTAGCATATATCATGAAAATTAACGTTGCACCAAAATCTAATCTCGGTTGAATTTTTTTTAATTCCGAATATTGTACTGATGCTCTTACTCCCAATTCGAATCTCTTTCTTGCTTTTTGTATACACAATTTAGGACAACATTAGGTATTTCGATGTTATCGTGTATGTAGAGAAAAACAAAATTGGAAATTTGTCAGCGAAGCATCCAGCAATAAAAAAAACAATCCTCCAGTGACCTTAAACCTCTAATTCCGCCTAGGAAAAACTGCAAATTGATTCGAAACTAGCCCGCATCAGCCCTTTAATAATGGCAGAGAACATTTCCGGCGTCCGGCTCTATCGCACAAACGAGGATACACCGTCTCAAAACGGGTTTGCCTTTGTTGTGCAGATCGATATTCTCAATCACAAAGTTGATCACCTTAACCGGCCACTTCCTAACTCGCTCCAAAAAACGGATTGGGCCTCACTTTCCACGCAATAAACTCATCGGTGAACAAAACCAGCTTCTGCAAACTCGGATGATACTCCGGAGAAAATCGAATGTGACGACGACGAACTCATTGTAGAGCGTCCAGATATTTTAACAAATCCAGGTAATCACAAATTGCAATCATTAAACTTAATTCTTTTTCATTGATGAAACATTTTAGTTCTAGGAAATTACATGGACTATGTTGTGGGAAAATGGACATGACTGATGTCAGTCGAACAACTCCAAGCAAAATGGAAGGACGAGGAAAGCTCGTGCAGATCGCCTTTTTTGCTGTAGGTGCGCAAAGCAAAAGTTCCGAAGGTATGCGACTTCCGTTGTAATGTCTTCGCCCCACTGTCAACGAATTGATTGAAAAGGTGGTTATGGCAAGCGTGTGACTTAGTATGAACGAAATCCTGGACCAGCAGACGCCGATGATAGTTATTCGCCGGCTCACTATGCCTTAGAATTAAAAAAAAACAATCAGTCTTGCTCAGTCGAGTCCATGCACACAGACCCTTGGATAGGAACATCGAATGAGCAACAGATCAAAGCTGCTCCTGTAGATTACAAAGGTGTACTTATTAACTACAACCAAAACAGGTGCATCATTTGATATATCATGGATGATCGAATAACCGAATCAAGTATACTCTCCTTTTAGTTTCTGCAAAATATAACAAGATCGGAAAAGGAGGAAAAGGATCACTTTACCACTTGCACACTTTGTCGCTTGCCTGCGATGCGCAAGTCGCCCGGTGTGCCCGGTGTGTGACGGCTGGATGCCAGCGAGGGATAAACCATGGGTCGACTGACAATGGGCTATCTATCTGATGGCAACGTTGTTATAATTGGCAATAGTTCATTAATAACGATAATCCTAAGCTATGAAATATCATCGCTCCACATTATGAACCGGACGATATTATTTTTAGGGAATTTCTCTCAGGTCGATGACATAGTAAGTGCGATGCGATGCAAACCGGCGAATGCGATTCAATGCGGCGAACCACATTTGAAGAAAATGTATGCGAATCGCTTAAACCTGACATACTCAACGCGGCGAAGCAGATGTCAATTTGTTCCGCCGCTCGAGTTCGCATTGACCGCCAATTCGCATCGCATCGCTCTCACTATGTCATCAGCCTCAGCCTTTAGAGTGTTTCACAAATTATGCGGGTTAAGAAAAATTATAGCATATGTGAACATTGCCGAGCAAATTTTCAAATTAAATTTTGTATTTAATGGATGTATTTTAAAAAAGGTGTATTGAAAATAAAAGAACATGAAAATAGTAATGAAATATATGCCTCTAAAATTTACTTCTACGAAAGCTTCTATCAACGAAATTTTACACAACGCAATCATGTGTTGTGAACCTACTTGGTTGAATTATTCTACTGAATTAAAGCAATCGAAAGATTCCTCTTAATTCAACCACGGTTGATTACCGTGGTTGAATTAAGAGGAATCGTTCGATTGCTTCGATACAATACAACGTAATGTAATTTTTAAAACGATCTAAATTTATGTCAAAAACGATGCTTCACTTGTGTGCGTCCTATTGTACATAAATTTACATCATCAATGATTTAAAATTGTGTCGAATATGTCATACAATTCATGTCAGAGAACTTATGTCTCCAAGCGTTTCTGTATTTTCTAGTGTAATATTATGTCAAAAGTGATGCTTCAATTATGTGCATCTTATTTGACATAAATTTACACCAAAAAATTAATAGTGTGTAGTTTTTGAGATTCAAGGGTTAGCTTATGAATTGCGAATGATAATCCTCAGTCCATTGTGCATGCATGGAGTCCAAATCATCTATCGCGGAACCAATTTTTGGGAAAATGTCTTCGCTTCAAGATGCAATTAAATTCTAACATTGCGCTATCTTGATTCTCGCGATGTATCCAGTGTAATTTTAATTTTATTTGCTAAAAGCTTCATGTCAGATTCGAACTTTTTCAAAAACTGTTAGACAAACTAGAGCAATTTGTAGATGATATTTTGTGGTATTTTCGAATGCTTTTTACACATTGCGGACTTAATACGAAGTTTTTTTTCGCTCGCCATCAATGTGCTACACTTACAAGCATAATTCAAATGTCTTAAATTTTCAAATTGAGCATACAGTTCAAATAACTCAAAAAAAAAACTAAATTCGTAGAGTTTTGTCCAACGGTTTATGTGATATATAATGCCGAAGTTAACATGAAAATTTCAGATATCTCAAAAGGACATTCACTTGAATCCAGAACACACTATGCAAATAAATTCCTAATCAAATCGACCCAATTCCGGAGCGTGCCTTTGACCTTTGGCCGATGTCGGTCGTCTGAAGACCATCAGTGAGTTTCCAAAATAGTAGCTACAGTGAAGATAAAATCTAAACCATCAAAATAGCAAATTAGCTCCGCTAGTTTGGAAGTTGTTTTTTCTAAGTTGTTTTTTTTTTCTGTACCCCAAAACAGTCGTAAATTTCCGTCCCCATTTGCATGAGACATCACGCGATGTAAAGCCATGGGAAAAATTCCGAAAAAAAGGGTGGCAGTTTCTTCGGGTGAAATGTAACTCGCTTCTTTCATCGTGGAATGGAACGATTTAACTTATTCTAGAAATTTCGCCAGGCCAGCTCATATAACCCAAAATGTCCTCTCAGACAGAGCGATTCTTCTGGTTTAGTAAATGATTGACATCAGTTTGGTTTTTAACCACGCTGAATGTTTAGAAATAGAACTTTTCTAACATTCTAACAATTTAATAGCATAAATTTAGGCGTATTCCTTCAACGCCACTTCTAATAAAAATTGGTTATTCATTCAACAAAGCCAAAGAGGGGTATAAGGGGTGAAGGTAAAAATATTTAAAATAAATTATAAAAATCAGGAAAAATCACCAAATATAGTTGGAATTAAGAATTGTTTGGAATTATCAACTCAAAATCGATCATGTTTGCACTTATACCCTTTTGGGTCTGAGGGCCTCATATTGAAGTTTGATGGTCGCTATTTCGAAATTCAATAAAAAAAAAACCAAGACCACCAATCAATCCGCTCTCAATCGAATACATAAAACAATGTTTCCATTGCTGATTCGTAGTTGAATTAAAACCCATAATTTACCGCTTCCGGGTTGGAGAAAATCAAACTGTCCACCATTTCCGGATTGGTGATGGGCCAGCTGTGGACGGTTCCTAAGCTACAGCACAGCACTGCCAGGATCAGCGCCGCCAGTCGTCGTTCTATCTGCATCGCCGACCGTTGCACCAGCACTTTCGGGAAGAAAGCGAATTTCACCACCCACTACTCACAACTGTACCAGGATCTTGGGAAATTTTACTATCACTTCTGCTACACTCTACTAGCTGGAAAAGAATGTCGCGTTACACAATTGTATTCCCTTGCTGACGGCTGTTCTGTTTTTTTTTTCAATTTTTTTCACTCACTTTACAGAATTGTTCAGTTCAAGTGTGTACACCCCCCTTTTTCGAAGGCTCGGCCGGGTTGATGAAGTGGCGCGCTTTCACAAATCCTTTGCCTTTCCGGCAAACGAGCATCAAACGACACAACAGCACAAAAGAGGGTTGCAGAATCTTGACCGAGAACTACCGAGAGCTGTCGTAGCCTTCGCCTGGTAGCGTGACTCCGGTAAAAGGATTACCACTCGGCTAAAGGATTCAACAACGAATGAATATGTAATTTGTTTCCTTCAAGTTTGTGCGAACGTTTTGCACTGGTTGCCGAATCTACTGAAGCATTGGAACAATACACGCGATATGGTTCTAAAACTTGCCACCGCACACTTTCACGGTCTACGTTAATATTTTAAGTTCTGTGCGCGAGTATCACTGTAACCTTTTGACTGAACAATTCTGAAAGTGGACCACCCGAAAATAAAATAAATCTTATCAACCAAACGAAAAGAAAAAAAAATCCACTCCTAGAGGAGGTCACCGGTTTGCGAGAACCACCTCTGGAGAAGTCAAACAAGCACCTCACTGGTAGCAATTCCGCTTCCGATTGATTGATGAAACTCGAGCCGTAATGGCTTTTATAGAGCCATCAAATTCATGAACAACGCAACAGAAGCGACGCTGCTCCAAGTCTGGATTCAATGGTGCCGCACGAGCATAACGAGAAGTCAGCATGGTTCCGCGGATAGGATGCAACTGTTCGTTTGGCCCCCTCGACTGCACGCTTACCGAATGTTGAATCCCATCATAAACTTACATAACCTGCATCTAGTTGTTCCAACATTTCCGGTAGGGATGCTTACGCCTCAATAACCCACCATACAACAAGTGGCGTTAGAAGTATGGAAATTTTTCCTACGGCAGGTACCATTTTCTATTTAGATTCGTTACATTCGCGTGGAAAGAGCATTGGAGCAGCCTCTCCTTTCCAAGCTGATCGATAATTTCTGCCGCTGTAATCGTTGCATTAGCATTGTGAATGAATGGGAAAAAAATAGAAAAGCCAAACACTACTGATTTGCCATTCATAATCCGCATTTACTGTGGGGAAGTGATTTTGATTGCCTTTCTGCACTTTGTATATTCTTCGTGAGCCACCTGTTTCAATCAGTAGAATATAGCCATACTCTGTCGATAACGGAAATATGTTGCATTCGTTGTTTGGCAGCATTATCAAAGTTTCAGTTAGTTATAGGGCTTTTGCTACTCACACATACAAGAGGTCTGTTGGGCACACATTAGTGGTTTTTATATGCGGAAAAGGAAAAATTTAGCGAAAATGTTTTTTTTAACTTAAATAAATGCGCCTGTTTTCTTAAAAAAAAAGGGCCAATAAGTATATTTCAAATTATTGGCTAACAAGTGGAATCAATTAGGTGAATATGTGATTGAGTAGCAGTGCATAAACTAGCAGAAAAAATGAAAAAAAAAAAAAATTTGTTTGAAAGGTACACTCAATGGTTCCCCAAAATCTTTTGTTAAAGTATTTGGGTCATGACGTTAAGTGTTTTCGTTACGGAATTTATAAAGATCTTTAGCAATATTTTCCTCTGCATCCTCAGGAAACAGTCGTATCCTATACAGAATCTTAATTTTTTCAAAGAACCTCACTCGAAATCAGAAAACAAATTTGCAAACAAATAAACAAATGGACTGGCTTCTCAAAAATGTGCTGCATATTGAAAAACTTTCGATAGTTTTCATAAATAAATTCGAGAACTAGCTTTCTTTCTTCGAATCGTATTCATTTTGCATTAAGCTGTAACTTTTGTTTGCCCAACGGCTTACTAATACTAATGCACTGTGCAAAAGCCCTATAGGTTGAAAAAAAAATTCAAAAACATTTAGGTAGGTAACTACTTTAAAAAAATTTGCACTTGTTTTGATATGTAACGACGTAATTTCATAATTCCGAGCTCTATATTCAAGATTAAAAAAATTGTAAATGTTTTGAAAGGTAACCTTTAATTTAGGCACAATTTTCCCGTTTGTTTGGATAACGTGCCGCTATTAAGCCTACCCCATTCTGAACATAATTCATGAGCAACCGCTATAAAATGAGAGCTGCAGCTGGAGTTTTGAATTGCAACACAAAGATAACTTAGACTAATATTCTGAATCTTGCTTTATGAATTTGTGTTAATGATCTGATAATTTTAATTTGTCTGGAGGGTTTCAAATTGATTGTACGTAAACAGTTTAACTTATAAAATATGGTTGTTTTTGCTTGATATGTTCTGGATTTATGCTAAAAAACTGATAAGAGAGCCCCCTCCCCTGTCCTTTTCTTCACCTCTTGCTGTATGGAGGTCGTGATCTTTAATAATCAAATATAGTTTCATTGGTTGATAAGTTTTTAAGCTTTACAACAAAATGTATATGAAGCCTCCTCCTTTCTTCCCCTTTCTACACTGTAAAGCGTAAGGGTCTATAACAATCGTAGGAACATATCTCGTAACCAAGTTCTTTTCCATGTCATATAAGTGTCCTTTTGTTGGCTTCGTTAGAACTTATTCGTTGAGAACTCGTGCTAACACAATTGTATTGGGCTCACCTCCCTCCTCCTTTGTACCTACTCACTGAAAGTGTGTCAGATAATCATAGAATCATACCAAAATGATTTTCCATGTTAAGTTTTGTCAATTTCTCGGATTTTGTAAAAAAAAAAGTTAAATGTAAGCCTCCTCTTCCCTTCCTATAAGGTACACCGGGGTAAGTGTGGACGCGGGGTAAGTGTGGACGATAGCTATAAAAACAATACTGTGCACTATTTTTTCAAACTTTTGATGCAGAACGTTCAATTTACTTGTAATCTATCCAATAACTGTGAAAAAGATACGATTCAGACAATAACGGTTGTTTACAGCGACTTTTTCGGAATTTTCTATTTTCAACTACGATGTCGAGTTGATGTGCATCTTTTTCAATTGCAAATTTCTCCTAAACTAGCTGGCTCTCGATGAAAAACTCTACATTGAAACAATCCTTACATTCCAAACAACCAGTTAGGAAAAGAAACGGCGGTTAAAAATTAAGAAAAAAGAGTTTATTTACAAAAAACTAAAATTTTGTCTCCAACCCCTACCTGGGGTAAGTGTGGACGGCTTTAAAAAGACTTGATGTTTACACATTTTTTCAATTTTCTGTCCTTCATCCTTTATGAGTTGTATTATTTAGCTATATTAAGCATTCGGATCATGAAAATTTGAGTAAAGTACTTATTTGTTCTGTGTTTTTGATGAAATCGGATCTCGTGTGTTGTAACATAAATTACACACTAAAATTATAGTATCATGAACTTTTTTCAAAATTTTGGACGGTTCGAGCAAAAAAGTAACGTATTCAACCAAGAAACAAAAATTTTTTGAAAATTTCCTGAGAAATCAAAGGGAAAATGTACCGTCCACACTTACCCCATAAAGCGGGGTAAGTGAAGACACCAGCCGTCCATAACGATTTGCGTGATAACTTTTTCCGCTTTGCTTCTACCGAGCTCATCTCTTCAGCTTTTGTAAAAAACATGTTCTGCATCACATTGAACGTCAATTTATCAAAATTGCTCCACGGCTGATTTTTTTATGATTTTTTAAAGTTGAACTATACGAAAACCCGTCCACACTTACCCCGGTGTACCTTATTCCTAATTCTATCATCCTACTGCAAGAAAGGAATTGTTTCACATAGAAAAAGTATTTTTCGTACTCAAATACTTTTTGATGCCAAATTTGGTTTTTGCTCGATTAATTCTCGAGCTATGCAAAAAAAATTGTATGGAAGCCCCCCTTTCCCCCTTTATATCTTTCCGCTAAAAAAGATGGGGCCCCAATTTACAATAGAAACATTTCTCGTATCCAAATACTTTCACATGCCAAATATGGTTCAATTTGATCGATCAACTCTCCAGTTATACTGAAAATTGTAAGGGAGACCTCTACCCCCCCCTTTTCATCCACCTCTTTGAAGGAGTAGGGATACCAAATATTCATAGAAGCATTTCTAATACCCAAATATCGTTCCATGTCAAATTTGGTTCCATTTGCTGTTTTAGTTCTTGAGATATGCAGTAATAACTGTATGAAACTTCCCTCCCTCTTTCCTTTCTCCCTGCTAGAAAAAAGGAAGGCGTCTCAAACAATCATAAGAATATGTCACGTTCCCAAATACCCGCCCATGCCAAATTTGGTTCCATTAGCTTAATTAGTTATTGAGTTATGAAGAAATTATTAAAGAGGCCCCCTCCCTCCTTTATATCTCCCTACTGGAAAGAAGGAGGGGTCCTAGATAATCATAGAAATTTTTTTTTTTGTATCCAAATACCCTCCCATGCCAAATTTGGTTCCATTTGCTTTATTAGTTTTTGAGTTATGTATAAAAATATGAAAGAGGCCCCCTCCCCCTTTCTACTGGAAAGAGGGAGGGGTCTCAAATAATCATTGAAATATTTTTCGTATCAAAATACCTCCCCATGCCAAATTTGGTTCCAATATCTTAAATAGTCTTCGAGTTATATGAAAAATTGTAAGGTAGCCCTATATTTGCATCGCACCGGGTAACGATTCTGTTTGTTTATTCAGAAAAAGTTTTGCCCCGCGCTTGTGGAGAAAACGAATACGGCATTAGACTTCGGGCACTGTGATATCGATCGTGTGGCAGAACTGTTGACGGAAACAAACTGGCCTTCAGCATTTGAAAAATCGACAATCGACGATGCACTTTCTGCCTACTGTGACTGCCTTGCCTTTTCGAAATCAACGAACATCAACAGAGGAAAGTTCAGAAATTCGTTGTTTTGTTCCAGTATTATTCGTAGCGTTGTGATGTGGTCACATGATCGTTTGGATCGGAATTTAGCTTGTTGCCGTCGAAGTGTAGCGTCGAGATGTAGGTTATGGGCCCAGAGTAAAAGGAAGTAGTTTGTAGTTTTTTTTTGTTTCGGAAGTGAAACGTGGTCAGCAAGATGGGCGAGGAAAAGTTGTGGCTGCTTGACGGCACGAACTTCAGCAACTGCAAATTTCGTGTCGAGGTGCTGATGGAGGATAGAGGGCTGCTGCATTGTTTGACGGATGCCATAGAGGACGAGGAGTGGTTGGTTGAAACGAAATCCGAAATCCCTAAATGGCCTGGTGCGTTCCCCTACTAGAATTGATACACTCCGACGTTTGTGGGCCGTTCAATCCGAAAACGTGGGATGGCAAACGTTATTTTGTCACATTCATCGAAGATTTTAGCCATTTTACGGTGGTGTATCCAATAGCGACGAAGAATGAAGTGCTGGAAAAGTTCAAGGACTACAAGGCAGAAGCAACAGTTTATTTCGGGGCGAAAATTGCCCGTCTTCGATGCGACAACGGTGGGGAGTATATGTCCGCTTCCTTCAAGAATTTTTGCCGCACCGAAGGGATTCAACTGGAGCCAACCGCACCGTACAGTCCGCAACAGAATGGAGCAGCTGAGCGGATGAACCGCACGTTGTTGGAGAGAGCGAGATCGATGTTGCAGGAAGCCATGAAGCTGTCTTGACGAAGGAAATGTGGGATGAGGCGGTGAGTTCGGCTGCCTACATCCTGAACCAAAGTCCTACGTCTTTTGTGAACTGCAAGAAAACACCGTATGAAATTTGGTATGATCGGAAACCTGAGGTCGACAAATTGCGTGTTTTTGGTTTGGTGGCGTACACTTGGGTGCCGAAGCAAAACGACAAAGTTGGACAGTAAGACGGAGAAAAACGTAATGGTTGGATTCGCTCCCAATGGCTATCGAATTTGTGATCCAAGGAAACGTTCATCTCGAGAGATGTGATTTTCGACGAAAATCTGAAATGGTCCAGTGTGGTTCAAAAATCTTACCGTTATGTTGAAGCTGCTACTGAAGATGACGTCAAGCCTAGTGATGGACCAGAATCAAGCCCAGATGATGTTTTTCCAAGGCGTGAAGAAAAACACATGAACCGGAAATCCTTGAGGTGTCGAGCCAGCCTGGTGTGGACGAATCGGAACAGTGTGCTGATGCTACGCAACCGGAAATGGCGACTGATGCCGATTGCACGACCGATGACGAAGACAGCGATCCAGACTTCGCGCTCCCACCGCAATTTTGGAGCCAATACTGCTGGTACTTATTTGTCAGGTTCCCCGATGGCGAGTGATGATTCGATTCTGGCGTATGCGCTTAATGCAGAAGCGTATGTGGAAAACATTCCGACGACGATCGCTGAATTGAAGAAGCGTGACGATTGGGACGATTGGAAGAAGGCGATCGATAGTGAGATGGAATCCTCGAGCAAAAACGAAACATGGGAGCTTGCAAGTGGGTTTTCCGAATCAAGCGTGACGAGGCTGGTAATGTTGACCGATACAAGGCGAGGCTGGTGGCCAAAGGTTTTTCGCAGAGGAAAGGCTTCGACTACGACGAGACATATGCTCCTGTGGCGAAAATTGCAACCCTCAGAGTGCTGTTGGCAGTTGCAAATCAAATGGGGCATCATGTGCACCAAATGGATGTCAAGACGGCGTTCCTCAACGACATCCTGAAGGACGAAATTTTCATGCGTCAGCCTGTTGGATTTGAACGGGGAGGACCGCATCTCGTCTGTCGGTTGAGGAAGTCCTTGTATGGGCTCAAACAAGCACCGAGGAGTTGGAACGAAGAGTTCAACAAATTTGCGCTACAAATAGGATCCCAACGTTCGAAGATCGACACCTGTCTCTACACGAAGAAAGACAAAAACAATGATGTCTATTTGCTGCTGTACGTGGATGACATTTCGTTGGTCTCAAACAGTCGAGAGGAAGTCGTGGACATCAAATCCAAACTGTCTACGCGTTTCGAAATGGGGGACATGGGTCCGATAAAGCATTTTCTTGGGCTGAAGGTGGATTACGATCAGAAGCGCGGTCGAATGAAGATTAGTCAACCGAAATACGTCGTGAACCTACTAAGCAGATTCAAAATGGCAGATCGCAAACCATGCGCAACTCCACTGGAACCAAACCTGAAATTGAAGACCCGAAGTGTTGAGGAATTGACCAAGCAGCCGTTTCGAGAACTGATCGGTTGTTTGACCTATTTGGCTTTGGCTTCAAGACCAGACATCAGCGCAGCTGTTAATTACTTCAGCAGATTCTAATCGGCTCCTACCAATGTACACTGGAGTAATCTCAAACGGGTTTTGCTGTACCTAAAGCAAACGGTGAACTATGGATTGGAGTACCAACGGTCGGACGATGGCGAACCTTTGCGAGGATATGGTGATGCTGACTGGGGAAACCTGGAAGACAGAAAATCGAAATCTGGGAACGTGTTTAAAGTTTTTGGCAGTACCGTTTCCTGGATGACCCGAAAACAGAATTGTGTGGCATTATTGTCAACAGAGGCCGAATACATTTCGCTGAGCTATGCAATCTGCGAAGGTATTTGGTTACGGAACTTGTTGCGGGAACTAAATATCAAGATCATCAAGCCCGTTCCGATGTTCGAAGATAACCAATCTTGCATTCGAATATCGGAGGAACCGAAGGAACACAAGCGAATGAACCATGTTGAAATCCGTTTTCACTTCATTCGTGAGAAGCTTCAAGATGGATTCTTCAAAATCATCTACGTACCTACAACGGATCAAATTGCGGATATATTCACCAAAGGACTGTCGAAAGGACCTTTCGAGAAGCTGTGATCCAAGCTGAGCTTATCTGGTTGAGCGGGGATGTTAAGTATAGCAACCATCAGCTACGTGCTAAGTTACTGACAAAGAGTTATCGCAGTAATCATTGACTTTAGTCTCAGTTAAATTTTCACTTTCACTCTATTCATTACTGAATAAATACATTTTTTGTAAATGCTCTGCCTTTTTTTTTTTTTTTTTTTTTTTTAAATATGTCTTTATTTGTATCAAATCATCATTACACTTATATTACATTATTGCATTAAACTAGGTGTTCAGCTCAATAATGAACTGTTCATAGCCCTATAGTTAACTAGATTATAAAAATTTATTTATAAGATTTAAATTTGCTGAGCGCAATCAAGTTTTTAATGTAGGAGAACATCCTGTAATAGCAAAAATATTTTATACTTAAAACTAAACACTATCCTAAAATTAAACTAAACATAAAGAGAACGAATCTCTGCGATGGAAGACTGCATCGATTTGCCTCTGAAGTTGGAGATAATTTTGTTGGCCATCTCTCCGATCGATTCAATGCCCGCAATCCGATGAAGATCTTCGGTGCTGTGCCAAGGTGGAAGCCGCAAAATCATTTTCAGAACTTTGTTCTGAATCCTCTGGATGGCTTTCTTCCTCGTCGCGCAGCAGCTAGACCAAATCGGAACTGCATACATTATCGCTGGTCGGAAAACTTGTTTGTAGATGAGCATCTTATTTCGCAGACACAACCGGGATTTCCTGTTGATGAGAGAATAAAGAGATTTAGTGTATTTATTACATTTAGATTGAATATCTTCAATGTGATTCTTAAAAGAAAGATTCCGATCAAGTGTGAGTCCCAAGTACTTCACGTGATCAGACCATTCTAAAGAAACCCCATTAAAAGTTATGGAATGATTTTCATTAGGTTTTAAAAAATTTGCTCTTCGCTTATGGGGAAATAAAATAAGTTGAGTTTTGGAAGCGTTAGGAGAAATTTTCCACATTTTCAAGTAATTCAAAAAGGAATTTAAATTTTGTTGCAATCTACTGCGTACCACCCGTAAATTTCGACCTTTGGCTGAAAGCAAAGTATCGTCAGCAAATAATCTTCTACCTTTTCCTTCTGGGACATCAGGAAGATCAGAAGTAAAAATATTGTATAAAATAGGCCCAAGTATACTACCCTGAGGGACACCAGCTCTAATGGGTATCCTTTCAGAGCATGAATTTTGATAGCTTACTTGCAAAGTTCGGCTAGTCAAATAATTTTGAATAATTTTGGTGAGATATACAGGAAAATCAAATCGAGCTAATTTAGCTACTAAACCTTTGTGCCAAACACTGTCAAAAGCTTTTTCAATATCAAGAAGAGCAACACCAGTTGAATAACCCTCAGATTTGCTAGCGTTAATCATATTAGTTACACTCAAAAGTTGATGTGTAGTAGAATGTCCATGACGAAAACCAAATTGTTCATCAGGGAAAATAGAATTCTGATTAATGTGAATCATCATTCTATTCAAAATAACTCTCTCAAATAGTTTACTTAAAGATGGAAGCAAACTAATTGGTCGATAACTTGAAGGCTCTGAAGCACTTTTTCCAGGTTTCAAAATTGGAGTTACTTTGGCATTTTTCCATTTATTGGGAAAATAAGCCAAGTGAAAACATTTATTGAAGATTTTAACTAAAAAATTTAAAGTGCTTTCAGGCAACTTTTTAATAAGAATATAGAAAATCCCATCTTCCCCCGGGGCTTTCATATTTTTAAATTTTTTGAAAATCAATTTAAGTTCATCAATATTTGTCTCACAAGAACTTTCAAACACAATTTGCTTAGAAAGAATATCATCAAATTCTAGGGAAATTTGAGCATCAATTGGACTTACAACGTTTAAATTAAAATCATGAGCAGACTCAAATTGTTGGGCTAATTTTTGAGCTTTTTCTGAATTAGTTAAAAGAAGTTTATCCCCATCTTTCAAAGTAGGAATTGGCTTCTGGGGCTTTTTTAGAATTTTAGTTAATTTCCAAAATGGCTTTGAGTAGGGTTTTATGTCCTCTACTGCTTTAGCAAAATTTTCATTACGAATGAAATTTAAACGACGTTTGATCTCTTTTTGAAGGTCGCAATAAATTAATTTCAAATAAGGATCCCTAGTACGTTGATATTGGCGTCGACGAATGTTTTTCAGTCGTATCAAAAACTGAAGATCATCATCAATTAAAGGTTGATTAAATTTATGTTTAACTTTAGGTATTGAAGCGGCTCTAGCATTGACTATTGAAGTTGTCAAATTTTCTACAGCCAAATCAATATCTTCTATTGAATTCAATGGAACGTTTACATTTAAATTACGTTCAATAAAATTCATATATCGCTCCCAGTTAGCCTTTTGAAAATTAAAAGTTGATTTTAAAGGGTTTTCAATGGGACTTTGGGATAAAGAAAAAGTTACTGGAAGGTGGTCTGAATCGAGGTCCGCATGAGTAACTAATTGACTACAATGCTCGCCTAAATCCGTTAGAACCAAATCAATTGTGGAGGGATTTCTAATTGAAGAAAAACAAGTATGCCCATTAGGATATTCAACAGTATAATAACCTGCAGAGCAGTCATTAAACAAAATATTCCCATTTGAATTTGATGAAATATTATTCCAAGATCGGTGTTTTGCATTAAAGTCACCAATAATAAAAAATTTAGATTTATTTCTGGTGAGTTTTTGTAAATCTCCCTTCAAAAAATTTTTCTGTTCACCGCTACATTGAAAAGGCAAATATGCGGCAACAATTATAATTTTCCCGATAGAAGTTTCTAATTCAATTCCAATTGTTTCTAAGACTTTTGTATTGAAAGAAGGAAGAAGTCTAAATTTGAGACGACTATTGATGACAATAGCTACACCCCCACCTTGTCGATCAAGTCGATCATTTCGTAAAATTTTAAAGAAAGCATTGCTTTTCAAGTTATTGTCTGGCTTTAAAAAAGTTTCGGTGATGGCAGCAATATGTATGTTTTGAGTTTTCAAAAATAAAAAGAACTCGTCTTGGTTAGCCAGCAAAGATCTAGCGTTCCAATTCATAATATTTAAACATCTATTTGGATCCATGAGGGAATCGTAAAGTCATAATAATTTTGTTAGCATAATTAAAAGAAGTTTGGAAAGCTTCAAACATTGAATTTGCTTTCAACATAAGTTGCATCATTTCCATTAAATTTTGATGCAAAAATTTTAATTTTTCCTCAGTAATCTCACCCAAATCAACAAAATTGTTAGAATCAGAAGAGGAAGGAGAAGAAAAAGTATTTGAATTTCGGGGATTTTCCCAAGCCTTCGCATGAACGTTGAGACTTGGTTTTTTCCCATTTTTATTATTTATGCCTGGAGAAGGCAACCCATTTTCAACCACCTCTGAGAACGATAAACAACGAGTCTGTGGCGCAGAATCAGCCCAGGTAACATTAAAATCACTTCGGGTATTACCCAGCCGTGATTCAAATGTAGGCCGAGGCTGACTGCGAACAGGCAGGTTGTTTGCCGGTCTGACGTGTGTAGACGAAAAAGAGGAAGGAGGAGAAGAAACTTTTCTGGAAACTTTGGGGGTTTTCCTAGAAGCAACAATTTTTGCCCTAACGGGACAATCTAGAGAATTCGAGGAATGATTACCTGCGCAATTCGCACACTTAAAAAATTCTGTTTTTGGCTTATCACCACCAAAAAGGCATTTAGATTTTTCATGATCGAATGAGCCGCAAAACATGCATCTGGCATTCATTCTACAATTTTTAGTGCCATGACAAAAAGCTTGACAACGACGACATTGCGTAATATTTTGTAAAAAATTGGTATGGGATTTACGAAAAGGTTCAAATTTTACTCGACAATGAAACATAAGACGAGCCTTTTCCAAAATTTTCAAATTATTGACCTGATCCTTTTTAAAATGGATCAAATAAAGTTCAGGAGCAAAACCAACACTACTGGTATTATTCGTGTTGGTTCTTTTCCTCATTTGAATAACTTGAATTGGAGAAAAACCTAACAAAGAATTTAATTCATTTGTGATCTCATCCGGTGTCTGATCGCCGGTGAGACCACGAAGTACAACTTTAAAAGGACGATCACCTCTAGTGTCGTACGTAAAAAATTGGTGTTTTTTATTATTCAAATAATTTAAAATTTTTTGAAAATCATTAAAAGATTCCGCCAATATACGAGCAGTTCCCCTTCGACCGATCTGAAAAGAAATCTTCACATCCTTGACGGAAGTGACGATTTCTTTTCGAAAGGCATTGAAGTCAGGAATCGTGACCGTGATTGGTGGAATCTTTTCGTTTTTAAGAGTATAAAAAGAAGAAGAAGGTTTCTTAGTACTCTTATCAGAATTAAATATGAATATTTCCTCATCACCAATGTTATGAAGGACATCGAATGAATTGGAAATTTCAACTTTTTTGGCAGATGGCCCTGGATTAGGTTCAGCAATCCGTTTTCTTCCAGTCCTTGAGCCGGCCGAAGACTTCCCCATGCTGGAAAGAAAAGAGAAAATATGAATAAAAGAAAATGAAAATAATTTTAGCACTGAAAAGTGCTGATTGAAATACAGGTAAGGAAAAAATAAATAATGTAAAATGTTCCTGCAGGTACACAGCAACGATACGATGCTCCGGCGTACGTGTTGACGGCTCAACGGTACGAAATGCTCTGCCTAATTCTTTACAACTCACTCCTAAACTGTTCCATAATCCGCAATTTTTCTAAATTCTATTAGATTACTGGAGTCGTGATTGTTATCATTGTGTAATATTTGCTGTCGTAAATATGTAAAGTGTCAACAACTCACCCATTTACGAGCAGGGTTGCCACCTTTTTTCAAAAAATGTCTGGAACAATTGGGCCGAAATGTCTGGAAATGGTTATAAATGTCTGGAACATTGTAGTGTTGAGCTAGTCGGGGAAAAAACGCCCGAACATCAAATTTTTCTGATTATTTCACCGACCAGTTCAAAAATTGATTCTTTTATTTTCTTTGGGTTATTGTATTAAGCTTTATCGTTTCTTTTAGAAAATTAGAAAAATGATATCACGTTGAGATTTTGTCGGTTCCAAAATACAAAGTTTCAACAGCTCTATCCAGTTATTGAGTTAATCTCTACCAAAGTAAATGGTTTTTCAAAAATAAGAATGCATTTGGTTGGTAATGCACATCACAAATCCTTGAAACGAAACACATCAACCACTATCTCAATGTTTGGCTATGAAACATGATGCAGCGAATTACTATCCTCCCTACCCAGGTGTTGAGAAGCTTATTTCAATACTCAAACTTTAAAATAATACGTTAAATCAAAAATTAAAAGTTCAGAATATAAACCATCTGCTTAGCAATTCATATTCCGGAATCCAGGTTCATTGAGAAATTCTTATTTCAGATCGCAGATTCATTGTTTTAAAACTATGGATTATAAATTAAAAGTGATCGGTATACAAATTAAAACAAATAAAATAAAGTTAAAGATTTTGTTCATTTCTGATTGCATACAGTCATATCTAGATTGGTTATATTGAAAAACCTTTTATTGTTAAGACCTTTCTATCAAGTAATGCTAAACATTCAGGTTAAAAAATGGATTTAGGATTTTTCCTCGGAGGAGAAATTGTAAAAGTAAAAGATATTTTAAGCACGACTCTTGAAGTATATTTTCACAGCGTGAATAATTTGTATTTAAATCTTCGTGTCGAGCATTTGTCCAACGAGGCTTGTCGAGATAATTTTTGTAACATTAAATAACATAACTTGTGTACATACGATTTTAAACAAGACATCGTAGGTTTCGATGTTTATTTATTCAGAATATCAATATTCTGATTTCACTTTTAGATAACTATTCAGATTAAAGTTTTCGTTAAAGACAACTAACACCATTTTGAGAAATCTCAGCCAAGTTTATCAGAGCCTAGATTGCGACGTTGAATTAGTCAATGTCTACTTTTTCAATGGTTATGAAACGTATAAAACTGTTTTTCAATTTCTTTTACAATTTCACAATATATATCAACAGAGCTGCCGAATGTTAACAAAAATATTATTTGATTTGGAAAGTTTGAAGCGTTTGTGTCTGGCGTAAAATTTGATAAGTTGTGATGTACAGTGAGGGGCAAAATAAAGTGTCCAAACTATTTTTTTTCAATTTCTTTCATTTTTCTGGTTAAAATTCAACGAAAACGCATCGTAATCATTTTTAAAATTTTGTTTATTATGTTCTTTTCAATTTTTGTTAATGTTGCGCTGTTAAAAAAAAAAAAGTTTTTCCGATAGAAAAAAAAAACAGTTAATATTCCAAAAAAACAGGGGCAAAATAAAGTGTCCAGATCGGTACAGCTTCAAATTGATTCAAACTGAAGGCAAACAAGAACTATTTAATAAAGGGTATGGCCTCCTTCGGCCTTCAACACCTCCTACAAGTGCTTCGGTATACTTTCAACAAGGTTGTGCAAGTGTTGTGGGTCGAGTTCCTCCCACGCATGCTCCATGGCATCAAAATAAGTATTTTTAATTTGTCACACCAGTCTTATCAATCAGAGCATCGAGGATGGCCAACAGATTTTCGATGGGGTTCAGATCAGGACTTTGTGGGGGCCATTCAAGGGCTTTTATGCGGCAGGAACGGGAAAATGACTTCATCAGATTGGCCGTATGCTTCGGATCGTTATTCTGCTGTAAAACGAAGCGCTCTTCGAGGCCCGTCTTGATGAGGGGTACCTCGAGGTTTTCCCGCAGGATATTGGAATATGACTCAGCTGTCATGATTCCGTCAATTTTTACCAAATTGCCCACCCCACCCCGAGAAAAGCACCCCCACACCATCACGTTACCTCCTCCGTGCTTGACTGTTCTTTGGATATGGCGATCTTGGAGCTCCTCACCCGACTTGCGCCACATATGATCCCGCTTCTTCCGGTTGAATAGCTCGTATTTGGATTCGTCGGCCACAACAATGTTTTCCAGTACTCGAGCCGTTTATCGGCGTGTTCCTTGACGAACTTGAGCCGCTTAGCCTTATTCACCTGGCTGATGAAAGGCCTTCTCACTGCGATCTTTCTATGGTACTCCTTTGCATGGATGCGGCGACGGATAGTACATCGCAATACCGAAAATTGGAGCTCTTCCTGTATCTGCCGGATCGTTATTATTGCTTTTTTCTTCACTTCAAGAATGATTTTCTTGTCCGTTCTGGCATCTGCCTTGGGCTTCAGTCCTCTTCCTGAGCGATCCATCTCCGATCCGAACGTTTTCATCTTCTTCATGATTTTTGATACCGCTGTCTTGCTGATTTCGTAGTTCTTGGCCACTTCCCGGTGCGTTTGACCGTTATTCACATCACGAACAACCAGTTTCCGGATGGACAACGGAATGGAACCAGAAATTTATGCGTTCTCCATATTTTACAACTTATTCGAATGTAGACACATGTTTGAATACTCCAGAGCCAAGCCAGTTGTTTATGCAAACGTCAAAATACACAAAACAAACAAATTCGAGGGGCCTCGCGATGGAAACTTATCGAAATTATATACATTTTTGAGTTGGACACTTTAATTTGCCCATTTTTTTTTTGGAATATTATTTGTTTTTTTTTCTATCAGAAAAACTTTCTTTTTTTACCAGCGCAACATTAACAAAAATTAAAAAGAACATAATAAACAATAATTTAAAAATGATAACGATGTGTTTTCGGTGAATTTCAACCAGAAAAATGAAAGAAATGATAAAAAAATAGTTTGGACACTTTATTTTGCCCCTCACTGTATGTAGATCATCCAGTTTGGAATGTAACGTAAATAGGCACATTATTGTGAATTTTTAATAAGGCTGGAACAAATATCAATTTCTTCTTTTGTCACCCCCCCCCCCCCCCTTCGAAATTTCCAAAAACCCGAAGGGGGGAAAAATAAAGTTTGAAGTATTTTATGTTAATTTCGACGAAAAATTCAAATATCCGCAAGATTACAAGACCAATATACAAATTTTGGAAGATGTGAGTTTTTCCACCTTTTCTAATCTTGATTTTATTGAATTATTTGATAGTAAAAGTACTTGATTTAAAGGTTTTGTTCAATGATGGAGTATGGAATTTGGTTGCATACAAGCTTTCGTGCGATTTATTCCAATTTATTTGTTTTTCGCATTATTTTTTATTGTCCCCCCCCCCCCCCCCCCCCCCTTGTTATGTTCCAACTCCGAGTGACAAAAGAAGGATTTAAAATTTGTTCCGGCCTAACTACTTGTTGTAGCATGAAGTCGATCAATAAGATGTTTATACTAGAAACAAATGTAAATTAATTACAGAGTTTTTGTTTCTAGTAACTGATTCGAGTTGGGAAATACGCCCATTGAACAATTTTTCCTGAGTTTATCGGATTCTGGCTTAGAAATCATATCAATCTTTTAATTTCAGTCTCAGGTTTCAGATTGAAATAATAAATAAGCTCGGGCATATTAAAAAATTTGTGTAAACCTTACCATTTCGAAACCGCTCTTTCTCTGTCTCAAACTTAGGAAAATTTCCGAAAAACCAGTAACTTTTCGAGAACGGGACGCAAGAACGCGTGTTTTCATGCCACGGAAACACCAAGAAAAGAATGACACATGGCCGTCGGCTGGTCGCATTGTATTTGGATATGCTTTTTCACACAGCCCAGTCATGAAATAAGTTCGGGACAAATTCTCCCAGTATGCACGTTTGGACCGAGTAATGTCAAAATAGTAGACAGTTTTCGTCTGAATTCGGACGATTATGATTCAAACTTGGTCATTCGGTGAGAAAAAATTACTGGGCTGTTGATTAGAGCGAAGTGAGCTCGAACAATTCTACTTCACCCCAGTCAGTTAAAGTAGTCAATAACGCCAAAATAGATTAAAATTTTGAAAAAAAAACTTTGTCCATCAAAAAATGTCTGGAATTGTCTGGAAGAAATACTAAAAATCTGGAAGTCTGGATACCAAAAAAAAAGTCTGGCCGGAGGTCAAAAAGTCTGGAAGATCCAGACAAAATCTGGAAGGTTGACATCCCTGTTTACGAGTGCGCATTGATATGTTCACTTATTGAAAAATAACGACTATTACGCCATATGCAAATAACTTGCACCAGCATCTTGACTCGATTCGACTCTCAGGAGTACGAAGCTAGCATCAGTAGTTAATTCAATTGGAGCTCATTACCTTGGCCCTTCAACTAGCTGTTTGGAATCTTAGATAACGGCAAGTCAAGTTCGAGTGCCCTATCATATCGTCGTCGTTCTGACTTTGGCTGGACCAAAAGTGGATGAACTAAATTTAGCCCTATTCTACTCACGTGCTGACAATTCATCACCTTGCTCTGACAATAATGAGTAGGACGTGCGTTTTGGATGTTGAAATCTATAAAAAAGATTGGCCATTTCATATTCCAAGAAATGTTAAATAACCAACAACTTCTTGTGCATTTTTGAAGAAATTCGTTTTTAGCTATTGATTGACATTTCCATTTTCAATACTCGCATCTGTAACATGTCAGTAACACATGAATGAAACTAAATAAATTTTTCCTCTGTTCCGATTATTTCCAGATCGTTTCCTCCTCCGCCCACACGATGGCACCGATTAGCCTGCTCTGCAAGGACTTTCTGCAATCGTTGCTGCTGGTCCAGGATAGACGTCATCAGCAGCGCCAACCGTTGGAATCTGACGAATCGACGAACAACGCCACCACCAATCCCGATTCTCCTAAACCGAAAACCGATAAGGAAAACGATTCCGACGACGAGATGAATGGTGTCTGTCTTACACAACAGATCAATCTCGAAAATCAGTTGATGAAGATTATGGACCAGCCCGTGGATATCGAGTTTTGAGCACCTACATTAATGTAAGTAAATGCCTTTATTTTTCCCTTTTTTTACTGTTGAAAGATAATAAATTACCTCAAAGTATTTCTATTAGTGCTTCTCGAAATAGAAATGAAAGAACTGATCCAAATTTTTTATTGTTAGATACTATACTAGCGATTATTCAAAGTTTTTTACAATTCGAAAGTTACGCAAATTACAATGTTTAAGTCGTGCACCGGAAGGTGCAATTTCTACAGAATTTTGGACCATGGACACACTTCGAACAACTCAAAAAGATAAAATTGTAAACTTCAAACTTACCGAGAAAATGTTGGTTGAAATATGATATTTTCTGGTTTGAATTTTTTTTGCGGTCTTTAATATGTCAAATCCCGTTTGACTTGCAGCCTCTTTTTTGTTTAAGTAAATGTATGTCTGTATCCAAAATTCTTAACATCAACTAATGAAGGATCTAATTGAAATTACAAGTTGCACATATGTAATAATAGCATTGGAAATTGGAGCTTCCGGGACAGGAGTTTTATACGGCAAAAGGAAGGGGAAAGGTAGCAGATATTTTCAAGCAAATGAAACTGTCAAAGTTTGCGAAAAAATATCTGGTTTGTACCTGTGGCTTTCATAGCTTCCGGGACTGTCAACCAAGAAATTTACGTGAAAGAGTGTTTGAATAAACGTCTGCTGCCTTTCCTGAAGAAACACGGTTGTTCCGTACTGTTTGGGCCGGATTTGGCATCTTGCCATTACGGTAAAAAGGCCATGGAGTGGTACGCCGCCAACAACGTGCAGGTGGTTCCCAAGGACAAGAATCTTCCCAACACGCCAGAGCTCCGACCAATTGAGAAATACTGGGCTATTGTGAAGCGGAACCTAAAGAAGACTAAAAAAACTGCTAAGGACGAGCAGCAGTGCAAGGCAAACTGGCTTTCTGCGGGGCAGAAGGTGGACAAGATGGCTGTACAAAATCTGATGGCAGGTGTTAAGCGTAAGGCCCGGCAATTCGGATTTGGAAAAGCGGAAGCCTAAATGAATATTTTTCCTGAATTTTATACTAATTAAACTTGAAAAAGAAATTTAATTTGATTTTTTAAATAAACGATTTGACCGATTTACACGCCTTTTCCCTTGACCAAATTTTGACCGTATCACCCTTTAATACGCAAAAAAAAAACTGGCAAGGTGATTTGATTTAAAACTGAAGTTTTTCTTTGAGGTGACGAATGATTTGGGATTTGAAAGAGCTACGGTTGTTAGTACTCTTTAAGACTTCTGAAAGACTGTTGTAGGATAATGATCCAATGTATGAGATTCTACGTTGACCGAAAGATGTTGAACAGCGAATTTGGAAGTAAATGGAATGACTGACGAGTAATTAGAGTGCGAGTACCTGAGCTAAACAATAAATTATGGTTATTATTTGTGGAGTTAAAATTATCGAACAAGTACATTAATATTTGCAAGCTGCACAACATAGGTAAGGACAAAACATTATAAGATGCATTTGAATAAAGTAAGGGAGATTTTAAGATAGAGGAAAGTACTTCAAAGATAGTTTTCATACAACGATTCTGCAATTTCTGCAACCGGATAAGAAGAGACAAAGATGCCCTCCCCCACACTGCGGTAAGGTAGTTAAACTGAAAGTGAATAAATGCAAAGTAAAATTTCAAAAGAACATGACGCGGTCAAAGTTCCAAACTCTCCAAAGAATGTCACTCAATGACGATGTTTTTTTGATTAAATTGTTTATATGACGACTTCAGGAAAGAGCTTCGTCCAGTGCCAACCAAAGTATTTAGAATTATCAACTTTTCAATTGTAGGATTTGCGAAAAAAAATGTGACTACTGCTAGTGATAACTTATCTAGTCGAACGAAAGATCATGTAGTTTTCGATAAGTTTAAAGTTAGAAAATTATTATTGATATATGTGTGAAGATTCTCTAAATCTTTTTCCATTCGTTTAACTTTAATGTTTGGGCGTTTTTCAGGATAAAACAAAACAGTGTCATCCGCAAACAGTCTGGGAATGCCGTTTAATGGCAGATTGCTTAAATCGTTTATGAATAATAAGAATAATAATGGCCCAATATTACTGCCTTGTGGTACACCCATATCAAGGGGTTCCAAGGAGCTTTCTGTTAGGTCGATAGAAATGGATTGTTTCCGACCTGTAAGGTAGCTTTTAATGATGGTATTAGTAACACCTCTTATACCATACCGATCAAGTTTTTTGAGAAGGATTTCGTGATCTTAAGTATCAAAGGCCGAATCAATCACTTCACACATAGCTATCAGTGTACTGCAGTCGGCTTGGAAGCCGTATTGCAAGTTGTATAAAATATTATTTTCATTTTTGAATTACTTTAGTCTGTTTATTAGAAGTTGTTCAAATACTTTACTAAAAACACTAACCGTTGAAATTGGACGGTAATTGGTGATAACATGTGGGGATCATCTGATTTAGTGCTCAATTTTTAGACACTTTTTCCTTCGTCTTCTTCTTCTTTTACCAACATAGCCAAAACATATAAGCATCCTGGAAAATGGAAGACTTACGTCCTTCAATTTTCTGTTCAGAGTAATCTCTGTTTCATTTAAAAATGCATTGCAGAGATTTTCTACGGCCAGGTCAACCATGTGGTTAATACCGCATACAAGAGGAGGAATAAAGCGTGGAGTTCCCTACTAAACACTTCATATGATTTATGTACAATAGCTCTGTATGAAAATTATACAATACAAA
Organism: Uranotaenia lowii; assembly: GCF_029784155.1. Classification (NCBI taxonomy): domain Eukaryota; kingdom Metazoa; phylum Arthropoda; class Insecta; order Diptera; family Culicidae; genus Uranotaenia; species Uranotaenia lowii. The sequence goes on from NC_073692.1 coordinate 16,194,808, forward strand.
AGTCTAAAATCGTAAAAGCTGTTGGATCACACCAAAAAGGTTAATTATCTTCGACATTTGGCGGGAGCCAGTCTGATGCTGTTTTGATATCGGAACCTACTGCAACCGAAGTTTCTGAAGCTGATTTGCTTAACGTTCTTTCGATATGTGATCTAAAAAGCAGTTTTTCGTCAAACATTAGTCCTAAGTAAACAACCTCAGTGGACCATTGGACCCTTGTGCCGTCCATGATTACCGTACAGTTGGATGGAGGTTTAAGTTTTGGGAATTGTTTGTGGAGAAACATGATTGCTTGAGTCTTTGAGGCTTGATTTTGATTTTCCATGTTTTGGCATAGTTTGCAAAGGTGTTTAGGGATCGTTGCAGTTTGTTTGTGATTTCACGGGGCTTTCTTACCTTAACGGCAATTGCGGTGTCATCCGCATAAAGGTAAAACATGCAGCCGTCCCCAAGGGGAAGAATGTCAGAGGGGTAGATGATGTAGAGTAGTGGGCCCAGCAAACTACCTTGCGGAACACCTGCCGGGATGGAGATGATGTCGTATAAGCAACTGTTCAACGACACCCTAAACGACCTATGCTGAAGATAGTTTCGGGTGATTTTGATGAGATATACAACTAGTCCATCATGCCAAACATTGTCAAACGCTTTCTCGACGTCTAGTAGGGCCATGGCTGTAGACTCAGATACACTTTTGTTCCTTCTGATGTTGTTTATCACCCGAACTAGTTGGTGTGAGGTTGAATGCCCTTTCCTGAAATCAAATTGCTCAGGAAGGATAATTTTGTGTTCCTCCACAAACTTAAGCAACCGTTTTAGTATAAGCTTCTCAAAAAGTTTGCTCAGCGCTGAAAGAAGACTTATTGGTTTTTTCCAGGTTTACGGATGGGGATGATTTTGGCTATTTTCCAGCTAATCGGGAAGTAGTGAAGCTCCAGGCATTTATTAAGAATAGTACTAAGTAGTTGGTATACTTTGTTGCTGAGCTTTTTAAGAATTAGGTTAAAGATACCATCAAACCCAGGGGCCTTCATATTTTTGGAAAACTTCAGCGCTGAGCAAATCTGGTCAGCAGAGATTTTGTCTGATAGAAGGACTACACAAGGGGAGGAATCTAAATTGTGGACGCATTGCGCAACCTGAGATTCTAGCGGGCTTTGCACGTTAGAGCCAAGCAAATGCGATGTAAGAATATGGCCGCCTATGGCATTTGCCTTTTCTTCAGGGGTGACAAGAATTGAATCAGCAATTTGAAGAGGAGGGACAGGTTTGGGATGGGACCTAAGAACTTTGGCTATTTTCCAAAAAGGCTTGGAGCGATCATCCAGATTTTTCACGATGCGTTCAAAACTCTCGTTTCTGAGTGCAGTCAACCTGGAGGCAATCTGCCTATTCAGATCGGTCATATGTTGTTTAAGATTAAGATCATCGGACCTCTGAAATTGGCGTCTACGCAAATTCCGCAATCTAATAAGCAAATGGGTATGGGAATCAATGGCTACAAACTTACCCCTCACAGGAACACGCCGTACCAGAGCCACGTCAACCACAGATATGGCTCGTTGTAGTCCCGCGATTGCCAGGTCGATGTCCTCTTCTAAATTCAACCGTGGGTTCTCGTCGATGTTTCGGTCCACCATACGGCTGAAGTGAACCCAGTTCACATGATAGTAGTCCTTGCGCTGAGATCTCGGGACCGGAGTAACGTTGGAATCGACTTCTGCCACCACCGGTTGGTGATCGGAGCTGAGGTCGTTGTAGGTCACCGGCTTGGATAGGCCGATGTTCGTTAGGAAGAAGTCCAGCGTGGAAGTATTTCCCGCCGGAAAGATGAAAGTGGGCTCGTCTTTTTTTTATTAGTTGATCACCCAGGTGGTAAATCCTTTTTACGGATTGCATTCCAAGGCACGGCGAGCGACCGAGTCTCCCCAGTATGCTACTCTGGGTCCATGGGTGCAATTGGACGACTCATGATACTAAGTACCCCTACGCCATAAAATCCACCTGGGGCCTCTGGCCATAATTCCCATCCGGACCTGCAACGAAGGCTGTACCCAAGATGGGAGACCAAGTCCGCGCTTAAGCGCTCTTCGGCAAACTCCAGTTCGAGTCAAACTCCAGCATATATACCCTGCCTCTTGTTACGATTCAAGACTAAGGACCTCTCCTCTAACGACTCGAGATCCGGCCTTTACTCGCAACTCGAGACTAGCTTGGTTCCCACGAAAATCGTGCGCTCCGCCTCTGTTCGAGACCACTGCAAGAGACCAACGACCTCTCCTCTAACGACTCGAGGTCTTGGCTCCGCTTGGTTTGGCTCGAGGCCCTCTCCTCTTTGCCCGTCCGTGTGCCGATCGAGAGCAGCTTATCCTAGACACGCGCCTGGCACAGCACACGTCCGGGGCTTTACGAAAAACTACTCGGATGATTCCCGGCGAAGAATTCATCCTACACCGACTCAGATGACTCACCCGCCGACGACGTGAAGTCACCCTACCCGAGAGTATTTCGCGACGTAAATACTCTTCCCCCTACGAGTTCGACTACGAAGAAGGTCAAGTCTTATCCCCGCAGCCTCCCTCGTAGGGAGCGCGTTCTACTCAGATACTCCGCGGCGGTGGAGGTATCCTACACAACGATCGCGACGTACCTAAACAGCTCGGCATACGCAGAAGGTAGAGTCTTGTCTTTGTATGCTTTACTGCTAGGATCGGACGCACTCTACTCGAATGCCCCCCGCCGAAAGGACATTCTACTCCGACCGTGGTCCGGTCTTCCTCCTCCCTTTTTGGCTGGCAACCCTAGGGTTTTTGCCCGCCGTGTGCCGAATCGAGAGCAGCTTATCCTAGACTCGCGCCTGTCACAGCACACGTACGGGTCTTAGACGCTTGCGACTCAGATGAATCCCGACGGTGATGTCATCCTACCCGACTCGAGTGGCTCATCCGGCGGCGACGTGAGACCACTCTACCCGAGAGTATTCCGCGGCGTGAATACTCTTCCCCCTACGATTTCCACTGTGGAGAAGGTATTGTCTTATCCCCACAGCTTTCGTCGCAGGGAGCGCGTTCGACTCGGATACTCCGCGACGGTTACGTTGGAGGTATCCTACACACAGACGCGCGACGTACCTAGCAGCTCGGCATACGCAGAAGGTATTGTCTTATCTTTGTATGCTTTACTGCCAGGGTCGGACGCACACTACTCAGGAGCTCCCCGACGAAGGAGTCACCCTACACCGTTCGCGGACTGGTGCTGGTTCCAACTCCTCTGCAGGGCAGTCATGATGCGGGTGAACCCATCGCTGACCACGCGCCAAGTATTGGCGTCCTCGCACATCCTCCGCACGATGTTGTCGGCTGACGTGTCAGGTCCGCAGGCGGCAAGCATGTTAGCACGTACCTCTTCGAACCTTGGGCAGCTGAACACTACGTGCTCAGGTGTCTCTATTATGTCTCCGCAGGTTAGACAGGATGGCGAAGCCACGTGTCCAAACCGATGGTGGTACTGCATGAAACATCCATGACCAGTCAGGAACTGTGTCATGCAGAAGTCCACCTCACCATGTCTTCGATCCATCCAGGATCCGATATTAGGGATCAAGCGATGGGTCCACCGGCCACGTTCCGAGCTGTCCCACTGGTGCTGCCAGTTGGACAGCGAGTTCTCTCTGGCATGTTTCCGCACGTCGGGCATGTGCCTGTGCTCGTAGCAGAAGGTGTCTTCCTCTAGCAAGACCGAGATGGGCATGACCCCCGCCACAACATCAGCAGCTACCGAGGACACCGTTCGGTATGCGCTGATTACACGCAGGTTCATCAGCCGCTGCACACTGCAGAGCTTTTGCAGATTACACTGCCTGCACAAGGCTGCCTTCCAGGCTGCCACTCCGTAACGCAGAATGGACGAGGTCACGCTCGCCAGGACCCTCCTTCTGCTGCAGCGGATCGCCGAGTTGTTCGACATGGCCCGTGAGAGGGCTGCTGTCGCCATTGCCGCTCTTTTGCAGGCGTAGTCGACGTGGGCCGTAAAGCTCAGCCGGTCGTCGATCATCACCCCCAGGTATTTAACCGCACGCTTGGACTCGATCGCGCACGGTCCAACTGCGATCGTCCCTGATTGTGCTGAAATCAAGTTGGTGATCAGCACCATCTCGGTCTTGTGGTGAGCCAGGCGTAGGCTCTTGGAGCGCATCCAGTTTTCCACCTTCTCAATAGCTACCGTGGCGAGTAGCTGGACTTCCTCCGTTGACGGGCCCGATGCCAGGAGAACTACATCGTCGGCGAATCCCACAAGTCTCACTCCTGTGGGGAGACGCAGTCTCAGCAGTTCGTCGTAGACGATGTTCCACAATACCGGGCCAAGTATCGATCCTTGTGGAACCCCTGCCGAGACTCTCACTGTTTCCAGTCCCTCGCTGGTCATATACTGTAGTTGGCGGTCACGGAAGTAACACTCCACCATCCTACAGATATATGCCGGAATCCTCATGTTGATGAGCGACGACGCAATCGCTGCCCAACTGACGCTGTTAAACGCGTTCTTTACGTCGAGAGTGACCACTGCGCAGAACCGGTCACCTCTCCGTTTTCTCAACCTGGCTTCATCTGCCCTTTCGATGACCAGTCGGATGGCATCCACCGTGCTACGACCTTTCCGGAAACCGAACTGTTGGTCGGATAGGCCATTCGCACCCTCGGTGTAGAGCCGGATCCTACTCTGCAACACCTTTTCCAGAACCTTGCCAGCAGTGTCCAGCAGACATATCGGGCGATACGCTGATGGTTCACCAGGTGGCTTGCCCGGTTTTGGCAGGAGCACCAATCGCTGCCGCTTCCACACATCTGGGAAGACCCTATCATCCACGTACTGTTGCAGTGAAGTGGGCTCGTCTGGGAACTGCACCGTGTACAGTCCGTGCTGGGAGTGGTCGAACAGTAGTCGCCCGTTTTGGTTTTGCTGGTAGTTGCGCCATGCTTCGTGACGAGCGTTCAGATCGCCACCTACGACGAAACGGGAGCTGTTGCGAGTGATGGCCGTCAAGTCTTGCTTGAATTGGGCTGCTAGATCGTTGCTGTACTCTGACGGGGGCAGTGCACAACGATGACTTGAATAATACCGGATGATTACTGTAGTTCCACACCGAGGGACTCTATCACAATAGAGCGGAAGTGTGGCAGGATAAGGTACCGGATACCCTTTCTTACGATGATCGCAACACCATCCCTCCCCCCCCCTAGAGCTGGTGCGATCAAGTCGAATGATGTTGTGTTCTGGCAACCAGAAGCTCTCGCCTGACTTCAGGTGGGTTTCTGTCAAGAAGCCCACATCGATGTTATGCTTACGAAGAAAATCGGCAAGCTCGATTGTTTTCGCTCTAATAGAACGAGTGTTCCAAGTAAAGATGGTTAGTGGTTAAGACGCCATATTGGATGATAAATTTTCCGCGCACTTGGATCTGCTCGGGTTTGCTTCGACAATTGCGTAGGGCACTAGTCATGCTGACGAAGATTTCCATCAGTTCATCCGCAGAGAACAGATCGGATTGGTTGTTTGATGGAGCTGCTTGCCATTGGAATCCAGGGGGGATGATGATGAACCAACGGGAGGTTGGGCAGATGGCTTGGGGACCGAACCACGCGTTGGCAGAGTAGGAAAATTCACGTCAGTGAACGGCGGGGCAGCTCGAATCCTGTTTCGGCCTGGCTGGTGGTTGGTTGATGCATCCTTTCGGATCTGTTTGTATTCCTCGCGTTTTGGGTGTTGGCGGTCCGAACCCTGATGAGCCCCTCCGCAGTTCACACACTTGAATTCAACTGCTTCCGCCACAGGGCAGGTGGATGTTGAGTGTTTTTTCGGGTACCATGACTAAAACTTAAGCACCGCTGGCACTGGGTGACATCACGATGCGGTTCCCACCGGAAGATAATCGAAAAAAGCGATCGGACAGCTTGTAGGGCGTCCAGCGTAACTGTCCCTTTCTGAAAATGTACCAGAAAGAGACAATCCGGATGTTTTCGGGAGCTTTCATTCTTCCGTATTATACGAAAGATTCCTATGGGAACCAGCTTGTAGCGATTCTTGATTTCAGCCGCAATCACCTCGGTTTCGATGTTTGGAAGACCCCTGATGACGCCCTTGAACGGTTTTTCGCCGGGGATGTCATGGGTGAAGAACTCTGTTTTGGAATCCTTCAGAACCTTTGTGATCCGATCAAATTCATCCTTGACATGTAGCAGAACTTTGATGCCAATTGACGTGAGCTTGTATTCAGCTTGGGCGTTGACGGTGGCTAGCAAGCTAAACCAGTTTGTTAAGTGAAACATCCTTCACTACCAGTGGCGGGAGTTTCACTTTGATTTCAGGTTGGTTGATTGATGCGGTTGGGTTTCCGTCAGGCGTGAGGAACGTTCCGTGGTCGCTGAGGAACGGGAATGGGCCACGCTGGGAGTGAAATGAGATGCACTGGTCTCACTAGCAGATTCCATACTCTCGGATTCACGCTATGAGCGGTCGCTTCTCGAGCGAGCATGGCTTGGAGGACGCTTCCGTTTCGGAGAGGCACAGTCCGACGATTGTTGCCACCTTCGGCATCAGCCGCTTTCTTGCTTTTGGAGTTATTACTCTTCTTCCCTTTGCCCATCTTGGGCGACGGTAGGGGAACACAACTTATGCCGCTTGAAGCTCAAAAAGCACGACTGAACTTGTCTGCTCAACGGTCGAGCACAGAATGAAAAAAAGGACTCTCTTTTGCGAATTAGCGCTTCATAATATTGCACATCTTTTTAGTAAGTTGTTTACTGAAATGCTCAATCTAAGGGTAGCTTTTTTATTGATTGAAAATATCATTATTTCAAAAATTCATAATTTTGGAGAAGTAGAAATATCATACATACAAATTATGAGTTTAAAAAAGTTTTTATTTTTTTTTTAGTTTGAAACTCACATTAAGAAATAAATTAAATAGTTAAAGAGTCTGATTCATACTTTTCTAAAATCTGAGACTTCAATTAGGAGAAAGTGTTAAAAAAATCACCTGGGTGCCATTCTGTCCTTTGATTTTTATATCTAAATTTATCGATGTTTTTTCTCTAGTTTCGTTTTTCCTGAGTTTTGATATTCAACAGAACATTGTCAAACTACACAGATACGAATGGTGTTGATGAATATGCACCAATTTTATGACCTTCAGAAATAAGCTCGAATGATAGTCAGTTGTTCGAATGTCTTTTTTAAATTGTCTTTCAATTGCCATCAAATTAAATCAAATTAACTCAACCGAGTTTTAAATATTACCTTTTGTAACTAGAAATGTCGATATCATTCGAAAATAAAAGAATGTCTTCCATTTTCTAAATCATAGAATTTATATGTGTTATAGTTTTCACGCACCCATTTGTTTGAGGACACCCCTCAAGAACAAACCCTAAGCACATCACAAACACACCTCACATTCCGTTGTTATCGCTTTTCCCTGTTCATTTACAAACATATTCCAGTAAACAGTGGCCGATAGAGCTTTGTTTGTCATCATCTACAGCCAGTTGACTGGAGCCGGTTGTAAAAACATCATTCCATCATTCGTTCTCTTAGATAGGTCAAGTGCATTTCAATCAATGGATCCGGCAAGTTTCAATCTAACTCGAACGGACCTGGAAGAAATTTTACGGGTTTATGAATCGCATTCTAGGGTGCTGGTGACAGAAATCGTTGGTGCTCAAGTTGTACCATTCAGTAAAAGTCGTGTTGGATATTTAGGAGACCACTTTTTCCTGGAAATCAATGTAACGATTCGGAAGGACGAAGGAGAAGTCAAAACAAATGAGAGTTTGAAATTTTTCTTAAAGCGATTGTCCCAAGGTATTCCTGCGTTGGCCGAGTACCTGCAAGCGATTGGAACCTGCCGCAAGGAGATTCGTCTGTATAGAGATTTGTTTCCCAAGTTGTCTGATTTCAGTCGTTTTGCCCCACGAGCTTATCTGGGAAAAGATGATAGCTTATTGGTGCTAGAGAACGTGAGCTCAGAGGGGTTCCGAACGATAACCAATGCAAAGCTGGGAATTTTTGATAAGGCACATCTGGAGCAAGCTTTGAAGGCATTGGCTAGATTTCACTGTTCTTCTTTGTTGCTGGAAACCAAAACTGGACGTACCCTTACGGAATTATTCCCCGGAGCGTTAACCGAAAATTGTTGGATTCTCAACGATAATAATCCACGTGTCGCAGAGCTTGAAAATGCAATCAAAGTTTTGTGCGAGTTGGTGAAAATCGTTGAAAAAGATAACCCCGACTTGAACGATATTTTGAAAAAACTACCCAATTTTATTAACCAAATCTACGATCTGGTGAAACCGTCGGAAAAATTCCGCAATGTGGCCTGCCATGGAGATCTCTGGGGAAGTAACTTGATGTTCAAATACTCCGAGGAAAATGTGCCAATCGATTGTTTAATCGTAGACTTCCAATTCGCTCGCTATGCACCCCCAGCTTACGATCTGAACATGCTTATAACTTTGACGACTACCGGCGAATTTCGGAAGAAACACCGGAAGCAGCTCCTAGATTTCTACTACCAAACACTTCGGAACGAAATAATCCAACAGCACCTGGCGCCGGATGAAATTTTACCTAAGAAGCAGTTTTACGATTCCTGCTACCACTACGTAACGTCCGGTTTGATTGATAACTTTCTTATGAACCACGTGACACTGCTGCCGCGATCTTGTGTGGACGAGATTTTTTCCTCGGCCGAACAGTACAACAATTTCAGCGGAGATGATAAGATTCGGATGTGCCGAAGGATTATGGCGGAAGATCCGGAGTATCGTAATCGCATCGGTGGAATCATAAAAGACCTTCTCGAGGTGCTGTGATAAATTTTCGGCAGAGCTAAGTGCTTTTGACATTCCATTTTTTTAGGTAAATCAATTAAATATAAAAAGTTTAGAAATTCAAATGAGTTTCATTCAACTTGCGAACAATAAGTTAATATTGTTTCCAGATAAGATTCCAGATTTTAATTTTTCAATTTTTTATTTATGATTTCAGATAACAGAGTCAAATTTCCGACTCAGATTTCAGATTCAGATTCAGATTTCAGATTCAGATTTCAGATTCAGATTTCAGATTCGGATTTCAGATTCAGATTTCAGATTCAGATTTCAGATTCAGATTTCAGATTCAGATTTCAGATTCAGATTTCAGATTCAGATTTCAGATTCAGATTTCAGATTCAGATTTCAGATTCAGATTTCAGATTCAGATTTCAGATTCAGATTCAGATTTCAGGTTCAGATTTCAGATTAAGATTTCAGATTCAGATTTCAGATTCAGATTTCAGATTCAGATTTCACATTCAGATTTCAGATTCAGATTTCAGATTCAGATTTCAGATTCAGATTTCAGATTTTAGATTCAGATTTCGGATCAGATTTCAGATTCAGATTTCGGATCAGATTTCAGATTCAGATTTCAGATTCAGATTTCAGATTCAGATTTCAGATTCAGATTTCAGATTCAGATTTCAGATTCAGATTTCAAATTCAGATTTCAGATTCAGATTTCAGATTCAGATTTCAGATTCAGATTTCAGATTCAGATTTCAGATTCAGATTTCAGATTCAGATTTCAGATTCAGATTTCAGATTCAGATTTCAGATTCAGATTTCAGATTCAGATTTCAGATTCAGATTTCAGATTCAGATTTCAGATTCAGATTTCAGATTCAGATTTCAGATTCAGATTTCAGATTCAGATTTCAGATTCAGATTTCAGATTCAGATTTCAGATTCAGATTTCAGATTCAGATTTCAGGTTCAGATTTCATATTCAGATTTCAGATTCAGATTCAGATTTCAGATTCAGATTTCAGATTCAGATATCAGATTCAGATTTCAGATTCCGATTTCAGATTTCATATTCAGATTTCAGATTCAGATTTCATTTTACTCTCAGATACAGATTTCATACACAAGATTGTGTTCGCCTGAGTAACGGGAAACGAAAAAGAAAACGGTTAAATTAAAAAAAAAAATCCGAATTTATTCCATCACTGGTAAACTATTTGAAACCAAACAAAAACTCGACTGTTTCGTTGATAACATCCAAAAAACAATCCCGGAAGTATCCACCCTGCTGCAGATGCTCTTGGAGCACCTTGTCTCGACACACCAGACCAAACTCGTAGTACGCATCGGGATCTTTCTGTAGCAACTTTGCCATGTAGCAATCCGGTAGATTCACATACGGCAGCAGGTATCCGGATAAGAGAAGTCCAACCAGGCGGAAGTGTTCTAACGATGTCAGAAACTGACTCTTTGGTAAAATTTTATCTACTTTTAGGTTTAGTTTAGATAGATTTTCGCTTAGTTGTTTATAATAGTGCTGTACATAAGTTTCAAATAGTTCATCTCGATGGGCTCTTTTCGTGAGCAAATAAATTGCACACATGAAATCCACTGCTGGAGGTAAATACCTGGACAGTTGGAAGTCTATCAATAGACAGCTCGTGGGTTTGGTGTAATCTACTGATTCGTCCTTAGACCCTTTAGCAAACTGGAACATCATGTTTCCGTACCATAGATCCCGGTGATTTATTACGCACTGATAGCGATCAGTTGGCTGAACAAGATCATAAACTTTATCCATTCGTGGCATCATTTCTTCTTGGATCACTTTTCGGTATTTTGCATTTTCAGAATATTTCGAGTAGGATAAAGCTGCTTGCTGAATGGCCTGAAAATTACTTAGAGTATTTTAAATACTCTCACTGAAACTCAAGAAAAGTTAGTTGTCATACCTTTAATCCAACTTCGAACCAGGCATTGTCCCTTTTGATTGTTCCCTCAAATAGTATCGGTGAAAACTTTGGTTCCAATTTTTCTCCACCCATGCGGTTGTACTCCAAATTCAATGAACAGGCATGCATCTGAGCCATACAATCGAGCATCAACAGCATATGCTCTTTATTAAAGTCCTGTCCATAGGGCATCGTCTTGAAACCTTGCCCTTGTAGATCCTCAATAATAAGCAAATCATCTTTCATCAGCCAACAATTCGGTCTCCATTTGGTGACTTTTCCCTGAGACTGCTCGAAAAGAGCAAACAAGTCCCTGTAGATGTGTGCCTCCTTGGCAAACATTCCAAACTCTTGAACAATCTTTCGCTGCTTGGGATCACTATATGGTAAACTTTTAACGAAGTACCGAAGCTCATGGTTGCATCCTTTGATCTAAAACAGAATTCTTAATAAGTTTAATTACATTTTTTTTTTAATTATACTGACATCCTCTACTGTAACCAGCAAATAAGCGTACTCTCCCAAGTAGCCAGGTTGATCGGAAAGTTGTTCAACTCTGATGTTGAGAATCTTTTCCGGAGCTCTTTGGGGACGAGATTCGGCTACAACAGCTATACAATCCTTCAGACTGACAAGATTCGCTAAAGACACAGCCATTTGACAAGGGATATACAGCACAGGAATGCCAAACAGAGTTAATACTAAATTGCGTAGCTCTGTTCAAAAGCTCAACACCATTGCTACTGAACGATGTGTTTTTGCTTGATGATAAATCCCCTCTCGGCCGTTTGTTGTCCATCACTTCCAACCGGTTGCTTATCATTATCAGCTGTTCCCATACGAATATGTAAATACGCCTACAGCGATCACATAAAGATGTTTCGGAAATCGGGAATGGATGAGCATTTTATCAGGAGCGATAGTTGTCATAAAACATACAGTTTTACACAGTTTTTCGGAATTTAAGTACACAAAGCTTTGTAAATATTTCTTCACAATGGGAAAGGTCCTTTTTACTGAAAAATTCTTGAGAATTTTCCGAGGATGGAACTTTTTAATGTTACTTCGAGCTATTTTGGGATTTGTCATAAATGACCGGAAGTTGCCTGAATTCTTTACAATATGCGTATTGAAAGAAATTGTTCAACATGTATAAGTCAAATACTGTTGTCCGATGCATTCTTGAAATCCAAAATGGCAGATTGGCTCAACTTAAAAAAAACTGTAAACTTCCGCAAGTGTAATGGAATCTCTACTATATCGGTATTGGTTAAAAGGGCTCTACGAGTAGAATTAAAATTGTTTTTCGAAGCAATTCACTAAACACGTCTCATTCCTCACTTTTTATATAGCACAATCTTACTTCTCACGTTAAACGTCTCTTCTTCTCACGTTTCTTGTCTCATGCACAGTAATTTTCAGAAATGTCTGGAAGATTTTGAAAAAATCTCTGGAAAAGTCTGGATGGCGAACTTTATAGGTGATGACCTTATTTTCGGTCGCCAGGTCTCATTACTTGATAATAATCATACATTCTATACCCTTTTTTTTTAGTTGGTAACCACAGGTGGTAAATCCCGGTTTACGGATTGTATTCCAAGGCACGGCGAGCCACCGCGTCCCCCCAGTTTGCTACTCTGGGTCCATGGGTACAATGGGAAGACTCATGATATACTCCGTGTATACCCCCTACTCCCTAAACTCCCCCTGGGGCCGCAGACCTGGTTCCCACCTCGAACTGTTTAGTACACTATGCTTCAATAGTGGGAGGTCTATTCGCGCTAGTGCGCTCCAAGGCAATACTCATTAACGAGACCACTTTCAGCTAAACCTCTCATCCTTACGATTCGACGCCTGAACTCTCCTCTAACGACTTGAGAACCGACATCTCCTCGCAATGACTCGAGATTCCCACACAAACCTCTCCTCTTCGCGACTTGGGGCCTGATCTCTCCTCTAACGACTTGAGATCCGACCCCTCCTCGCATCGACTCGAGGTTTACCTCTCCTTTGCACGATTCAAGGCCCGATCTCTCCTCTAACGACTTGAAATCTGACCTCTCCTCGTAATGACTCGAGGTGACCACTTGTACCCCTCCTCTTGTTGGTAAGGGGCCTGGTCCCTCCTCTTACGACTCGAGACCCGACCCCTTATCATAAAGACTCGGGGTTTACCACGCAAACCTCTCTGCCTGAAGGTTTGAGGCCTGACCTCTCCTCTAACGACTCGAGGACCGATCTCTTATCTTCAGGGTTCGAGGTTTGCCACCTTGCCCGTCGTGTGCCAGATCGAGAGCAGCTTATCCTAGACTCGCGCCTGTCACGGCACACGCGCGGGACTTAACGCAACGACTCAGATGATTCCCGACGAAGACGTCATCCTACACCGACTCGAATGGCTCGCCCGGCGTCGAGAGCCACTCTACCCGTGGGTATTCCCCGAACGTGGAATAACCCTTTCCCAACGATTTCCACTGCGAAGAAGGTCATGTCTTATCCCCGCAGCTTCTGTCGTTGAGAACCGCTCTACTCGGATACTCCCCGAAGCTGAAGCATCCTACTCACGAACGCGGCGAACCCACGGCATCCGCTACGCAGAAGGTAGAGTCTTATCTTTGTAACTTCAAACCGTGGGGTCGGACGCACTCTACTCGACAGCCCCCCGTCGATGGGGTCAGTCTACTCCGACCGTTGTCCGGTCTTCTTTATCCGCCTTGGTTGGCAACCCTAGGATTTTTGGCCCGCGGATTTTCCTGCCCGTTGTGTGCCACAACTTGGATGTTTCCCGACGGTGACGACATCCTACACCGACTCGAGAGGCTCGCCCGGCGTCGAGAGCCTCTCTACCCGTGGGTATCCCCCGACAGTGGTTAACCCTCTTCCCTCGAGATCCGCTACGAGGAAGGTAAAGTTTTATCCCCGCAGTTTCCCTCTTAGGAAGCGGAACTACTCGGATACCCCCCGACGTTGGGGTATCCTACACACGTTCGCGGCGCACCCCTGACCTCCGCTACGCAGAAGATGTTGCCTTATCTTTGTAGCTTCGATCAAGGGATCGGACGCACACTACTCAGATGCTCCCCGCCGATGGAGTCATCCTACACCGTTCGCGGACTGCCGTTGGTTCCAGCTCCTCTGCAGGGCAGTCATGATCCGGGTGAACCCATCGCTGACCGCATGTCAAGTGTTGGAATCCGCACACATCCTCTGTACAACGTTATCTGCTGTCGTGTCAGGCCCACAGGCGGCAAATATGGAAGTACGTACCGCCGCAAACCTCGGACAGACAAACACCACATGTTCGGGTGTCTCCTCTTCATCACCACAATCTGGGCAATATGGCGAAGCCACATGTCCAAACCGGTAGTGGTACTTCATGAAGCATTTATGACCAGTCAGGAATTGCGTCATATAGAAGTCCACTTCACCGTGCCTTCTTCCGATCCAGCTCCCGATGTGCGGGATCAGACGATGGGTCCACCTTCCTCTCGTTGAGCTGTCCCACAGCTGCTGCCAGTTGGACATCGAGTCCTCATTGGCGAGATCTCGAACGTTGGGCGTGTCTTTGTTGTCGTAGCAATAGACATCCTCCTCAAGCAAAACCGAGATGGGCATAACACCCGCTACTACACAGGCGGCTTCGGACGACATGGTCCAGTATCCGCTGATAACCCGCAGGTTCATCAGCCGCTGAACGCTGCTAAGTCGCTGCAGGTTACAGCTTCCTCCCAAGGCCTGCCTCCAGGTCGCTGCTCCGTACCGCAAGATCGATGTGGTCACACTTGCCAGGATCCGCCTTTTGCTGCTTTGGATGGCCGAGGAGTTCGGCATCATCCGTGTGAGTGCGGCCGTGGCCATTGCCGCTCTCTTGCACACGTAATCGACATGGCTCGTAAAGCTGAGCCTGTCGTCAATCATCACTCCTAGGTACTTGATTGCGCGTTTGGACACGATATTGCACGGTCCAACGGCAATGGTACTTGTTTGGGGTGATTTCAGGTTGGTGATAAACACCATCTCGGTTTTGTGGTGGGCTAGACGCTGGCACTTGGAGTGCATCCAGCGTTCCACTGCCTGGATAGCTACCGTGGCCAGCTTTTATAAACGTTTCGTCGTCCATCTTTGTCAGCCTCTTCTCGTAGAGCTACCGTGCCCGAGTTTTAGCCGTCGATTGTTGCCGTTCATCGCGGTTTGGGAAGATCTGTACCTTGTAGGTATGTATGTAGTCCAGCTCTCTTCTTTGCATTCTGGTCGTAGCTCTGCGACATGCTGATAATTTTAGCGTAATCACGGCTTGAGACGTTGGGATTTGCTTTAATCATCCGCCTCACCTTTCATTCCGTCTTTTTGTTCTCTGGTCCCAGTTTTCTTCCACCTCTTTTGCCGTGGGCCAACGTCAACCGTTCTGTAACCGATTCAACACTCTGGAGACGGTTGAATTGTGAATGTTCAACATTTTTCCCAACTGCTGGTGCGACAGGTCAGGAAATCCCAAGTGTTTGGAAAGAATTTGTTCTCTCGGCTCGCGTTGGTTCACCTCTATTTGATTGAATCGAAAAACACGACTTCGAGTTTGACAGCATGTAAACAATACACATGAATATGAAAGTGTGCAAAATTTGGATGATTTTTACCCAATTGAAATTGTAAAAAAGTTATGCCCTGTTGAATATGTCGCAATAATTTAGTGTTCGGCCTTTACTGCAAGAATCTGTACGGTGTAATTTTTCAAAATTTCCTTTCTAGTTTTTTAATTTTTTCAATGTTTTGTGTTTTTGAGCAAATGTTTTAAGTCAAGCTACTGTGTTGTGTTCGTAACCGTAGCGGAGGCGAGAATTTAGAAGCTGATATAGGAACGATTCAGAGACACTTTGCCAAGACTCGTTGGCGCTCGGTCAAATCTTCCAGAAATCGCTGGAGTTAAGTATTGGATTTGTGGCTTTAGAATTTTGATCTGGCAAGCATTGTTGCGGCTTGCGGAGAACCGTGGTTGCTTTAGGGTGACCAGACCGACGCACAGTGGTTCAAATCCCCAAAAAGCTGGAAAAAAGTCCATTTTTCAAGTCGGCGACAGCCAAAATTTTTATGTTTGAACTCCAATTTTCAAGGAACGTTATGATGTAATTAGATATTTTATAGGACCTTTTATACACATTCCATGGAACAAACATGAACGACAACTTAAACACAAGAATTAAAAATAGAATTTTTTATTCTCATCCCAAAATAACTGAAAAAAGCATATAAGTCTTTAAAAATTCATAAATGTCTATAGCGAAGTGATATATTATAATCTACTTTACAATTTGGAGATAAAAATGTCCTCTGTATCATGAATTTACATAGTTTCGCTTGATTGAGAACCCAAAATTAGATTATAAGAATTTTTCAATTTACTCTATTTATTTTTCGGAAGCAAAAATAAAGCTTGCGCTGCCGATCGCCGTGGAAAATTATATGCCGTTGGATAGGTGAAGGGCTCATGAAAAACATATCTTAAAATCAGCTGCTAGTTTTTGCTATATTTTGAATACGATGTCTTTGAGTGGAACACTTTTCGGTTCAAAAATGAAAATTTTAAAGTATTTATAAAGAGTGAACCAAGCATTGTTTGCTTCGATGTATTTGCAAATTTACCATAAAACATCAGTTTTAATATTTATACAACTAACCTAGCTGTATTTAGGAGACCATACTTAATTTCAACAAAAATATTAATAAATAATTGAAAAATATAAAGTATAAAGATGAAACCCCGTTTTGGCAATAATAGAAAAAATAGCAAACTTTAAAAAAAAACCCTAATTTCTTAATTTTTTCAACTTTTCGCCTATAATCTTTAACAAAATAGATTTTTGTTAATTTTTTCCGCCTTTTTTTGATTTTGAACCACTGTGCGACGTCTCTAATCGTTGCCTAGAAAGAGGTTTTTGTAAAAACCTGGTGTAAAAATGCTTAAATATGAAATTTTCACACAAAGCTTGCAGCGGTCTACACTGTTCATATTTCGGTTAATTTAATTAGATAAGTTTAATATTCATCTCTACTGCGTTTAATAATAATAGTTGATTTTTTCTGTGTTCTTTTCGTTTTCTTACGGTTTGTCTGCCTTCTGAGACGCCTTAAGCCCGGATTGTTTTCAAGGCGTACAATCACTTAATTGTACGTCATACATTTGGACAATAAGACACTTGTGCTGAATCATGTGCATTTTGTAACTAAGAAATGTACCTAATTTTATTAGCTGATGCATTTAAGTATTTTCACTTTATTTTGGGGATTTCTAAACCGCTTCATGACTCTGAAACCTGAATCTTGAACAACAATTTGATCTCGGAAATTCCGAGCTTCACAACCGATCCAGTCTGTAGTTTCGCGTCAGCTCTAAACTAATTTGCAGTTTGATACTGGTTAGAATGGCGCGTCGATGCAATCATCATCATCACGCGAGAATGAGTTGCAGTGGAAAGTGCATCCAGAACAGACGGTTAATAGAGCTCTTACCAGGTGTAAATAGTGAAACTAATAATGGCTCAGTGTTTCGAAGATTTTCTCACAGTCGCGGACTGCGTAGTGATAGTGGGCAAGTCACATCCTCAATTCGTTGAAAGTGAAGTTTTGACCTTCCATCTGGACAGGGTCCCTGGACAGCCGGGATATTTGGGTGAATACGCATATTTGCTGATAACTATTGAAAATGTAAGAAAATTTACACAATGCGTTGTCAAGCGTTACGGCTAGTCATATACCTAGTTTAATTTTTTAGGCAAGAGGGAACCAACAAGATCTACGATACTTCGTCAAGTGCCTTCCTTTCAGCGATCCAGAACAGCGCAGTATCATTCAAAAATTTGGAATATTTGCCAAGGAATCACGAAGCTACCGAGATCTGCTTTCAAGATTCAATCAAGACGAGAGCAAAGTGATCAAATGGCGTCCGAACTGTTGGTTCATGCGTGATGATTTGTTGGTCATGGAGGATCTCCACGTTCAAGGATACCGATCGATGCCACATGGGCAGGACTTCGAACAAGATCACATGCTGCTGGTTTGGGAGCGCATGGCACAAATGCACGCTTGCTCATTGGAGCTTGAACATAAGCAAATGAACGGTGAAAAACTGGAACCAAAATTCTCCACAATGATGTCAGAAACAACTTTCATACGTGAGAATAGCTGGTTTGTCGTTGGTCTGGAGGTGAGATCTTACCTTTAAAATTTCGAATCTATTTTATGATTTTTGTTTGTTACAGGGTATTTTGAAAGTCGCTTTGAATGCTTCAAAATATTCAAATAAAGATGAATATCGTACAGGTATCGAGTCAACTATGCTGGACAAAATGAGTATAGTCTACGATCTAGTCCAGCCAACTGATTGCTATCAATGTGTACTCGTCCATAGAGATCTTTGGTTCAGTAATATTATGTTCCAGTTTTGTGAAAATTCTTCGAACACTGTAGACTTTGGCCAACCTATCAGTTGCGTTTTGTTAGATTTTCAAATGTCGCGGTATTTACCACCTGCAGTAGATTTTTGGTGTGCCTTATACCTCCTAACTCGAAGAAAGCATCGGGATAGATATTATGAAACCTACGTGAACTACTACTACAGTAAATTGGACGAGAAACTCAGACTTTTAAACCTGAACATCGCTTCGATTCTACCGAAAAAACAGTTTCTTGAAACTTTAGACCACTATCGCTTGGTGGGACTGCTGTGGTCCGGTGTACTGCTGGCCTTGGTGAAACTCCCGGAAGGTTTCATGGCAGAGCTCCATCAGGAAGATCCAGCTGCGTACCACGAGTTTGGGATGATCAGTAGAGATAAATTGATCATGGAATTCCTGCAGAAAGATCCCTACTATCGTGACTGTTTGCTGGATTCAGTAGAAGAAACCGTAGAGTATTTGTTTAGATTTAAATAGAAAAATATGTCTTATAAATTTTAAGATGTTGCTTCTGTAGAAAAAGCTCATAGCCAATGCTGAAAATAGTTTATTAAAAACACCAATATCTTTGCTCCTCCAGAGCAAAATACCTTGAAATTCTATTCATGCTGGAGACTCAAGGCAACTCCTCCTCATGGTCAGATCTTGAATCTAAGTATAAGTACTTTTTTATTTTTCCAAAAATCTCATATTTAGAGAATAGCTCAATAAACTGTTCTACTATGATTTTTTAAATTCGTTTTCGGATGCAGCCGCCCGATTTTCCATTAAAAGTGATCTTCGCCTTACTTAGTTCGTAAATGCTGTAAACTAGTGTAATCTAAAGGATGCAAATTAGCGCACGCGTTGGCGAAACTATGGTGAATAAGTGCACCCATGGTGGATATCCTACATACATACTAGGTACATACGAATAATATGACGTTATTGAATTCAAATAATCCACAAACGATCATACTGGAAACAATTTTTAATTGATCAGAGTCAAAGTGCTTTAAGCGCAAAACTTGTTAATTTTATGAAAATTATCCTAAATTATTTTTCATGTTTTTATTTAAATTTGTAATTTTTTTAATTTTTAGAATTTTATTTTCCTTACTTTTTATTCGATCGAAATCTCAAACATTTTAAAAAATGTATGGATAATCGTCCCATATGAAAACTTCAAAGCGTAATTTTCTAGAATTAGATTTTATGCACATCAGGTTGAAACAAATGGGTCATGTCGAATTTCGAAAACCGACCTTATACATTTTACAAATTCTCTCAAAAACTAACTTGTGCAAAATTTCAGCTCCAACGGGCTAAAATAAGGGGTGCCTCAAAGCGATCAAAGTTTCGGGTTATGACCATAAATAATCACCAAAAATCAGAAAACGCCAAATTTGAATGTTGAGCCAAACAACATAAAAATGCGTAAAACGTCGAATTCTGGTATCATCTATAAAAAAAAATTTGGTCAAAGATCGACTTTTTGGGACTGGAGCACACAAGATCTCGACATTTCATGCGTTTGTAAGTTATTTGGCATCGAAATTATTATTTCAATTTTCCGAATTTCCTTTTTCCCTTCTTACGTGATTTTTGAAATTCTAAAGTCGATTTTTGACAAAATAAAAATTATTCCGAGGGCATTAATTTATTGCATTAGTGCATTAGGGTGTTCCAAAAAAAAGGAGCTGAAATCGGTATTTGGCTTACCAGAAAGCCTCATGCCAAATTTCAGCTCACTTGTTTAACTCTGAGGGGTCGCTCAACGAGCCTCACATTTGTGTGGAAATTTTCAAAGTCATTTGATCTAGATAAATTGTAAAATGTACTTTTTTGGCTCTGCAAATTGCCCTACAAATTTGGTGTTCTTAATCATTTGATTCGAAGACCGTAAGGTGATACGAGCTACGACAGAAAAGTTATTCAGAGTAGAAAAGAGATAGGAACTCAAGATAAAAACTCCTTGTCGTTCCACATTGAAAGAGACAATGTTCGATGTTGTTATAGCCTTTAGATGGACTGATTCAATTGATGATTCAATATTCCCGTTCAAATAGTTTGAATTGTGTTACAATACTGGATTATGCTGAAATATGCAAAAAAACCAAACGTAATGGTTTCGTATGAATTAGAGAATTAGGAAGTTACTGTTATTTTTTGCGAAACCAATGCTAAATTTTTTGAAATATTTGGAAAGAATCGCTAGTGTTTCAAAGATTAATTATTTTTGTGAAAATATGAGTCTATCTCTATCATAAAGATTTGAGTTTCAGATCAGTACAAAAAAAAAACATTGATTGTTGTGAGAACAAATAAAACTAAAAATCTGTTGATACCCTTACAGTTATTTCAATGACTATTCAAAATGGTTTGTTGACTTTAAACGTTATGAAGGTCATTACAACGATAAGGCACAACCTTCCTAGCCGGTTTAAACTAACAGATGTTCAAATACCCTCGTCTAGAAAAATCACTTTTTTGTTCTCTTATCACGTTGGTTCCACTTGCATGATGAGTAATCTATAATTTCACGGAAAATTTAAAATTTCATAACCATTAAATAGAAATGATGCAACTGTTTCTGAAGCAAATTCTATGTGAGAATCTTAACAAATATCATTTAATTATGCCAATCAAATAATGACCAATAAAACCTTGAAAATCGCTTGCATCATTGTATTGTAATTTCCTCACACACCCAAATAAATGGATTACACGCAAGATGTTTTTTTTACTTTGACGGATAACACAAATTATTACTGAATAATTTTGTCTTAATCAGACAAATTACTAAAAAGCAATGTTTTTTTTTGAAGTTTTTAGAAAATATCGATTTAATCGACATTCGATTGGAGCTGGGTATTCTGTGCAAAAAAAATGTCAATTGTTTCCTTGTACTCGCCTCTTAAATGCAATTATGAACTAATTGTTAAATTTTCGAAGGTGGTGGAAAGTTTTAGATAAAAACATGAGATATCAAAGAAAAAAAGAACATAAGCCGAAAATACCATACATTTTTTTGAAAAAGATACAACAACGGCTCACCGACGGAACTTGAACCCGCAATTCCACTTCAGTACAACGGCGCGTTAGCTAGTTACACCACAATGAACGTGACAAAACAGTCTCCATTAGACCGCTGCAAGCTGTGTATGATTTTTTTTGACATAGAATTACGTCTTACGGCAACACTATAGGGGGGCAAATTGAAATTCGCGAACAGATCTCGCGTCACGAAAAACGCCTCTTTCAGAGACATCTTTCTTAAAAGACAAATCAAGCCTGCTCAACGTTGATTGGCTATTCGAAAATGGAAAAAAAAACTTGGACGCCCCGCCCCTACATGAGTTTTGTTTGTTTCTAGCTAACGAAAGGTATAAAAAAAGCGGTCGACGGACGGTTTGTTTCATTTGTTAGAAAAAATTCAAACGTATCGCATGGGCAGCAGCAGAGATGGGCAACAGTGGTGGAAACAAGTTGTGTCTCACCCATCACCCATCACCCATCACCCATCACACACACACACACACACACACACACACACACACACACACACACACACACACACACACACACACACACACACACACACACACACACACACACACACACACACACACACACACACACACACACACACACACACACACACACACACACACACACACACACACACACACACACACACACACACACACACACACACACACACACACACACACACACACACACACACACACACACACACACACACACACACACACACACACACACACACACACACACACACACACACACATACACACATACACACACATACACACACATACACACACACACACACACACACACACACACACACACACACACACACACACAAACACACACGCGCACACACACACATACACAGACACCTCCCATCAACACGACATGCAACACACACCTCCCATCAACACGACATGCAACACACACCTCCCATCACAAAAAACACCACCCACCAGCCGCCGCCCACTTCCCACATCATCCACCGTACATTTCTTCCCCACACTTCGCATCTTCACACTTCGCTCAACACCACCCATTCGTCGCTCATCACCAACCTGGCACCACCATCCTTACCACCCACCACACCACACGACCACCTTATATTAAAAACAAGTTCAAGAACAACTCTTTAAAAGTTTAGGGCCCTGAAAAGGGCCGTTTACGGATATTTGGTGGAATGAAAACATGGTTAATCTAACGCTTTCTCCGAAACCCTAGGTAAAAACAACATTTTTAGCTAGAGATTGCTATGTAAACTGAAGGGAAATGAAAACATGATACTGATTCCAACGAGGCGCATGAGCAGGGATGCCAACTGTTTTTCAGAAAAGTCTGGAAGATTTTGAAAAAAATGTCTGGAAAAGTCTGGATGGCTATCTTTGTAGGTGATGACCTTTTTTTTTTTTTGGTCGTCAAATCGCAATATTGTAGTAGTAAGGATCTATACTCATTCCTTGAAAATAATCAATGTCTGAGATTATGTGACCGAAAGCTTGAACAACCGAAAGCTTAGACCCATTCAGCTGTCAAAATAACTTCTGTATTCTGCTTCACAGTAAATTCAGTCTTGCAGTTATGAGCAATTGGATTTTAATAGCATTTTTTACTAAAACGTTGAGCTTATAGAAATTTCTGGACAAATCTGGATAATTTATGAAAAGTCTGGACCAGACAACATGAGGTCTGTATTTCTGGATGACACATGAAAATCTGGAAGATTCCAGAAAAATCTGGAAGGTTGGCAACGCTGCGCATGAGGCTAAACAGTTAGAGAGCTTTTGCATTGAGTCAAGCGTTTAGATCAAAGCAGTCATTGTAAGCTTTTCTCGCAAGCGTTTGATACGAAGCTCGTGTGTTGATCATATTATTTGCATAACAGCCGGGAGCAATCATTTCGACGACATCGGCCTTGTTTCTGCTTATACTTATATTTAATTCGCCTTTTGTTATGCAGTTGAACAAGCTGCATACTATCTTTATGGGTCGTTTTAGACCATTAATAGGAATTAAAACGACAATTTAGGGAAGAATGACTTTTCTTGAAGATAAATTCCTTTAAAAAAAATTCGACATACTTTACTCTAGAATGCTAATCTAAGACGAAAAACACATAAACACAGGACAGGCTGGCGTAATTCTACGTGAACTTATCGGTCGTTTCTTATATACAACCTCTGTAACTTTTTGTCTTTATTTGAGAGGTTTTCAGCCGCAGGCTGGTTCGCCTCTGTGTATGAAAAATTTATATTTATACATTTTTACACCTCCCATAACTTTTTTGGTTATTTTACTGCCACAAATAGCAATAAAAATTTTGGAAGCGATTCATTCAAATTAGCACAATGAGTTTTAATTTTGTATGGAAATTTGTATGGAAAAACAAAATTTTTATTGAAAAATCGCCAGAGATGTACTGAAAGATCAGAAAAATATAACTTTGAATGATTAATATTCCTTGATTCAGTACATTCCATGTAAACAAACCACAAAACTAACATGTACCGTAGAAAAGATATTCGATATTATACAAACATTTTTTTTTCAATATGTATTTTTGAATTTTTGCTTTTTTGACTGCTTATTTGAAAGCTATTTTACTGTAGAAGGAAAATAAAAATTTATAAAAAACTGCTATGCATAGCCAATGACCTTTTTGATTCATATAAGCTTTGCAAAAATATTTCATTAAATTATTGAAAGCCTTGTAGGGCTGCCAATTTTTGCCATTTTTGAACACTTTTCAATGGATCCAGATTTTTTATTTTGAAATGGTTATAACTTTTTTCATGAATTACTTAGCTTCTTTCCATGTTAACAAAAAACGAAGCTTAAGAATAGACCCAGCAAACATTTAAGAGGGTATATCGCAGGAACAACAGAATTATTCAAACAAATAAACCAGATGAAAAGATTGTATTAAACTTACCAAAATAGCATATAGCTACAAAAGTGGAGGCGATATATCTACGATGACAAGATTCCAACGATTCGATTTTCCCTCAAAAAGCAAAATAAACGAAAAAAATTTCCCCGACCGAGATTTGAACTCCAGTCCTCCGAGTTCGCTGTCCGACATCCTACCACGATGCCAACTCATCAGTAGATATGATCCACGCTATAGTTCTATAGGTGAGATTTTCTTTTTACGAACCGGTCAATGGAAGAGACAGGACAGAGTGTCAATTGAAGGACCGCCCATTTATCGTAAATCAGTTCAATCAAATCGTAAATGTCGAATTAGCATATTCTCAACTTTTTTGGAGACATATTTACGAATTGACTAAACTGCTATCCGATTCAACTCTTTTTGGGCAAAGCTGGTCGTAAATGAATGATAGAAAATCACTCAATACCAACTTGTTTACGATGGTTTTTGGAAGTGTCTTAATATTCGATTTGGATTATCATTTCTATTACGATTTCATGTTAGCTGGGGAAACAACCAATAATTAAAGACAAACTTCGTTTCAATCTTATTTGAATTTTCTGGATGAATTTATTTGCAAAAATATCTTCTTCCATACTAATTTCCATACAAAATTGAAAAACGTTGCGCTAATTCAGGAATCAACCAAATCATCTCAAATTTTTCACTGATTCTTAGTGACCCAAAAGGCATCGAAAAAACACATGGGAGCAAAAAGTCAATTTTTGAAGCGGGCTGATGCTTCATGCGTACTAGTCGAGTTCCATCGGTCGACTGCTGGATCGATACACTCCATGTCATGTAAAGATATCTCGCATGTGTTCTTTGCCCACTGTTGATCCCTCTCTGTGTTTTTTCTCGATCACCACTCATCGAGTCGAGTTTTTAGCTGAGCGCGCACATGGTAGATTGTGCTTGCCGCTACTTACGGATAAATAAAGAGCAACCCGCAATGCCAGGTAAATGTTTGACGTTCTGTAGTAAGGAAATACATATGTATGGCCTTTTTCAAAAGCTTCCCAAAAGCTCCCTAACTAATATAAAACCTTCTATGGAGCACATGGTGTCACTAGCGGGGAACTGAAATGAAGGGAGAAAATTCGTCAGTGATCACACAAATTGTGCAGCCAACGATTGAATTCGTGGCAATTTGTTAGAGAAAATTAGAAGGTTTGAGTTCAAATGAGAGAAACCAGTGCTCACTGAGAGTGAAAATGTGCTAATTGTTGCAAATTGTTGCAATTTGTGAAGCAGTTATGGAATTTTGATCATTACCAATCCAAATGCAAAGCATTCTCTCTTGATTTCGGTCCCTTGGTCACTTGTGTTTGTTTAATAATACAAAAGCAAACCGTTACTTCCTGTCATTTCTCAACAATATGAACTTTATTGAATTTATTCAAATCCGAACAAATATTCAACAGTCTCATCGACGGCATCCAGCAGCCGTGTTCGAAAGTACCCTTCCTTTCGGATGTTCTCCAAGATCACCTTGTCCCTGCTAATCAGTCCAAACTCGTGGTACGCCACCGGATCTCGCTGATGCAGATCTGCAATGTAACCATCCGGTAAATTCACGTACGCCAGTAGTACTCCGGACCAAAGCAATCCAACCAACCGGTAGTGGTCAAGCGTTTCCAGGAACTGTTCCTTTGGTAGTATTTTGACTATGCTAAGATTGAGGTTTTTGAGTTTTTCCGTTAAACTTTGATAGTAGTGCTCAACGTAGGTGTGGAAAAGTTCATCTCGATGGTGTTTCATAGTGAGGAGATGTAACGTGCATAGGAAATCTATCGCAGGTGGGAGGTATCGCGATACCTGAAAGTCTATAAGCACACAATCTAGTGGTTTGGTGTAGTCTACGGTGTCTTGCGAGGAACTTTGAGCGAATCGAAACATCATATTGTTAAACCAAAGGTCTCTGTGTATGATAACAGATTGGTAGCTATCCGCCGGTTGAACCAAGTTATAAATTCGATCCATCTTTGATACCATTTCCGTCTGCATGATTTTCCTGTAAACGTCATTTTGTGAATATTTTGACGCTTCTACTGCCACAGTCAATATTCCCTGAAAAATAACAAATTCTTAGCAGATTTTTTCTAATAAAAAGAGTATAAAGCACCTTCAGTCCAACACCAAACCAAACACTTTCGCGCATGAATGTGTTTTCCGCGAGCGCCGCTGCAAACTTTGGCTCTAGTTTCTCTCCCTTCAGCTGATTGTACTCCAAGTCTAGTGAGCATGCGTGCATCTGTGCCATTCGATCGAAGATTAGCATCATATGTTGCTTGCCGAATTCCTGACCGTAGGGCATCGAAAGAAAACCCGCTATTTGGAGATCTTCCATGATGATCAAATCATCGCGCATCAACCAACAATCGGGACGCCACTTGGTTACTTTTTGCGGGTCCTGGTTGAACCTTGAAAATAGCTCTCGATACCCGGTAGCTTCCTTGGCGAAAATTCCAAAGTCTTGTATAATTTTTCGCTGCTTTGGATCGCTGAACGGAAGACATTTGACAAAATACCGTAGATCATGTTGCTGTCCGTTTACCTACAAGGTATTCAAATGAGCTATTGAACTTCTTGAACTTTACCGTTTTCATTGAACACATTCACTAACATCTTCGAAAGTCACTGCCAAACGAGCGTATTCGCCCAGAAAGCCCAGCTGACCAGGGATTTGCTTCAAAGAAAACTGCAACACTTTACCTGCACCGAACTGCGGATGAGATCTGGCGACAACGTCCGCGCAATCCAGAGCCGTAACAAGATCGTCGAAGGATGTCACCATTCTCACGCGCAGCTGATTGCAAACGTCCAATTTCTGCAAATCTTTTTGTTGCTTGTAAGTATGTTTTGTCGCCGGAATGTGCGCAGTGGAGCTCGAGAATCTTACTGCGACCGAGAATCTCTGCGCTCGTTTGTCCGCTTAGCATGTGACGACTATGTGTGAATGTGACTCTTTAACTATATCAACACCCAATTTAGATAACGCTTGGCACTTGACGAGCGTATGAAAGATATTCATTCAAAATTTGGAGCTAGATAAGCAACGCGCATTAAAATTTTGGGACATATTTTTTCGTCTCCAAAGGCGCTAAACGGAGTGGAAACCATCACTTGAGACTAACGTATCCGAGCGTGTTTGTTTGGTTGATTCGTTTTAAACTTGCATGTTCAAATTTGATCAGATTATCCCTCATCATCGGAATACTGTTTCTCATCTGCTGGATAATGTTCATTACGTTTTGATCAACACAACCGGAAGCGGCAATTCAAATAATATTTAGGGAAAATTTCGGTTTCCAAAATTCGCACTGCTGGAAATGTTTCATTGATCACTTATTTGGATGTGATCATCCATCGGTCCAAACAGGTGTTCACTACGAATCCGGTGGGAACGCGACGAGCAGGGGTGCAACGAGCGAGGTGGTTAGACCAAGTGGAACGTGATCTGGCGAATGTGGAATGCTCGAGCGGTTGGAGAACGGTTGCTATGGACCGAGTGAATATGGTCCATCATCTTATGTCGTGAGATGGAAAACCATGTAAATAAAAAAAAATATCCATCTAGTCGGAGCACTTCGATTCTCCGAAAAGTAATCTCGCAATACCTCGCAAGGTAACCAGTGATATCAATTGATTTTTTTTTGTTTTTCAATGCCAAAAGTCATACCCTTTTTAAACAGTTAATAACTTTCTTACCTAATAAGATACGAAGTTGTTCAGCGGAAAATTTACTACTAAAACCATAAGCAGGCTCGGTTCCACAGAAGAAATAAAAATGATGTTGATTTCTCAGTACAAAATATTTACATAATTATCTCATACAAACCTAAAAGTTCAAATATACTCATGTAAACGTTAATTAATCTGCAAAAAACCATGGCTGAGTTTTGAACCAAAACGAAGCTTTTTAGACCCAAGAGTTTGAGAAATTCAAAAATGACCCCAAATCGACTCAGTATAATAATCATGAATGTTGGTTTTCCACCATGAGTGCACGGATTCACCGCAGTTTCTGCTTAGGTATGTGCTCACATGCATTCTTAGATTATTAAGTTAGACAAATCTCTAATGCAGCGCGTTCACCAAACCAACAACGCTTGTGTTGATGGAGGTATATTTTGGAAAAACGAGTCAACCAGGTAGGCTAATTTACTCACCTGGCCAGTTGGCAACTGATCGAACATTATCATTATATAGTTGGTTAGAAGAGGAAACACACATCTTACCTGTTGGTCACTTATGGGATTCGAACCCAAAAGTTTTCTTGACCATACCGGGAATCGAACTTCGAGAGAGTGATACATAATCCAATCATATATCTTCTCTATGACATTAAAATGAATGTTTGTCTGTCTGTCTGTCCCCTAAAGGCTCGGGACCTACTGAACCGATCATCCTGAAAATTGGTATCTGAGGGTGTTTGGAGCCGGAGGGTGGGAGGGCTCCCATACAAAATTTACCTAAAATATTACATAACTCAAACCATTTTCAAGCGATTTTCATCAGATTAGCCACACAAACCAAATTTATCACGATAAGATGATTTATTATATAATAAGAAAAGCTTTGATTCAGTCAGGTGAAGTATTGTATTGAATACTTCTTAATTTGTTGAACTGGGATAGTGTCCATTTCCCGGCCATTTTAGTGTTTCCGGGAATCGGGAAATCTGACGATCCTTTTCCCGGGAATTCCCGGGACCCCGGGAAAAATTGAAAATGATGATTTTAATACTCGACTGCATACGGATCCTTATATATACGGTTTTTAAATTTTTAGATAGTAGTATTGCAAATTTCAAATTTCTCAAATGCCTCAAAAATTCAATTAGCAGTTATAAAACCCAAGACCCAAAAATTAAGTACTTTAACCGACAAACTTGGCTGATTTTTGCTGCAAAATTTTTAAATAATTGAGAAAGATTTTCACTTGATAGACTTCAGGTTATTCATCAGATGAAAACAAATTTAGAGTTGAAATTTCTGAAAATAAGTTTAAGACATTTTTGTATTTTTATTCGAAACTCCATCTGCACCTCTTATTTTAAAGCCCACAAATCAAATAAACCTTTAAAAAAATTAGAACATTTCCTTTATTTTTGAAATGGTGTAGCGAAGCACACCGGGTCAGCTATAGCTATAGCCATGGCCGTAGGAACGGGGGGGGTTTGGGGGTTAAACCCCCCCCCCCCCCCATGAAGGTCCAAAAAAGCAAGCGAGGTATTCTACTCTACATTAAAAATTTTGAATTTTAAATCAAATTTTGATCATTCAGTAAAGTTATTCTTGAGTAACAATCTTGACTCAGAGATTATGCCAAAAACTCAGCTCAGTCTCAGTATTCTGCTTCAGTTTTTCGAAATTTTCTTCCTTTTGATAGAAACTCGTTTCTGAACATTCAGAACATTCGGAACAGATTCAGCACGTAAATGAGTTTCACAATCAAGATGACTAATTCGTTGTAAAATTCAAACTGCAGGAGATCGCATTTTTATAATATTGGGTTATTAGTTGCATTTCAAAATTTTAAATTTTTCCCCAATTCATTTTGAATACATGACTCTTCAGGAAATTACTAATTTTAAGTAAAATTTGAGTTTATTTGCCATTTTTAAAGGAAAAAACTGGTTTCTACTAGGAGTGCCATCAGGATGTATCTGATTTCAACTTCGAATAACAATCGCCTGTTTCAGTTGATTTTAAAAAAACAAGCAAGATTTTTTTAAAAAAATTTACACCATTTATTCCAAACCAGATTTAGAATAAAACATCGATAAAATTTCAATCTCCATGATTCACAAAAGCAGCTCTTTTGCAGGCATTCTGCTTAATATTGACCAGTATTTCGGGCTTTTTGCCTTAAGTTCATCAGTGATCTTCGGTTTGCTGGTGTAAACTTTACTTTTCAAATTTATCCCCACAGACGCTGACGAATAGAAACCTGGCGATTTGCTAAAGACTCGTACTCAAGGAAATTCGTCTCCAAACTACGGATCGTCTTGATTGTGAGCGCTTATCCTGCCATATTTTCTACGAAAGCACGCATAGTTTTCATAATTGAACTTAAGCTTCAAGTGTGTATCAACTCATTCGAAAATGTGTTCATCTGTCAAAATCGGCTGATAAATGGCAGAGTTATTCGACGTTGAAATAGGATACATCCTGTTGGCGCACGCTGTATATTTAAAAATTAATCCACAGGATTTGAATTATGGAATTGATTTTCAATGGCAAATATTTTCTAGCATTTTTCAGTACAACAAATTGCAAAGAATTTAAAAATTTTAGTGTATTGTTTAACATTGTTTATATTCCAGTCTTTTCAAAGGCCTAATTTCAAACGAAAATTTTGTATTTGGAAAGATTTAGCAAGAATCAGATTCGAACCGTAGCATTTTGACCCTTTAATGAATAGTGTTGTTTTCAAACAACACTAATAAAAATCCAAATATCTCAAAACGCGTGGATATTTTTGAGTGATGTTTTCACAAAAAATATTCTAGAGATTTAAAAAAATAGCCCGTGGTATTTTTATTACGACATTTCAATGTAGGTATGTCTGAGATATCGAACAAAGCATGCGAAAAAAATTAGAAAATAAAATTTATTTATTTTTTTTATAAAAAGTAGTTTTTGGAAAATCGCTGTTATTTCTTCAGATTTGCAAATTCTAACAATTTTTTTAATATTCATAAATCACAAACACCCCCCGAAACCCAATTTAAAAGGTTTTGAAGAAATAAGCAAAACCGTATGGAAATGAAACAATAATTTCAAAAATTATTTTTCAACTTTGATGGGCCATAACTTTTATAATACTCAAAATAACGACTTCAAACCTAATGAGTTTTGTTATTCGAATTGAAATGTTATCATTTCACTGAATCAATAACTGCAACTCTCATTAAAAAAGTCATTTATTTAAGGATCAATCAATTTCTTTTATTTTTGAAAACTTGATTCCTCATGTAGGCTTTCTTAAGAAAAATTTGAAATCGAATAAGCTTAAATAACCTTATTTTTTAGTTTATTCAAATATGTATTTCAAGTTTCTAGTTTGTTACTTATGAATTTTTTATTTAAATATAGTTTCTAATATAAATAAATTTTCTATGTAATACAAAAAGCTGTGACTGCTGTGAGGGTGAAAGAACTTAAAAATAAAAAACCAAATGGTATAAAAACAATTCTTTTTAATTTGTATCATTTATGCATTGTTTGAGCCAAAGTATCATAGAAAAAAATGGGTGGCCTACACCCACCCCTCCCCCCTCCCCATAAGGTGGTTCTTACTACGGCCCTGGCTATAGTAAAAATTAAGGCTAGGCCGTGAAATCAATGCTCAACATCCTCAGGAATATTAAAGTTCTACGAAGCATTTTAAGTTTTAAACTTTAAACTTTAAATTCACGGAAAATTGATTATGAAATGAACTCATCAATCAAAAATTTTAATTTATAAACCAAGCGGTTCAAAAGTAAGAAAATTATCAGTTTTGAGTGGTACTGATGAACAAAAATTACAAAATAAACATCAAAAAGTAATTTATACTCAATTTATAATCCTTTATTTATTATCTTTTTCGATTGACGAAATTAAAATGCTGTTTTTAACGTTTTCGGCCTACTTATCTTTCGGCCATCCTCAGATTAACTAAATTTATTAAATGAAATTAAATGGATGAAATTAATTACAAACTAAATTTTATTTTTGAGTTTGTTAATGCACTCGGAAATTGAAACTCACAACTTTTTTGCCGCGTGTTTCCTCAACGGCCGTCTCACGTTTTTTGAAATCGACGCTCTTTCAGTTGATTTAATTATCGAATAATTTATCAAGCTTTTCAAAAAAATACCTTAAACTAGGGTTGCCATCCGTCCCGCAAAAACGGGACATGTCCCGCTTTTTTGTTGAATGTCCCGCTGTCCCGCTTTTTCCTCAAAATGTCCCGTTTTTTTTTCTTGGAAAACTTTTACAAAGTTGACTGACTAACACTGGGAAAAATCAAACTTTAGTCTCAATTTGAATTCAGTGATGAACTGAAAATCTTTAAAATACGTCTTTTTCTCAAAATTTGCAGGATTTTTCATAGTTTATATAATACAATACTGAATAACTCTAAAGTTCTTAACATTACAGTAAGATTATGATTTAGTTAAGCATTCTTGGAGCACGTCCAACCAATGTATGAAGAAAAAATTGGTTACGTTGCTTCCAACAATTATAAATTATAGAAATTTAGAGTTTATTTTTTCCACCGGAATCTTAGTTAAACTGCCTTATATTATAAACCACTCTTTTCGTCAATTGTTCAAAGTATATAAAGATGGAAGTTTACTTGAGTTTTCAATTTTTTAAACAAATTTTTATACAAATTACACTAAGATTTTTTACGTGGTTTCAAATCCACCGTTTGCTCGTACGACTTGAAATATTTTCTCCCAAACTTTGTAATTCGCGAAAACCGTGGAAAATAACAGGGCATATGGCAAAAAACCTTTGTAAATAGAAGTCATGTAAGAAAAACTGAGCGAAATCAGTCAGCGTTAAAAACAAAACCTAGTGTACTTTCTATGGCTGATGGTAAACGTATAAGTTTATCTTTACAATTAACCGTTTTTTTAAAGTTTTTCTCAAATGTCCCGCTTTTTTCGACTGTGTCCCGCTTTTTTTTCGAGAAAAGTCCCGCTTTTTTCTGAAAGTATCTGGCAAGCCTACCTTAAACCAAGGTTCCGAAATTCGCTCGCGATAGCTTCAATCTATACACTTTTCTGATAGCACCCTCAGGCAGCGTTGGTTAGCCACTGCCTTTGCTGTACGAACCGAGGAAATGCTGTGCGACATTTCATTTCCAAATTATCAAAGCGGGCCTTCCGTTTTCTTGTTTACGGATGAGGGGAAGGCTCTGCCCAAGACACAAATTGATGGACGACTCACAACAGAATTTTCCGTCTGATGCATAGTTGCGCAGCGATCTTAGAAGGGGAAATTTTTCGTTTGTTGCATTCGCTCGCGATCGTCTCTACGTACTATTCAGCAGTGAAACATTCGGAAGTGAACTGCTCAAAATGTATCGCTTATATACCAATCGTAGACGCCGGGTAAGGCGGGAATGGGGGGTAAAAAAATTATGCTTCCCCTGCTAAAAGCTACAAGCACCAAAGATTGCTGCGACAATCAGGAAAACAAAAACAGCTCGGATAGTCTGCTCGTGAATAGTTCACCAAAGATGCGCTCAGCAATGATCTGCGACAACTAGAATTTTGAATGTTGCAGATCACCATTGAGCGTCTTCGTTGTTGATACTATATTGTTGCATTCGCTTGACTGCCTTATACATGAAGATAGATGCAACATACGCCTTCCTCTTTGGCTGAAAAATGGCAAACTTGATTGCAGCAGGAAGGAAAAATAAAATTTTTGTTTCTGTGATGAGTTGGCTCGCTTGGTGATTAGAGGAAAAGAGCGAATTTCGGACCCTTGCCTTAAACATTGTTTTTCTCCCCTTCGTGATTTTTGGTAAAAATCAAAGGCTAGGGGAGGGGCGGACTAAAGAAGAATTTGATATTTGTTCCGGCTATTTATTGAACTTGAAAATCATGTGTTCAAAACAAAAAAATAAATGACATATGATTTCCAGTTTCTATCATTTTCAAAGTAGTACAAAAATAATGCCATGTAAAGGGTGTTACTGAGCGCCATTTAGTCTTACTTAGTTGAAGGCAGGTTTATTCGTATTGTTTTCCTACAAAGGAAAGTTTTTTTTTTTAAGTTAGGATAAAAAGGCTTTAATTATTATTTCATTACATATCTTTCCGGAATGATAACAACAGCGATAAACGATTCAAGCTTGGCCAGCCCATGTAAGCGATTAATCTTACCTGTTTTGTAAATTTCTCCAGGTAAAGCCTAACTGGGGTGCCATAAATCTATCAATTTTATCTCATGGTCAACAAAGCTCAGATGCTGGTGGACATTCGAGCTACCTCAAGTCGCATATTCTGTTTTTATGTTCCCCAGAGGTATTTCCAAAATCCCTATCAGTCGGTTTTCAGAATCAGAACCATCCGTTTGTCGCGTTGAAGCATGGTGAAACCGGTAGAGGTTGGGCTGTTTGAAGATGATATCAGAGAAGTCGTTTCTCGTTACTATCGGCTGCAAGGTGATGTTCATCAGGGAACAGTTTTGGACTACTGGATAGAACACTTTGGAGGAAGTCCAAGCGGGTTTCTTGCAGATCACTACGACTTGCGAATCAAGGTCAACAACGATGAAAACACAACCGACGAGCTTTCGTTTTTTCTCAAAGTTATTCCCACGAAAAATGACGTCCTCGCAAACTATCTGAACGAAATGGGAAGTTTCCGAAAGGAAGTTACGTTATTTCAAAATATTCTCCCCAAAATCTACGAACTTGTTCCAACCAAGCAAGTTATGCCCAGATGTTTACTCACAAAAGATGAAAACCTACTTGTGATGGAGAACGTTAAGCTCAAAGGGTTCGATATACTTAAGGACAATCATGGCTTTATGGATTATGCATTTTTGACGAAGGCCTTGGAATCCCTGGCTCATATTCATGCAGGTTCTATAATTTTGGAAGAACGAGACAAGGTCAGTTTAGTCGAAAAATTCCCCAACGCTCTTCGAGAAAACGGTTGGACTGGAGTAGGAACCAGAAAGAGAGATGTCGAAAATGTGATCGTGCTGTGGTGTGAATTCATGCGAATAGTTGAAAGAGATTCTTCAAAATTGAAGAAAATTTTAGCTGAATTACCAGGTACCATAAGAAGGATGTACGATTATGTCAAACCTTCGCAAAAGTGGCGCAATGTTCTTAACCATGGAGATCTTTGGAGTAACAACGTCATGTTCAAAACATCAGCGTCTGGTGATCCACAGGATTGTATTTTGGTCGATTTTCAATTATCACGATACACTCCTGCGGCTTACGATGTTAATCTACTGCTTGCGTTGACTACAACTGGAGAATTCAGATCCCAACATATGGTATCACTTCTGGACAACTATTTTTCGACCTTTCAATCAATTTTAACGGATAACAAAATCGATCCAAACGTGGTCTACACCAAAGATGAATTTTTAGAAAGCTGTGAGTACTACCGATTGGCGGGACAAATCCACGGATGCGTCATTGCCCCCGAGGTTTTGCTACCCCAATGCTACCTGGATCAGGTATTCGATTCCGGGGCCGAGTGTGCAGGATTCATGCCGCAGTCCAAGGTTCAGATTTGTCTGCAGGCCTTCCGAAATGATCACTTCTATCGGGACCGGGTAATGGAGATGATTCAGGAATTAATCACTCAATAAAGTAAATTTTAAGTATCAGTCCAAATATTTATAAATCTTCACTTGTTTCAAGAATAAACCAGAAAAAAATGTAGACGGCTTATAACTGAACACATTGAAATTTTTTCTTTCTTATCACGTTTCCAATTTTTGGATGGTACAATAAGTAGTAGAATTAACGAAGATATCTTGGTAGGCTGTGGGCGAAGAAAGCAGACAATTTTGTTGACAGGAAAATTTTCCTAAATTTGTGATATTGGTGAAAAATTCGAGAAACGAAGCCTTTATGGTGGTTGAAATACGAGAAATGGAAACGACCAGTGCCCCTCCCAAAAGAAGACCTACTATCTAGCCTTGGTTCCTCCGAAGAAGCGAAGCCGGCAGTTTTTCCAATATCACCTGATCCAGTCAAGTCACGTTTCCGGAAATTTTTACAGGAGTTCAATCTATTTCTGCGTTTTCCGTAATCATCGTTTCCCTTTGATTTGATGAGCTCGTTCTGTATTATTTTTATCTTGTTTTTTTTTTTAAATCTTATTACTCTCCCAAATAACCAAAACTCTATATGGTCGGGGTTCGACCAGACCGAACTGAACGCCATCACCATTTTTCCGAGTCACTTGAGTTTAATGTACAAATATGTTCATCTATAGACGAAATTTCTAAAAGTTTTAAACCAAAATCAATAATGTTAAATCTATGGAACAAATCCCATTGAATTATTTTAGATTTTCCGGTCGCACATAAGAGTAACAAGAGTTTCAAAATCCGCCGTTCAAATTTTTTCTCATGGCGTTCAGTTCGGTCTGGTCGAAGGCAGGCCATATAATCATATGAAGCGTTTGGTAGGGAGCTCCACGCTTCATTCCTCCCTTGAACCTGTATCTTTTGCGTTTTACATCTCATGGTTGGCCTGGCCGTAGTAGTATCTGCAATGCATGTTCTATGTATCAGATACTATGTTGAAAAGAAAAATGAAGAACGCAAGTTTTTCATTTTCCAGGATGCTTACAAGTTTTGGCCATGTTGGTGTGAGAAGAAGGAGAAGAAGAAGGTACAATAAGTAGTAGAATTAACATATTTATAATTTTTTAAAGGGGGTCAAAAATTACAGGAAAAATTAGTGTTTGACACTGCAATATCCAAATAACTAACTTTTTCCGTGGAAGTCCTTGTTTTGACATCCATGTCGTGAACTTCTTTGAGATTTTTAAAATATCGTACAAATTGCGCCGGAGGTCTTCAGATTTTTCCCAAATTTTCCAATTTTAATGACTTAAAACAATGAGCACCAACATTTGAAAAAGATATATAAAAGCCAAAGCAAACAAAACCCTTTTTCAGTGGATTCAAGTAGCCCAATATATACTCTACTTATTACAAAAACCTTTTTGAGCTTACCAGCTTTCATTAGATTTGAAATGCAAAAGATCTATAGGTGGCCAAACAGTGGCCCGCGAACGCTAATTTGTGGCCCGCAAAGCTTTGATCAGCTTCAATGTTACAAAATAGAGCAAGGTCAAAATGTTTGTGAACATCTTATAAAATCACATTTTTTTGCAAAATTCGCAGAATTTTGCTTCGCTTTTTGAAATTTGGATCAACTAATTATTTTTTATTTTAGCGGCAGCTTCATTCACGAAAAAAGGCGGAGTTATTCGACTTTCAAATCGGATACATCCTGATAAAGAACCCCTGTATTTGAACGAAGAGAAGTATCCTGCATTTAAAAAACATGGTTTGTCGGTGATTTCATTTTTTGGAAACACCTACAGATATGAAGAGCCTTTCAATCGAAACGAGCAAATAAATACTTGAAAAGAATACGAATTAATGATAAACATTTGGAATACTATTAGCAAAGCAACAACACAAATCTAGATATCAATCTTTTTAACGCATAACTTTGTTTTTGAATGAGTATAGCAATCACTGATTAAGTAAAACAATATCAGTTTAATTTGAATAACGCAACTGAACAAATTTTAAATAAAGTTGAAACACAATTTTCGAACTTGCTAATTTGTTTCTATAATATTTAAAAAAAAAATAAACTAAAGCTAATTGATTGCTGGAAGATGTTATTAGGTAATTAATTGTTGGATCACAAAATTTTTCGAAATTAGCTAAAGAAAGTTGGTTTGTTGTTCATAACTCTGATATTTATCCCATACATATGTACATTGAAATAATGTAATAGAAATACCATTAGTCTTTTTGAAATCTAGGATATTCTTAATATAATAGGAAATATTTACAAAAAAATAAATGAAAAAAAATATGCTAAAAATCTGTTTTGGTTCACAGACAAATCTTATTTCTAAAATTGGGCCCGTTGGCTGAATATTTTGGAAAACCATGATCTAAAAGATGTATAGCCATTATATAACATTACCCCTCTGAAAATTGGTCAAACACCCTTCGATGTTCAAAGCAAAAAAAAAATTTAAAAGGGGAAAAGGCAAAAAGCTATTCACTCACTCATAAAGAGTGTTAAAAAAAATCCGGCAATTTTATCTCTATCCTCCGAGAAACCGTAAGTTTTTGGCTCAGTTAAGGTTTTTCGGGACAAACTGGACTCCTTTCTCTTCATACCATTCTTGAAGGACTTTGCTGTAATAACAGCTTGTCAAATCTGGCCAAAACATTACGGGATGGTCGTGGGATCGAATGAACGGCAAAATTCATAGGTTTCATCGTCCATCAGAAGGCTCCCGTTGAACTTGGGCTGGTCGTATATTTAGCTTCCGTGTACGGAATTGGCCACACTATTCTTTTTTATAGTCCGATTTGGCTGTTTCCTCCCCGTAGTCGAATTCTCCTCACGGTATAATGGGCAGCACCAGATTTTCTGGCC
Organism: Uranotaenia lowii; assembly: GCF_029784155.1. Classification (NCBI taxonomy): domain Eukaryota; kingdom Metazoa; phylum Arthropoda; class Insecta; order Diptera; family Culicidae; genus Uranotaenia; species Uranotaenia lowii. The sequence continues at coordinate 16,233,197 of NC_073692.1, forward strand.
AAATCACGGTCCGACAGATTGGAATTCCTCTTAATCGTCTTCAAAATCCTATCACGCAGGTTGGCTTGAGGCCTCCGAATCGTCTTGTCAATGTTTCCTTATTATACCGTTTGATAATGCTCCATACGGTGTATTTGGGCAATTTCAGCTGTTTAGCTAGCCTAGATACAGACCACAATAAATTTTCCAAACAACTGTGCACAATTTTTCCCTTCTTTCGGCTTCCATGTTGATTGTTTACATAGTACAGTGTCAATGTCAAAATTACCTACGTGAAGCTGACAAAATTCTCGACAAGTGGGCGCCAAGAACTTCTAAATCCGTCCGACAGAAATCCGACGAATCAAATTAATTCATTTGAGTAGCTGATAGAATGTCAATGCGTGCTGATGTGCTATTTAAGAATGTCAGTTGAAAAATTGATAATTTTTTGTATATCGAAGTTTAATGTAGAGATTAACCACCGTAATGTTTTTATGTTACTTTAATTTGTCGGCCTTAGCGGTGAAAAGTGATGTCCTTTTTAGTAGGGACATCTAAAGATTATAAATTTGTTTTATATAGGTGGATAGAAGGTTATATGAAATAAAAGATGTTGAAAATGAGCGGGTAGAATTTATTCAGAAGCATACCACAGCATACCATCACATATCAAATTTTTGTTCCTCACGGGCCTACTACTATGAAGCGGTAGATACAGATAGAGTTGCATCTACCACCACACATTAGTAGGCCAAGCGTATTTTTGTATATCGTTATTTACCTTAAAGATCTGCTTAGCGTTGGCGATCGTATGGAGCTGATAAAGTAGATCAAGCTATCCCTTTCCAAAAACCTTCAGATGACGGACCTTGGAGAAGTGAGCCACTCTCTCGGAATCAAGATCCGTACAAGACGAAGTACATGCTGGCCTGCGGATCTGAGATCGACCGAACCCACTTGTCCAGTAATAGCAAGGTCACGATCGACGGCGACGAGCTGAAGATAGTCGAAGACTTTGTCTAACTCGGCTCACTGGTTACCGCAGACAATGACACCAGTCGTGAGATCCGGCGGCGAATGATCAGCGGAAGTCGTGCCTACTATGGACTCCACAAGCAACTACGGTCGAGAAGACTTAGCCCCCGCACAAAGTGTATCCTGTACACAACGCTCATTAGACCGATTGTCCTCTACGGGCACGGATGTGGTAATTGCTTGTTAGAGATTTTCTTAACTTGACTAATGTGTGGGAATGCGCAAAGGCAATGGAAATAACTCCACCACAATAAAATAGGCCCCAACAAAATTAAAACTAATATTCATTGCTTTGCATGTATTCAGAGAAATTATTATGAGCACTTACTCTTTGTCATCGCGTGACCTCTGCAGCATGCAGCAAGACGAACGCTGCTTAGCAGCAACGATTTTCCGCAACTGGAACATGCATGTGAAGAAGCGCGCCGGCCTCCTCGTTAGCACCACAAAATCCTGAGAAGAGTATTGGTGGATTGTCGAGCATGCCACACCAATAAATTGTCCTTCGCAAATCCGGGAGATCCGGATCAAGCATGCAATGTCCTAAGCACCGAAACTCCTGCTGGTGCTGCCACCTCGCGACGAACGGTAATACTTGACACAGCACTTCCTGGCCTTGGTGCCGAATCCAGGTCTTTCCTTGATGCAGAGTCCTGCGCCGGTCCTCCTATGATAAGCACTTTTGGATGTCGGAATGCTTTTTCCCTCGACGACTGCAACTTTGCTGATGCCGCTTTGGCGGTCACTCCTTCCAGCGATGCTGGCTTAGAACGTTTCTTTCCGAAGACACAATCCGACCAATATGTTTCCGGACACTGTTGCTTTCGTATTATTCTTGGCGATCGGTGGGTGCGACGAGTTCTCGATGGTGAAGCGTCGCCGGTTGAAGCCAGATTGACCAGACGATCTGCGAAGAAACCACATCCACAGACACGCAGTAGCTGAAGTGGCAAAACAAAACCCTACCGGAGGAACTGAATTAGTTTTTGATTCTGTGTTGTTGTTTTTCGGAACTTACCCTAGATTGGGGTTGTTGTTCAAGGGTTCTGCCTCCTGGTCAGTGTGCTGCACTCTGCACTGCAGTGAACTGCGGTTATCTGCGTGCACAGTAAGTGAAGTGAGGTTAGCTGCATGTACATGTGCATGTCACATTGAGGTTAACTCACCTGTATAATTTCGCTTCCGTCCTGACCTTAACACGGACGATTAAATTTTGCTGATACAGCTCTCGTAGGTTGCGCTGCTGGCTGGTCCACCCAATATCGGCGATTTGTAATCCGACGAACGAATCTGTCCAAAATACTTGGTGAGATTTTGCGTGTCGTGGTTATAGCGATCTTGGCAACTCACCCAACTTTGTCGCTTAATTCTTTTGTCCGGATGGAATCCTGCACTCGCCGATGCCGTTCAGATTTTGTGCTGTCCGGATGCTTATTAACCGCGCCAATTCTTTTACGGTAGCACCGATTCCGTCCCGCAGCGCACACAAAAACCACACCAACTGAAAAGCGACACTCCGACCGATTTTTGCCACGCTAATCGCATTTTTTCCGTTTTTTCATGCACGGGAGGAAATGTCTATGGTTTTTGACAAAATTCTCTTCTTGACACCTACCTCGAACGAGGGGTGTGTGAAACTATGTGAAAAGTCCACACTGAGGCAATTAGAGTATCGGTTTGTTATATTCTTAAGTGCGAATAATTCTTGCTGAATATATGAAATATTAAACATAACTGATACATGCTGTCCTGCAAAACAGGTGTTTGCTACGAATCCGGTAGGAACGAGACGTGGAGCGTGATCTGGCGAATGTGAGATGTCCGAGAAATTGAAGAACGTTTTCCATGGACCAAATGAGTTTTTGGAATAAAGTTTGTAAAGTTATGTCGTGAGACGGAATACTATGAAAATAAAATGAATAATGATCGTACTGCTGGTTCGATGTCTCTGATTCAAGAAGTCGCTGTTGGAGAAATTCGGCATAAAAGATTGCAACCACATAAAGACGCCAATGTAGAAGGCCTGTTTTCTCATAACGAATGAAGGAAATCCGATCTGTCATCCGTATCGTGAGCTAGTTAGAAGTCTCATGTACACAATGCTGTGTGTCCGTCCCGATATTTCCTTTGCGGTAGCATACTTGGAACGTTTTCAAAATCAACCTGGCGAAGCACACTGACAAGCGCTGAAAAGAGAGGTCCGATACATGAAGGGCACGAAGAACCTCAAGCTCCAGTTTAGGCGAGACGAGAAGGCTGAAGCACCTATCGGGTACGCTGATGCGGATTGGGCGTCGGATACTGAAAATAGGAAATCTGCCAGCGGTTATGTCTTCAAGGTATTCGGCAACACGGTGTATGTACTGGGTCAGTAGAAAGCAACAAACCGTTGCATTGAACTTATATAGGGAAGTGATGATTGACGATCGGCACAACACTTTAAAAACCACGTTGAGTATATGTGCAAGAAGGCGGCAACAGCAACGGCCGCACTGACGACCATGGCGAGAAGCATGGGGAGAAAGCATGGCGTAGTGGATTTCTACATGGCTCTCAATTCCTGACTGGTCATGGATGCTTCATGAAGCATCACCAAAGGTTCGGACATGTGTCCTCGCCGGTCTGTCTAACATGCGGTGACGTAGACGAGACACCCGAACACGTGGTATTCTATTGTCCAGGATTTGAAGAGGAACGTGCCAACATATTCGCCGCCTGTGGACCAGACACGACAACGAACAACATGTTGCAGAAGATGTGTGATGACATCAACACATGGCAGGCAGTCAGCGTTGGGCTGGCCCGGATAATGACTGCTATGCAAAGGAGTTGGAGACTGACGCAAATTGCGATCGACGTAAGATAACGTAACTTAACTTAACTAAGCTTAATGAGTCCAAAACTATGCGAGTGTTGCATGAGTGCGCGTATGCATGAATTAGACCCCCTTCCGAAGTATTGCTTTAAGGTAGTTACCGGTTTGGGAAATGGTCTGAGGCCCCAGGTAGAGTTTAGGGCGTAAGTACATATATACGGATGATTATATAACGAGTCGACCTATTGGTTCCATGGAAACGTGGCATGCGACGTGCATATGGACCGATTAGTAAAATGCCTTCTTCGAATTTACCACCTGGGTTACCAAAAAAAATCTGTCATCCTCTGAGGCAGAATATGCAGCCTTAAGCGTAGCTGCTCCCGAAGGACTGTGGCTACAAGGAATCTTAGAAGATCTGCAGCAAGTTCCCTCTGGAAAACCGTTCAAGATTTTTGAAGACAATCGTGGCTGCATTGCGATGGCCGCAAACACCGAAAACAAGCGTGTGAAGCACGGAAGGCTGCAGATCGTAGCAATAGGAACAGCAAACCAACTTGCGTATGCGTTCACCAAAGCTGCGACGTTTCTGCAACCTGCGGCCCCTCCTGGGATTGACCGATTCATGGCGGGTATTGGAATAATCGGCAATCGAAGAATGCTGGTTACTGGTCACCTCTATGGAAACGGAATTTTTCTTTAATAAACAACCGCAACCGCAAGCTCTGATGACCTTCCTAGGAGGTGGAATTATCGGCATAAGATTCTATGCCGGACCGGCACTAACAAGCTTTCTCATCGCCGGCATAGTTCTCCCAGCACAATCGCATTGCATATGTCTGAAACAAAGCAAATAAAAGATATCCCATATCTTATCACAAGACAAAGCAGGATGGAAACAATCAGCCAGCAAGGATATTGTCGAATGATGTACCGAGTGCTGTGTGAGTATGTAAACTGGCATACGAAAAAAAAACATTCTTTGTTTCCAACCCCCGGAAAACAACCACCGGCTAAGATGTCCGGCAGTACCAGTTTCTCGCTTCCCATTCCCATCTCATTTCCAAAGAAGGATGAAAAACATCATCTTTGGTATCCCTTCACCTCTGTATTAAAAAGTAGAAAAAAATGAAAAATTTGGATCTAGCGCACCCAAAATAGTCAAAATTAGCTCTTAAACTCTTGCCACCTCGGGAAATGGTGAATGTTGTTGACTTGTGTAATCAACTTCGACTTGTACGCCAATATTCTGTGCCTTTTTCATTTGCTCATGCAAGCGAAATTTAAAAGCTGAGCAAAAACTGAAAATAAGGTGACTAATAAGGACATTCGTATTATAAACCGATTCGATTTTATTTCAGAAAAAAAGTTTTAAGATAAAGCTCTTTTATTTCAAACCTATTGATTTTTTTTTGAACTTATAAAAAAATTATAAAAACAGCTACTTTTGTCAATTTTTAAAACCGAAAAAGAACTCCAACAACTCCTCAACGCATTCGGTCATCGTTTCGCGATAGAATTCATCACTATCCATGTACTGAAGAACAAAATCATCCCGATCGATATTGCAAATGTAATGATAACGATCCGGATCCGAGTTGTGGAGATCGTCCAAAACATTCTCGGGAAGGTTAGTCAGGGCCAGGTAAATGACGGCAAAAGTTAGGGGAATCATCCGGTAATGATCCATACTGGTTTGGAACTCGGACCAGCTGAGAGTTTTCTCCGGATCGAGATTGAAACTGCGCAACTTCGAGCTGAACTTCTCATAGTAGAACTCTAGATACTGATCGAGATGTGCGTCACGTTGTTTTCTGCGCGTGGTCATATGCAACAGTTGAAGAACGTCAATGCAAGGAGGAAGATAGCGACAGATTTGAAAATCTATCAACATACAAGCCTGTGGCGCATCAAGCTTGTAATTTCCACTGGAATCTTTCTCGAAGGAAAACATCAAGTTGTTCAACCAGATGTCTCTGTGAACGAGCGTACACTGAAACGTGGTCGTTGGTTTTACTATTTCGAAAATTTGGTTCAATTTTTCATCGATCTCACTCTCGATTTGCCGTTTGTTTTGCGGAATTTTACTGTATCTAGTTTTGTTCAACGCAATAGCTTTGATGGCCTGAAATTTAAAGTTTTGTGCAACAATTTAAGTTTAGAATAATTCTTTATTGTTAGTCTATACCTTAAGTCCAGCAACAAACCATCCATTTTTCCGTTGCACCGCAATTTCCTTCAAAACATCTGCATGAATGTCATCTAAGCGTTTTCCTTGAACAACATTCTTTTCGTAATTTAGCGATTCAGCATGCATCTGCGCTACATTCTCAAGCACTAGATGTAGAAAAGGTTTCTCCAGTGCAGTTTTGAAATGTATCATACTGAAACTCTGTCGCCATTTCAAGTCTTCCAGAACGATTAGGTCATCACGTGTATAGTAGCAATTCGGGCGCCATTTGTGACTTCCTTCCTTCCCATCGATAAACTTGGCCAGAATTCTCGAGTAAACAAGAACTTCTTTCCGGAAGAATCCAAGTTCTTCCATCATAGCCCGCTGATTTTCATCTCCGATAGGAAGGGATTTGACGAAATACTTTTCAGTACTTTGACTTCCGCCATCCTTCTAGAATACAAATTAAGTACTTAAATCGAGCTTAACAAGACGACTTCATCGTAATTCACCTGCACTATCACAGTCAGTGAAAAGTATTCACCGAGAAATCCGAGATGTCCGGGGATTGTATCCAGGCTGTAGGAAACGATGCTGAATGCACCCTTCCCGAGGGCATTTTCCACTATTTGTCGACACTCACTGTCACTGATAACGTTGTCGCGGTAGGATTTAGTAAGCGGTTTTGTTTGGCCGTGACTTTGACTTCCAGTCTCCATCGCTGGCCGGCTGTTAATAACAGCAAATACAATACCTCTAATCATGAATGGGGAAGGCAATCATATTCTGGCTCTGAACTGAACTGACAACAACAGCCAGTGCGCCTGAGCAAATCACTCACACTTATCTGGAGGAGCCGGACCAATTTTGCTGAGCAAATAATTTTGAAATGAATTTATGAAGAGTGGTTGACTCGATTTTTTTTTAAATAAAGTTGCAGTTGAAGCAAAATTACAATGAAAAATGTTTTGGCCTGTAGATTGTGGCTATCTAACAGTCTGAGACTTAAATGACCAAAAATTACGAAAATGTCAATCATGTCGAAGATGACGGATATGATTTATTTAAATTTAAAAAAAGTTTTGAAGAACCTCTCGGTCAAATGAATCTCCGAAAGGAGGTGGTCGATGATTTCTTTTTAATTCGGTCAAAGTACTTTGGTTGAATTTAAAAGAAGTCAGCGGCTACCTCCAAACAAAATGATAAAATTTACAAAAAAAAATGTAAAAAAGGCAAGAATAACTAAAACAAAAATGATGGAAATGGAAAAAATACAAACATAAAAAAGACAGAAATAACAGAAATGACAAAAATGACGTAAAATGTGACAAAAATGATAAAATTTTCAAACCTAAGAAAAATGAAATAAAAAACATTAAAACGAATGTGTAGGTGTATAAGGGTGACTATCAGCTCAACCGGACTTGATTTAGGGGTGCCTCAACGCGCCTGAAGTTTCGGTATTTGACCCTCAAAAATCACAAAATGGGGGACCAAAGGAAATCGGAAAAATCTTAATTTTAATTTTGATGCCAAATAACTTAGAAATGCATGAAACGTTGAGATTTGGTAATATCCCGAAAAAAATTTTTTTTTGCCAACAATCGACTTTTATTCTATTGGTCGATATTTAGTCTATTGGTTTTTGAGATAGCGTCCAAAGAAGAAACTATTTGACTTTAAATGTTTGGGCAACACGTGCACCATCTATAATGTATACTATGGATCACCTTTTTTCCAAATCAAGGCTTTTTTGATAAAGTTTTCTGTTTCCTGAAGCTTGATCTTCAAAATAACTCAAAACTTCGAATTTGGAGTTATAACAAATTTAGCCGATTGTCCTCCTCTGGCACAAAAACAACATATTTAACTTTTTATCACTCCAACAGCATAATGACACGATTCAAGTTCCAACTTTTACAGAGTTTAAACTTTGGGGGACCTTTTGAAGTTCTTTTCATATAAAACGGTCGCATTTGAAGGCAGACTTTTTTGTATATTTAGCCATTCATCGTGTCAATCGTTACAGTTTCCACAGATCTTCGGCCTCCTCAAATACTAGACATTAATTTTTCAGTTTTGTCTCCTTGTTTATCTCCGGAAAAATACAGGCGAGACTTTGTCAACGAAAAGTTTCTGGATGGAGTCCTTCCAGGTGATCGCTAAAGGGTTCGTTTTACATTTACATTTATTACATTTATTATTATCACATTTCATCTGACTGAAAAGTCTACATGAAAGATCAATTCTAAGTTTAACGGGAACATTACAAATATAATTCACTAAAATGTATAATTTTCTATCGAGACAATCAGATTTCTAAGTTGTGGCGAATTTCTTATTCTAGATCTAAAACAGTTAGTTGTAATGTCAAATTCGTAAAGTTCAAAAAACCAGTTGAAGATCCGACTCATGCTTCTTATTGGTTCATGTTGTCCGTCATTAGTTCGTCGGAAGTCGATTTGAAGGAAATCTCGTTGCCTTAATGTTCTTGCCGGAACGTTGATATTAAAGGAGCTGAGTAATTCCGGGCAGTCGATAGTGCCTGTGAAGATCTTGTTCACAAGTAAAGCTCGTGCTGTGACTCTTCTCTCCAGAAGAGTGTCTAGACCAAGCAGTCTGCAATGTTCGCTGTAGTCAGTGAGCTCCTGGGGGTGGTTCCACGGCAGGAATCTGAGTGCGTATTTCACAAATCTCGATTGAACAGCTTCAAGTCTTTTGGACCAAACCATCGTGTAAGGAGACCAAACTTCCGAGGCATACTCTAGTAATGAGCGCACTAGGGAACAGTATAAGGATCGAAGGCAGTAAGGGTCTCGGAACTCTTTCGATACTCTTTTGAGGAATCCGAGATTGCGATTTGCTCTGGAGATTATGTGAGAATAGTGATCGCGAAAGGTCAATTTCGAGTCTAGAAGCACTCCGAGGTCCTTAAAAGCAACCACTCTTTCGATTTGTGTATTACAAATATGATAAGGAAACTGTATCGGATCGACTCTTCGGTTGAACGATATAATAGCGCATTTGTTAACACTAACGCATAGACAGTTTGTTTCACACCATTTGATGAATTTATCGATGAGAGTTTGTAATGTGAAGCAGTCAGCATCAGATCTGATTTTAGCAAAAATTTTAAGATCATCTGCGTAAGACATCCTGCATTCTTGTGGGAGCAGCAAGTGTACATCATTGAAAAAAATTGAGAACAACAGAGGACCTAGGTTGCTGCCTTGTGGGACTCCAGAAAAGTTGGTGAATTCACTGGACTCACAGCTCCCTAATTTAACGGTCATTTTCCTGTCTGTTAGGTAGGATTTTAGCCATTGAACTAATTCGCGTGAGAATCCCAGTCGTTGTAGCTTGGCTAGTAGAAGATGATGGTTGACTCTATCAAAGGCGGCTTTCAGATCTGTATATATTGTGTCGATCTGAAACCCATCCTCAATTACTTTCAGACAGGTCGAAGTAAACAGCAGAAGATTCGTAGTTGTTGAGCGTCCTGGGTAGAATCCGTGTTGGTTTAATGATATGTATGCTTTGACATTCGTGAGAATTGTCGTTGATATCAGTTTTTCCATGAGCTTAGAACATGCACAGAGTGAGGTAACGCCTCTGTAGTTCCGAACATCCTGTTTGTCTCCTTTTTTAAATGCGGGAAACATGGTCGAATTTTTCCATCGTGAAGGAAACGTAGATGTCTGCAGCGAACGGTTGAAAAGAATCGTCAATGGTTTACAGAGAACATGGGCGCAGTTTTTTAGCACTATTGTGGGTATACCATCTGGTCCTGGGCAAGTGGGTGGTTTGAGTTTCGTGATCGCAATTCGAACTTCCTCTTCGGTGTATGTTGGAACGGAAATGTGGAATGAATCAGCAGGAAGATTTACGAGTGCTTTCTGGATATCTGAATCATGAATTGGATCGTTCGAAAAGACGCAAGAGAAATGCTCCCCGAAAAGCTCGCAATGTTCGCTGGCGTTGTTGCTGTTTTTGTCCCCGAGGTATATCGTTAAGGGAAGCCCATTTTCTTTCCTTTTGTTGTTCACAAAATCCCAGAAGTTCTTAGGGTTGCGTTTAAGGTTTGATTGAGATTGCAATACATAACGCCGGTAAAGAAAACGGTTTTGCTTCTTGTAAGCGTTACTTGCTGCAGTAAAAGCAGCTTTCGATGTGGGATTTCTGTTATGCGTATAAAATTTCAATGTTGAGGCTCTTTTGCCTTTTTTTGCTGTCCATTTCGAAATTTTTCAAAATATATCCGCACAAGCAGTCCAAATATTTTGCGCACGATTTGACCACCGTATTTTGTTTATTTTACTGGTGGGTAGCTTTTCTACCTTGTAGAAAGTCAGGCCTATTTATAAGTCAAAGATATCAAACATCTTAACTTTTATTTAAATTTTATCTAACTATTTGATCCTCTAGGACTTCTTAAACGATCTAACATGTGAATTTTTGTCGAATAGTTGATTTTCAGCTATTTTTTGGGTCTTCCACTGGAACTTTTCTGGGTTTTGTCTCGATTCTGCCCAAAAAAATTTGTCAACTTCAGTATTAGACGGTATCTCAAAAACCACTTGACAGATTGTCACCAAATTTTGCACACGTACACATTACAATACTAGGTAGCTTCACTGAAAATGTGATTAATTTTTATCCATGCAATCAAAAGTTATTCACAAAACAAAGTGTTGCATTTTTTTCGAATACAGTCCTTATGTGTTATAAGCCTAAAGTCTGTTTCATTTAATATTGGAACACAAACAATTGCGTGTAGTTCAGTCATTTATTAACGAATTCATAATTTGTTTTTCATACAAATGTAGCATTTTCTTTACTCTTTCATAAAAAAAAATTATAAAAATTATTCATTGCTGTTTCGAAGAAATTCTCGTACTTTTCCCGTAATACGGCACATTAGGCGGCGCACACCCTTTTCGTCCACCGTTTTGGCGATTTGATTCCACCAGTTCTTAATTTGAGTCATGTTCCTAACAAGTTTTCCCTTTGCCTTAAGCCTCCGCTTCGTGATTGCCCAGTATTTCTCTATCGGCCGGAACTGGGGGCAGTTTGGGGGGTTGAGGTCCTTCGGTATTACGCTGACCCCGTTCGTTGCGTACCATTCCATAACCGTTTTGCTGTAATGGCAGCTTGCGAGGTCCGGCCAAAACATTAGTGGACGGTCGTGGGCACGAATAAACGGCAGAATCCGTTTCTGTAGGCACTCTTTTTTGTAGACTTCTGATGTCATTGTCTTGGCAGTGAGAAAGACTTTGGTTTTCTGTCCACAACTGCATATCCCCTGCCAAATCATGTACTTGCGGGCGAATTTATCCGCAAACACGAACTTAAATTTTGTAGGTACATCCCCCCGAGCCGTCGCCAAATAAAATTTTTGACCTGGGATTTGCCCAAAGTCCGCCTTCACGTAGGTCTCATCGTCCATCAGAATACATCCGTCGAACTTGGTCAGCACTTGGTCGTACAGCTTTCGAGCACGGATTCTGGCCACATTGTTCTGCTTCAGCGTCCGATTTGGCTGTTTGCTGGCTCGGAATGACCTTATTCCTTCCCGGAAACGAATTCGTCGCACCGTACTGTGAGCGGCCTGGAACTTATTGGCCAAATCGCGGTCTGAAAGATTGGGATTCCTCTTGACGGCCTTGATGACTTTCCCACGCAGTTTCCGGTCGACAGTTCCACTCCGACGCTTCGAATGCGGCTTCCGAGCCGTCGTCAATGTTTCCTTGTACTGCTTGATAACACGCCATACGGTATTTCTGGGCATTTTAAGCTGTTTAGCTAGCTTCGATGCCGACAACAATGGATTTTCAAGAAAACTGTGCACAATTTGATCTCTCCGTTCGGCTTCCATGGCGGTTGTTTACAAAATGCTATCGTTTGGTGTTATGACATAAATACATGGTGAAAGGTAATGAATTTCCCGACACGTGGGTGAAAAAAGTTTCCAAATCCGTCCACTAGGAGCGCCACAATGAGCAAAAGAATTTGTTCCAATATTAAATGAAGCAGACTTTAATTGGTTGAGTAATTCTACTGAATCAAAGCAATCGAAAGGTTTCCTTTACTTCAACCGCACAAAATGGACCAAGGTGTGTATATATAGGAGGTGTAACGATATGTGAAATTCCCGATTCAGCCATTTTGATTTGTCTACTGCGGAGTTCGTGGAGTTTGTTTACCAACAAAGCCCTCAGCTCAAGCAAATTTACCAATGTTTACTAACAAACTCACTGAATCTCACCGCGCTCTCCTCGCCTACTCACTGACAAAGTCAGAGAACCTTGTGATCTAATAACCTTGAAATGGACATGACTGTATAAAACGTAAAAATGATAAAATCAAAAAAAAAAATGCCAACTAAACATCCATAGAAAAATGAAAAAAAAAAAAACAAAAAAATGATGAAATTTTCAAAAATTAAAAAAATAACAATATTGACACTGAGTCCAAAATAACCAAAATTATGCTATTCACAAAAATGTAAATATGATAAAATTTACAAATAACAAAAATAATTAATGTGACAGGCATGACTACAATATACAATATACGACGAAAAAAGATTTTTTATAAAATTGACGAAAACGATAGAAATTACAGAATTGATAAAAATAACGAAAACGATATAGAAGACACAAAATGGTAAAAAATAACAGAAGTGACAAACAAAAGACAAAATGACAATATAAACGAAATTTTTGAAAATGTTCAAATAATAAAATAGCAGAATGATAAAATTTCAAAAAAAAAATATAACATAAATGGAAAAGACGATTAAAGCGGCCAAAATTATAAAACAATACGAAATTGATAAAAATTACAAAACGATGAGAATGACAAACTTTTTTTAATTACGAAATTATTAAAAATTTACAGAGGGAAAAATTACAAATGACAAAAATGTTAGAAATTACAGAATTGACAATATAAAAGAAAATTTTTGAAAATGTTCAAATAATAAAATAACAGACTTATAAAATTTCCAAAAATTAAAAAATTGCAACAAAAATGGAAAAATGCTGAAAGTGACAAAAAATACATACCCAATCTATAAAAATTTCAAAACTACGAAAATGACATTTTATTCATTACAAAATTATTAAAAACTAGCTGGATCAGTAGGCTGCGGTCGAATCGGTTAGACGTGTTTTTTTCTGGCAGCTAATTTTCAGAGCTCCAGAATATTGAAAAAGAACGAAAAATGTCGGTTTTAGTGAGACTGTTTCATGTTTTGAAACGATTGAACGGTGCAATTTAAATTTTTGATACCTTGAGGGCTGTAATTGAAACGAGTGAAGTAATTTTTTTTCAACTGTATAACGTTTTTTGGTGGAAAAAATCTTACAAAGTTGGTGTGCAGAGGAAGAAGGCTCTTCCACTGGCTGCTGGAAGGTTTGCAGCGAAATTAGAGTTCCTGACTTTCATATTAACGTGACTGGAAGAGAACGGTATCAAACCGTTTGAACAGTACCATTGGATGGGAGTGTTTGCGAGCTGATGCGGATTTTGCTGCTGCTTAATTGGTGAGCTCGTTCCTTGAAATATCTTTATTAACATTTGCAATTCCGGTTTTAAATGAATCTGTGTAAGGCGCATGTTAGTGAAATATTTCATATTTCATATTTTGTATGAAAGTGATGAAAGAATCGATAAAAATTCAAAATTTGAAGCAAAAGCAAATTACTAGCGATCCCCGGGTTTTGGAAAGTTTTTTTTCCATATTGCCATACTGCAGGCTTGCTGCGACGATATAAGTTTGCTACTTTTTAAATCTTATGCAACAGGTATAGATGTTTGAGCCTGTGGTTAGTTAATCAGAATGCGTCATTTTTCTACTCCGTAATTTGGTTTTAAAAGACAAAATAGTTTTGTTAATATGCATTGGGTTCTTGATTTCTTTTGAAAACAGGCAAAATAACAATCATGCATTGGAATTGCAGGTGGTAACAAGGTAAAATATGATACATTGTTGTATTTATCGATTGATTATATAATAAAATAGCTTAACTCTATTCTTGGGGATTATAGGGGGGCAGGACAGGGCATCAAACAAGCGGAAAACTGATATACAATGGATTGTGGGTTCAAGCCAGCCGGAGTATCTCGGCAAATTAAGAATCATGGGTGGGGTACTAAGGTACCTTCTCAGGATTCTTTATTTGTTTCGAACAGTTGGAAGGGAGTAAGATGAGTCAAACCTGTCCCAAACCAGTGGTAACGGACCCCTTGGTAGTGCTGCAATTATTGTTGATGAGTTAAGCATGAACAATATTTGAATGTGCGATTGAGACTTCCCGTACCGCCTCGGGTCGAAAGACCTATCAGCCCATGCGCGGTCCTATGGGGGGGGGGGGGGGGGGGGGGTGATCGGGGTGATCACCCCCCCCCCCAAGCGGCAAAAATCCGTTACAAAATACCCGTAAAAGCTCGAATTTCTATAAAAAGTTGAAACTTTTCTTAGTAGATGTGCTTTACAATTTTAAAAATTTTCCACTCCCTGGGGGTGTTTATTCAACAAAAAAGTTAATTTATCACTTTAAAAGGCTCAATATTGAAAAAAGTCGGTCCATCAAACTCAAACAGCTCTAACTTAGGATTCCCTGGACTGAATTATACCAAATAACTTTTGTTGATAAGTTACTCAACTCAAGTTACATATTTGTTCTGCTTTCATCATACATTTATTGCCTTTAATTGCGAAATAAAAAAATCAGCTTCTGAATCACAGTAAAGATTCTCTTTCGCGAGAATTTTTCACCTTCAATTAATCCACCATTCAAATATGAATTATAAACTTAAAATTAATAACCTATATTATGAAATTAAAAAACTAAAACTTAAATTTTAGATCTGTTTTTTTTTTAAATTCTGTTTAAAATGTATCACATCAAACATTCATATTATGGATGACTGTGAAAAAAATATAAATACTGCCAAACCGAAATCGAATATAAAATATTCATAGTAAGAGTTTAAATTTAAATAAATCTTTTTGTTGCAAAATGACTTTTGCGTTTCCTATGAGTTTTTAGTGCCGAAAAGGAACAAAAAAGTATTTATATCAGCTGTTTCAGGAATTGGTGTTGGATATAGAGATTCAAATTCATCTCTAGAACCCAAAATCTGCATTCAAAACTATAACACAAGAAAACAAAATTCACATTTCCCGAAGTGCAAAGAATATGAAAACTGATTTTAACTTATTTAGAAGCTCTAAATGCAAATTTTTTATTATTTTATCAGCTCTTTTTTCCGGTATAAATTTTGAAAATACAAGGCTCATTGGAGAAATGTGTGCTCTTTTTAGCAAAAGTGTAAAACATCAAAAAAAAGTTATTAACTAAATGATCAATTTTCATAAAGACTGTAAGTAATTTACCCTGAGAAAAAATTATAGAAGTAAGTATCTTTCCCCATTTTGAAAAATACAAAGATTATCAAGACGAAATCTATATTGTTTTTTTTCCGGGAATTTGTTACTTTTTAGCATTCTTCTCTCTGGCCTGCATCGTTGAATGAATAAAGGATAATGGAAAGATTTAACATATTTTTTGTTGCTCAGGTTAGTTACTTCATCAATTATCATTGATCGATTTCACTCTGAACTGCTAAGTTTTAAAATTACTCAATGCCAGAAAATAAGAAGAGGAAAAACAGACAAAAACCGAGTTTGAGACGCAAAAAGCTTCCAAAATCAGTTTGCCACGGTTTTAATTTTTCCCTTGTGAATTGAAATTATCCCCTTATCATTTCACTATTTTTCGGCAACAAGGCATTCTATCATGCAAAACAGTCAGAAGATCTTTTAGTGATTTTTAACCAACACTCCTGGATTTCTAGATCTACAGCAATTATGTCACCGATACTGCTTTCAAATATAGCTTAAGGTTTGATATTCTTAATCTGAAAGCTTGGCTATATCAATTGCAAATGATTGAGACTGTTCACTAAAGAAGAATATTAACATTCAAAATTTACCCTTCATTTCATAATTTTCTTAATAATTCAAAATTATTTAAAAAATTGGTAATTATGTGAAGGTGAACAAAGATTAATCACTTTCCTTTGTAATTTATTTATTGTAATACAATTTAGATTGAAAATTTTGAATTAAAACTTTAAATTCAAGAGCAAATCAAATAAAATTCGGTTCCAGAATTTAGAAATTGATTTTGATAATTGCTTTTTTCTACTTATTTATATTTAAAGTGTTGATTTTATATATTGCGTTTCCAAATTTGCAAATTATAATACTAAATTTCCAAATCACGATTCAGTAAAATACCCCAATGAAGAATTCAATGCCCGTTAGTTCTGTTTGTTAATTTGTTTATTGAGCTTATCGGTGAAAAGTAAAATACTTCCGATAAATTATAAAATACCAGAGCCCTAATATTTAGAAGCTCAGGAAAAAAATGAAGATAACTTGAATTTTTTTTCTACGTGTTCATCTCTCAACAACGTATGCATTATTTTCATTGAAAAAATTACATTTATAACTAGAATTTTTTTAAAGAGCTCTTAAAGTGACAATTCTAAAATACCAGATATGTATACCTAAGAAAAATATCAACATTTTTTCGCAGTGGTTATTATTGATTCGCTGGTTGTTTTATAAAGGGATAAACCCCCCCTCCCCATCCCTTCTCCTTTCGCTCACTCAAATGATTGCTTTTTTCACCAGATATTAACGTTCCTTAATATTAACTGATTTTTGAAAATTGGAAAATCACCCCCCCCCAAGAGCCGACTCTAGGACCGCCCCTGTATCAGCCACTGGTGGGTTTTCATACATACATACATACATATATACAAAATTATTAAAAACTAGCTGACCCGATAAACTTCGTTTTACCTTTTACTTAATAAATCGTTAGACAATGTTTTACTTCATCTACACATCTATAAATTCTTCGTGCTCGTGTATTAATTTTCATGAAAGTTGTCTTAAAGTTGTTCGAGTTGTGTCCTATTTCCGATCGTTTATACCTGATGGTGTTACAAAGAAAACGCATTCATTTTTATGTATAAGATAACAAGAGAATATGATTTTGTATGGGAGCCTCCCTTCCATAAAAAGTTAGATTCTCGAAATTATTAGACATACCATCTCTGTCTCGAAAAACCCTCGGATACCAAATTTCACTTCATTCCGACCATCCGTTTATACGTAATGGTGTTACAAAGAAAACGCCTCCATTTTTATATACAATATTTACAAATGAGAAAAATTTAAAAAATGACGAAAATTACAAAAAAAAAATACTTTTTTTTATTTACAACTAGTTTATTGAAGGCCTTTTACTTTTACAAAAATACTTACACGGAAAATAATAAAAAGGTAAAATTTACCGAGATAGCCAAGGTAAACGATCGTGAAAGCCAAAAAGGTAACTTCTACCTCTTCGAGGTGAAACTCACCTCACAGCACGGTAAAATTTACCTGAATCGAGGTTGAAAAAAAGGTACAATTCACCGAGGAAAAAGGTGAATCCAAAAAAGGTAAATCTTACCTCGTAGCGAGGTGAAGTTCACCTGAATTGAGCTGAATAAAAAAGTATAATTCACCTAGAAAAAAAGGTAAAACCAATTAAGGTAAAACTTACCTCGTAGCGAGGTGAAGTTGACCTGGATTGAGCTAAACAAAACGGTACAATTCTTCTCGAAAAAAAGTGATTATTCGCCGAACCCGTTTATTTAGGTTAAGGTGTTTTGTCATTCAGGAACAAGTTTTGCTTTGTGCATAATATGTGAAAATCGGAATAGAATGGTAAGTGTTTTCTTATATATCATTTTGTTGTGCTGGTTCTCATCATAATACATTGCTTTTGTTTCAGATCGACCCATAGAGCTTATAGGTGTATTCCACGTCATCCTCCAGCCGGAAAAGCCGAACCTGACCGGATTAGCCGAACAGAGGAGGTCATGAATGTACGCAACGCAGGAGTATTTAGCGGCCATGGCGGCTCGAAAGAATGCGAAGCCGAATTATCAGTCCCTATTTATCTCCAATAAATATAATTTTTTTCATTCGTTCCGCATAACTCGTCGTGAGTGGTCGCCTTTTATATTTCTCCGCGTTAGTGAAGCTGGAAAAATTAGTGTGGTTTGAGTTCTGCTGCATTGCTTCATAAACTTACCCGCGGGTTGTTGAAGGTTCCCGAAATATCCGAATTGAAGTGCCGTTACCGGGAAACGTAGTGGTTTTATCACCGTCTTCAAGTGCGCAACAAAAGAAGGTTCATCAACAGAAGCCAACACAAAAGACCGCGTTGGCATCAGGTGGTATAGGGTGGCTCGTATATTAGGGCGCACCTAATTTTTTTTTTCTTCGAAAAAAAATTTTTTTTTTTTTTTAATTGTTTTTTATTGGTTTGGTTTAATTCATTTATCCCTGAATTCTGCTGTACATTTCGTTTATATTCTTATTTATTATTATTATTTTTTTTGAGTTTTGATAATTCTTTAAGTTTTAAGGTTTTGTTCTCCGCTCGAACCCATTAGCTCGGAAATTGCCGACTCATGGATGACGACGGCGAGGCGTGTACCTCTCGGACACGGAAGATACCCCTCCCCCCTTACCGCAAACCCCTTCTTCCCAAACTCCCTTTGTATTTGGCAACTCCCAGTCATTGTCAACTCCTCAAGTGAACACCCCATCATCATCAACCCCTCTCGAAAAAGCTAACGAGTTGCCTCAAGCTGCCCCTCGTCGTCGGGTTTACCAACCTGAATCGACGGGACCTTGGGTAGTTTATATCCGGTCCAAACCGAATGGGAAATCACCCAATGTGATTTCAATCGCCCGGGACCTTGATCGATCTTACCCTTCCGTAATTAGCTACCAGCCGATGAGACCGCATAAGATGCGCATTGTTGTTGGTAGCTTGAAGGAAGCAAATGCCATTGCTTGTGACCCGAAGTTTACGATCGAATACCGCGTTTACGTTCCCGCTCGTGACGTGGAAATCGACGGAGTGGTAACGGAAGAGGGTTTGACCGTCGATGATCTGGTGGAGTCCGGGGTTGGCCGATTCAAAGACCCTGCTCTTCCCACGATCAAGGTGTTGGACGCGCGTCAACTAAAGTCAGCATCTGACGAGGGGGAAAAACGGACGTTTTCCCTGTCGAACTCTTTTCGGGTTACCTTTTCCGGCACTGCACTTCCTGATTACGTTGCGATCGGGAAGGTTCGTCTACCTGTGAGACTTTATGTACCTTCGGTCATGTTCTGCCAGAAGTGCAAGCAGTTGGATCATACGGCCGCCTACTGTTGCAATCAGGCACGCTGCTCTAAGTGCGGGGAGAAGCATGAGGAAGCTTCGTGTACAACACCAGCAGCAAACAGGTGTTTGTATTGCACTGGGGAAGCATCTCATGCTCTCTCGGCGTGTCCGAAGTACATATCGCGCCGGGAAAAAATCAAGACTTCTCTAAAAACTCGTGTCAAAAAGTCCTATAGAGACATGCTGATAAAGTCTTTGCCAATCGTCTCAGAAAACCAGTTTGGCCTTCTTAGTGAGAATGAGTCCGAAGGGGAGGATCCATGTGAAGGAACATCAACTGGGCCATCCTTCAATAAAAAAGTTTCACAGGCTCCAAAAAGGAAACGCACAACTAACACACAACCCCTATTAGCTGCCAGCAAAATTAAAACTAAAAGAAATCCTCAAAGTGGAAATAGTACTTCTTCCCCTCCTATTCAGAATCCTCCGGGTTTTAATCCATCCCCGAAGGACTTCCCTCCACTTTCTGGGAAGTCAAAACCCCAGGCCTCCCTTCAGAATTCAGGCCCATCAGTAGCTAACAGGAATGCAACAATTTCCAGAGAAACTGCATCTGATCCATCGTCGAATAGTTTTCCCAGCTTTTCGGCTGATGGTAAGATGAAATTCTCGGAAATTGTTTCGTTCATCCTGGACTTTTTCAGTGTACCAGCAGGATGGAGGACTATGATTAATATGTTTGTACCCCTTTTGAGAGAAATTTTAAAAAAGAAAGCTCTCACCATGACCCTCATTTCGGAAACAATTTATTTTGATGGCTAATTCATTCAATGAGGGAAGAGACATTGTTTCTGTATTACAATGGAACTGCAGAAGTATTCTACCAAAATTAGACTCTTTTCAAGCTTTGGTACACAATTTGAATTGTGATGTGTTCGCCTTATGCGAAACTTGGCTCTCTCCAAACGTAGATTTCTCCTTCCACAGCCACAACATTATTCGCCTGGATCGTGATGGTCAAAGAGGGGGCGGCGTTCTTTTGGGGATCAAGAAATGCCACTCTTTCTATCGTATTCCACTACAACCATCCCCAGGTATTGAAGTCGTTAGTTGCCAAGCTAGAATAAAAGGTCAAGACATTTGTCTAGCCTCGGTTTATATTCCGCCATCTTCAAGCGTTAGCCGGAACCAATTGGCGAATATTATTTCACTTCTCCCAGAACCCCGGCTAGTTCTGGGAGATTTTAACTCCCATGGCGTGGGCTGGGGTAGCTCACGTGATGATGATCGTGCTAACATTATTTATGAGCTGTGTGACGACTTCAACATGACTGTCTTAAACAATGGGGAAGTGACTCGAATTAATGGATCCCAATCACAGCATAGTATTTTAGACCTTTCTTTAGCTTCTTCCTCTCTGAGCTTGGATTGTACGTGGAAGGTAATCCAGGACCCTCAGGGAAGCGATCATTTGCCTATCCATATTTCTATCACCAGTGGTCGTAGTCCACCCGAAGAAATCAATATTCCTTATGACCTCACAAGGAATATTGATTGGAAAAAGTATGCATCGGATGTCATTGAAGCCATCGACTCAACAGACGAACTGCCTCCGGAGGCAGAGTACAGTTTTATTTCCGGGACAATTGTGGACTGTGCAATCGGGGCACAGGTCAGACGGAATGAAAGCTCAACGATACAAAAACGGCCTCCCACTCCGTGGTGGGATGGAGACTGCTCACGTGCGCGAGGAGAAAAGTGCAAGGCGTTTGCCGAGTTTCGCAGGACCGGATTGCCAGAGAAGTTCCAACGTTACTTGGCCTTGGAACGCAAGTTCAAGAACTTGATCAAGGGCAAGAAACGGGGGTACTGGCGGCGATTCGTGGATGGGTTATCTCGAGAAACGTCTTTGCACACGCTTTGGAGAACGGCACGAAACATGCGAAATCACACTCCTTCGAACGAAAGTGAGGAAAGCTCGAGTCGATGGTTGATACAGTTCGCGAAAAAGGTCTGCCCGGACGCAGCACCTGCTCAGAAAAACTATCGGGGTACAGAGAATTGTTGCGTAACGGAAGATCAATTCTCGATGGTCGAACTTTCACTTGCGCTCTGGTCATGCAACAATTCAGCCCCCGGACTGGATAGAATCAAATTCAACTTGTTGAAAAATCTGCCAGATACCGCTAAAAAACGCTTGTTGAATTTATTCAATAAGTGTTTGGAGCTAAATATTGTTCCGCATGACTGGAGACAAGTGAAAGTCATCGCCATTCAAAAACCGGGAAAACCAGCTTCTGAGTACAATTCGTATAGGCCGATTGCAATGCTCTCGTGTCTCCGGAAATTGCTCGAAAAAATGATTCTCTTTCGGCTGGATAAATGGGTTGAATCGAACAATCTGTTGTCAAGTACACAATTTGGATTCCGTAGAGGCAAGGGTACGAACGACTGTCTAGCATTACTTTCATCAGACATTCAATTAGCGTTTGCCCAAAAAGAGCAGATGGGGGCAGTATTTCTGGACATCAAAGGGGCATTCGATTCGGTGTCCATAGAAGTGCTATCTAGTAATCTTAACTCTTGCGGACTTTCACCAATATTGAACAATTTTTTATACAACCTGTTGTCTGAAAAATACATGCATTTTAGCCATGGAGAAACAAACGTTGAACGAATTAGTTACATGGGTCTACCCCAAGGCTCATGTTTAAGCCCCCTGCTATACAACTTTTATGTCCGAGAAATCGATGCTTGTATCGCACAAAATTGCACGCTAAGACAGCTTGCGGATGACTGTGTTGTTCATATCACAGGTAAAACAGACACTCAAATAAAACCTCCTTTGCAAGAAACTCTAAATAACTTATCACATTGGGCCAGGAATCTAGGTATCGAGTTTTCACCTAGTAAAACCGAGTTAGTAGTTTTTTCAAGGAAGCATTCCCCTCCTCAAATACAGCTCCTTATGATGGGTAGAACTCTAACTCAATCACTTAGTTTTAAATATTTGGGTGTCTGGTTCGACTCTAAATGCCTCTGGGGAAAACACATTAGGTACTTGACTCAAAAATGCCAAAAGAGAATCAATTTCCTTCGAACGATTACTGGGACCTGGTGGGGTGCTCACCCGCAGGACCTCATCAGGTTATACCAAACAACGATACTGTCGGTCATAGAATACGGAAGCTTTTGCTTTGAGTCCGCCGCGAAAACTCACTTGATCAAACTAGAACGAATACAGTATCGTTGTTTGCGTATTGCCATGGGTTGTATGCAGTCGACACATACGATGAGTCTCGAAGTACTGGCGGGAGTGATGCCGTTGAAAAATCGGTTCTTCGATTTATCGCTACGTTTCCTAATTCGAAGTGTAACTATGAATCCTTTGGTGATAGAAAATTTGGAAAGGCTTGTGAATATTAATCCGCAAGTAAAATATGTACACAATTATCATACTTTTAGTCAATTTGAAATTAATCCTTCTTTATTAAGTTCGGACACGAGTCACTTTTACCCGATTAGCAGTTCCTTGATAAAATTCGATCTGTCCATGATCGCTGACATCCGTGGAATACCAGATCACGTCCGACCCAACATCATTCCTTCAATCTTTGCTTCAAAAGTACGTGAAATTGATCCTACAAAAATGTTCTTTACTGATGGTTCAAGAATCGACGGCGCGACTGGTTTCGCAGTGTACAATGAGGGCTTTGAAGCTTCGTTCAAGCTTCGAGAGCCATGCTCCGTTTACGTTGCCGAACTAGCCGCAATTTATTGTACCTTGGAACACATTCGCACACTGCCCGCAGACCACTATTTCATCTATTCGGATAGTCTCAGCTCCGTTGAGGCGATTCGATCGATGAAATTGATGAAGCGCTCTTCCCATTTTTTGCTAGAAATTTCAGGGGTATTGGGCGCTTTGATCGAAAATTCGTATAGGATTACCTTAGCTTGGATCCCGTCTCATTGTCTTATTCAAGGCAATGAGAAGGCGGACTCATTAGCTAAGGTGGGCGCGTTACAAGGTGAAATCTTTGAGAGGATAATAACTTACAATGAATACTTTTCAATACCTCGCACTTTAGCGATTAACGCTTGGCAGTCTAGCTGGGATGATGGCACACTGGGACGTTGGCTCCATACGATTATCCCTAAGGTTCCGACGAAGGCATGGTTTAAGCATTTTAACATGAGTCGCGATTTCATTCGCGTGGTTTCTCGGCTCATGTCAAATCACTACCGGCTTGACGCGCATTTGTTTCGTATACAACTAGTTACAAGCAATGTTTGTATTTGTGGGGATGGCTACCACGACATTGATCATGTTGTGTGGACGTGTGAACGGTTTGATCGATCGAGGGCTTGGCTACTGGATACCCTTAGGGCCCGATGTAAACTACCTGGTGTCCCAATTCGAGACATCTTGGCAAGCTTCGATCTTGAATATTTGTACCCTATTTACAAATTTCTTAAAATGTCTGACTTGGTTGTCTAGTCCTCCTACCTTTGTAACTTCCCCCCTGTAGTTGTACCCTATTAATGTTTTCTTTGTCTAATTGATAGAGTAATCTTCCATCCGATGGGTTCGACAAACTCCACCAAAAGGCTGGCCAGGAAGACGATTACCTGGGGTAGCTACTGCAACCACAGCTACAGAATGCCACCACCGAGCGCAGATGGAAAATCATTTTATAGTGAACCCTACACGTCCCCCTTCCCTTTCCCAAACTAGAATCAAAGCTAACGTTGAGTCGCCGCGACTATTACGGCTCCCCCTCTACTAACATAGATTAAAAAGTGATCCACTCGGCAAAATAAAACTTTATAAGTAAAATGCCTTAATAAACAAACCTATGATTAATAATAATATAATTTTTGATAGAATTTTGTATTTTTTTAATTCTTATTGAAGAAACCAATCAAACCAACCAGCATTCACCTTTTAAATCAGTAAATGGGAAAACGGTATTATTTACTATTTTGCTAGGTGAATGCGAAAAAGGTAAAATATACCGTTTTGCTAGGTGAATTGAAAAAAGGTATAATTTACCTTTTTGCTAGGTGAATGAAAAAAAGGTAAAATTTACCTCGAAAGAGGGGTGGAAAAAATTCACCTCGCAAAAAGGTAAATTTTACCTTTTTTTTATTTTCCGTGTATGAAAATAATTAGAAAAGGACGAAAACGACAGAAACATCTAGAATGACAATTTGACAAAAATATCAAAAATAAAAAAAAAAGAAAAATTAAACTTAGATTTTAACATCGAATCAGAATCTTAAATCTGAATGTGGGTCCGAAATCTGATTCTGAAAACTTAATTCGGAAATCATGGTTCTGAAATCAAAATCTGATTCTAAAACTTGAAGTTGAAATCTGACATTTGAATCTGAGATGTGAATCTGAAATTAATAAACCAAATCTTAAACTGTCAACTTAACGCGTGGTCATTTCTCATTTCTGAGGAACAAAAAGCATTCAAAAATATTGTGGTGTCGACGATTGAACAGAAACTTGTTTGTTAAACTCTAAATTTGAGTAAAAACTTTTGAAAGATCATTTTTATTTTTTATTTTTTCTTGACAATAAACAGTACCTGAATGAAACAGTCTAGAAAATTCTAGCACAGCCGTTAACTGATGGATAAAATAGCGAAACCCCTATGGAAGGTTAAAGGTGTTCTTGAATACAGCAATCGCTTCTCGATGAGTGACGCAATAAAAATATAAATAAAACCTCTTATCAATTGGCAAACTCATTCAATGTTTTATTAAGGCACGCACTTTCAGTTAGTGACAGGGCTAGATGCTCCCGATTTGATAGATACAAATAAGTTGCCCTGTGATGATACGTGCATAAAGTATCGCTTCTAAGTGCAATTCAAGTGAAATCATCATCGATCATCAATAGCGCAGCGACTACCGACAAACGCTGTTGTACAGAGAATGAGAGTGTTATAGGAAAGCCACTTCATGAATGCTTTGCACACGTTTGATTCGGCGTATAGACTATTCGTGTCAAAACATTGAAATCAGTTGTCCATTCTCGGGGTGCTAGTGAATGCCACAGCTCGGCACAATTTATGTTTTCGGTGAGTAAATCCGTGGAATTAGTCGCTTTCGGGCACTTATCAGCACACTTCATACAGTGACCTTTGTTTTTCTAGCACGCCGTCTAGGAAGAAGGTCATTGCCGTTCAGCTGGGGCAGTAAATTTGGCCGGGAATGCAATAAAATTGCTCGTACATTCTCCATAGATCAGTTTTCGGGTGAGTAAAATTATGTCACAACTTTCCCATCTGATGCACGTCGCATTCCATTAACGCGCAGTGGCTGTCAAATTTGTTTTGCCAGGTACCGTAACGGAGAGAAATCGAACATGGACTAACATTTGTAGTGCTCCCTGGTTGAGGCCGGCTAGCACCAACTCCGTCAAAGTGTAAGTGAAATATTTTTTTCGTATTAAAATTGAACTAAATTTTGTTTTATTTAATTTAACATTCATGAACAATAATAACTCAGTTTTTTTTTATTGAGAGTAATACACACAAAAATTTTAATACATTAAGAACTTTTTAATTACTCTGTTACAAACATCTTTTCTATTTTTATCAAACCCAAAAGAACGCGTCAATTTTGTATTGGACATAAACGCCTTAATCTAGGTAGTTTGCTTGTTTTAAAGCTGTAAGTATATTGTATTTTTGGCTTTCTGGAAATTCAAAACTTTTTTTTTGTACTTTTGTCATTAATAATAGTGTAACTCAAGACTGTATATTTTCTTTACTTTCTTTTTTTTTTGTTATTATTTTGTTAAAAACACCCATTAGGCTATTTTTAAATTTTCGTATGCTTATACGCATAAAACTTATTCTAATCACGATTTGAACACTTTGAAATTCTTATTCAACTCGGTCACTCTCGATTGTCTTCAATTAATTTTAAGCTAACTAGACAATATTTTACCGACAGGTAGCAACAGAAATA
Source organism: Uranotaenia lowii (assembly GCF_029784155.1). Classification (NCBI taxonomy): domain Eukaryota; kingdom Metazoa; phylum Arthropoda; class Insecta; order Diptera; family Culicidae; genus Uranotaenia; species Uranotaenia lowii. Next base: position 16,259,442 of record NC_073692.1, read on the forward strand.
ATATTTAGCTTAAGTCGAGCGTTCTGAACAAAAATCTTAATAAGGTACACCGGGGTAAGTGTGGACGCGGGGTAAGTGTGGACGATGGCTATTAAAACAATCCTGTGCACTATTTTCTCAAACTTTTAAAGCAGAATGTTCAGTTTACTTGTAATCTATCCAATAACTGTGAAAAAGATACGATTCAGAAAATAACGTATGTTTACAGCGACTTTTTTGAAATTTTCTATTTTCAACTACGATGTCGAGTTGATGTGCATCTTTTTCAATTGCAAATTTCTCGTAAACTAGCTGGCTCTCGATGAAAAACATTGAAACAATCCTTACATTCCAAACAACCAGTTAGGAAAAGAAACGGCGGTTAAAAACGAAGAAAAAAGAGTTTATTTACAAAAAACTAAAATTTTGTCTCCAACCCTGCCTGGGGTAAGTGTGGACGGCTTCAAAAAGACTTGATGTTTACACATTTTTTCAACTTTCTGTCCTTCATTCTTCATGAATTGTATTATTTAGCTATATTTAGCATTCGGATCAGGAAAAGTTGGGTAAATTACTTGTTTGTTCTGTGTTTTTGATAAAATCGGATCTCGTGTGTTGCAACATAAATTACTCACAAAAATTATTGAAAGATGCCTTACTAATAGTATCAAGAACTTTTTTTCAAAATTTCGGACGGTTCGATCAATAAAATAAAGTATTCAACTAAGAAAACACAATTTTTTTTTGAAAATTTCCTGAGAAATCAAAGGGAAAATCTACCGTCCACACTTACCCCATAAAGCGGGGTAAGTGAAGACACCAGCAGTCCATTACAATTTACGTGATAACTTTTCTCGCTTTGCTTCTATCGAGCTCATCTCTTCAGCGTTTGTAAACAACATGTTAAGCATCACATTGAATGTAATTTTATGAAATTTGCTCCACTGCTGATTTTTTAATAATTTTTTAAAATTGAACTATACGAAAAACCGTCCACACTTACCCCGGTTTACCTTACATACTTTTTTTTTAATAGTAGGTAGGTAGGTATGACTTATGTATTTTCCATTGCCGAGTCATAAAATCAAATTCAAATAATTAAAGAGGGGCTCGTAAACGTTCGAATCTATTTTCGCCAAAAATTAATTTGAAAATCTGAATCATCTGCTAAAAATACGCTATTACCCAGGATTACGTCAGCGTTGTTAATCCGTTAGAAATTAATGCGGGTAAACCAAGCCCTCAAGCGAAAAAACACATGTTTGTCTTTTATCTTATCATAATGTTTGATCTGTCGTTCTACCGTTTCAGACTTATCAAAGAATGCATTGGTGGCGCATCAGGAAAGTCAGGTAGTGGTCCGCAGCTTCCGCATTTGCTACGCTATTTCAGATCAGTTCGTCAAATCCACTCAACGAAGATGGATCCGGCCAAGTTTGGGCTAACCGAGGAAGACGTCGAGTTGATCGTGAAACGTTATCTGCTTGAGAAGCGCGAAAAGTATAATGCGAAATTCCGAGTCCTATCGTACCACATCAAGCGGCTTAGTGAAGAACCGATTGGCTACCTCGGGGATCACTATTTTCTGAATGTTGTGCTTCGCGAAAAAATGGTTCACTATTCGGCCGAGGAAGAAGAATACGCCGAAGAAGAGTACTTAAGTTTCTTTATGAAAATTTTGCCCGAACAGGTTCCTAAGCTGGCAGATTACGTTCGTGAGATGGGATGTTTCAAGAAAGAATCCCAACTTTACACCCATTTGATACCGAGATTGCAAGATGTATCGATTGGAACCAAACCGTTCGCTCCACGTGCTTATTTAACCAAGGACGATAAACTGTTGGTTTTTGAGAACCTGAAAGCCGAAGGTTACCGCATGGTTCAGAACAACAAGAGTCTCTTGGACTATGCCCATCTCAAAGTGGCACTCAAAACCGTGGCCAAACTGCATGCTGCCTCGTTAGTCCTTGAAGAAAGAACCAAACAACCGATTACGCAACTTTACTCGGGTCATCTGAACGAAAACGTCTACATAGATGACGATAGATACGTTCGCAAAACAAACTTGGACAATGCTATCAAAGCTCTGTGTGAACTGATCAAGCGTATTGAAAAATATAAAACCTCCGATCGTTTAGACTTTATCCTGGAAAAGTTTCCCCAAGTGATAAGAAAGATTTATGAATTCGCAAAACCTTCTACCGTATACCGAAACGTCTTCAATCATGGGGATCTGTGGAACAATAATCTTATGTTTAAATACGAAGAACTCAACTCTTCGCGCACAAGCAGTGATGCAGGTAATAATCACGCTACTAACAACAATAACAACACCCATGACATCCATCAGCTTTCCGGCTTGCCACTAACCGGGTGCTGTCCACCTAATCCCCTGGAAGCCGTACTAGTGGACTATCAGTTCTCGCGCTTGGCACCACCGGCTTACGATGTGATGTCCCTTATCATGATATCTACTCTCAGCTCGTTTCGGGAGGTGCATCTCGAAGCCTGGAAGAATATTTACTTAGACGAGCTGAGTGTGTTGCTGGCGGAGGCCTCGCTCTCGCTTGAAGCACTCATACCGAAGGCAGTATTTTTCGAATCTTGTCGCGAGTTCCACCTGGCCGGGCTAATCGAAAGCTGCATGTACTTTCATTGGCCTCCGCAACCGGACTGCTACGAGATAGCTCCGGGTGCTGATTGGTTCGACGAGTCGCGGAAACCGGAGGTCTTCGTCAAAGCCAGCATAAACGGGTTTGAACGATATGAAGATTATCGGTATCGAATAAGTGATATGATTATGCAGATTGTAGATAATTATGTGTTGAACGAATAAATTGTTTAGTTAAAAAGGGAAATTCATTCGGTTGATCGATTCGTAATGTTACGCTCAGAGGAGATAAAGCTGTTGAAAAAAAATAGCAAAATTCGGTTAGGTATTACATTTTCTCAAGGTAAGTGCTTTAAAAATTGTTCTCATGAAAGACACTAAGGAACTAAGGAAATTTTTAAATAAAATCTGGATTGACAGTTTTAATTAACGTACTTTTTAGGAAATTTCCGATTATCGAGTTTGGTTATTAATTTGCAAAGCTAATGCTTTCCAAGTTGGCGAACGTTCCAACCGTAGCCATTTTACGAAAACGTGCAACTATCAACAGATCGAAATTTTAAGTGTAAAATATGGCATTTACCCTATTTCAAAATTGCTTGTTTCGCTTATTGCCAAAACAATCGCTAACGATATAACTTTCTTAACCGTCGAGGTTTTATCGATTTTTAGAGATTCAATAGTTCTGGAAAAAAGTTTGAACATAAAACTACAGGGCCCTCTCGATTTTGACACGAACGGTTTTCTAAAACAAAAAATTCTAATTATTTACATTCTCTGGATCAACATAGTTTAAAAACAAACACCATACTTTTATGTTCTTTAGTGATGCTTAAAGATATCATCAACAATTAAATCTCAAATAAAATGGCTAAAAGTAGGTACTCAACATTGACAAAAAAGATTTAAAATATTTATGAATTTAATAAACAAACACAAAACACTAAAAATGACCAAAAAAAAAACAACAAATTTGGCTATCGTAACAATGGTTCTGAATAAAACAAAATAGTGCAAAATGTGAATAAAACAAAAACAAATTAAATTAATATTAGTTTAACATTTTCAAAAATTTGCAAAGAATCTCAATACTGACAAACAATGATTTTGGTGTAAAAGAAATAAAAAAAAATACAAAAAAACGCTCAGCCTTCAGACGGTTTGCCAAATTCAAAAAGCAAAACTGTGTATTTGAAAAGGTTAAAATTTATCCTTACAAACTTTTAAAACTCTCTTTAGTCAGGAATCCAACTGTGTGTTAACTATTAGAAATTTCTCAGTTCTGTTATTGAAAGATTCCTAATGATTTTTTTTTTTAAATTGAATTGATAAATGCAGTATATTTTTTTGTTGAAATGAACTAAAACTGGATAGAAGGTCAATGATTTAGCTTTCAGAGAAGTTGACAAAAAGATTAGGTTTTTTTTAAATTATTTAGATATGTTATTCAATTTATATTTTTTATAATTTGATATTTTGGGTTTGAGCTTCAGGGTAACATTAAACCTTGAAGGTGAGTTTATTAAAAATTTGCTAATAAGTTATTTTCAATCACATACTTAATTAATTCATATTAACGATTTCCTTATCAATTTACATAGCAAATATTTTCGAAGCGCTTAAAAACTTTTCTGTCTAGGTATCAAGATGGCCTTCTTTCGATCAATCTTGCAACGCAACACATTTCACCCTACAAATGTTCTTCATCTGTCGCTGAATTGGAAACGATTCTGATACTTTGATTTTTTATTTTGTTGCATTCTCGTCATACACAGGTATCGTACAAGAAGCTAGTGCTAGCGCTCTGCAACAAAACGGTGGTCGAAGGCGACGCAAAAGGTCTTCCATTCACCGGCCGAATCCTTTCAACTATCCCGACATCGAGCTACGGTCCGGAACCATTCCATCCAACTGTTTGATGATTGATTTCCAAATTGCACGTTATTCGCCGCCGGCCTATGATGTGATGTCCGTGTTGAATACAACCACGACCCGGTCCTTCCGGGCTATTCACATGGACCGGTTGGTCGAGGTGTATTATGAATATTTGGCACAGCAGCTGGAATGGTTCCAGATCGACCTGAAAGATGTATTGTCGGCCGAAGACTATCGAATGTCATGTGAGGAATACAAGCTGGCCGGTTTAATTGATAGCGTACTGTTTCGGATGCTAACGTTGCTGCCAAAGCGGCTGGTGTCGGACTGTGATGAATGTCCGGTTCCGATATCGTTTGAAAATTTAACGGAAAATTCCATCTTTGAAATGTGCACCGAAGCGTGGGATTCCTGTGACATGTATCGCTATGTGATGGACGATTTGCTGGAAGATCTCATAGATACGTACATTCTTTAGGGAGCCAAATGAAAAATTAACGATTAGGGTCCAGTCAATAGGATAGCTTTTTAGTTTATTGATAAATTTATTTATATTAATTAAGGTAAGCTCAAATGTTAGAACTAGGTTTCAATATGATTGAAAAAAGTATCAGTCGAATTCAAACAACACTAATTTGTTGACAAAGAAAGTAGAAAAATACTGTATTTAGCTATTTTCGTTTTATAGGACTGTCATCGCCGCTAGACGGTATTCTATTGGATTATCAACTTTCGCGCTATGCTCCGCCAGCACTGGATGTCCTAACTGTTATCACGATTGCAACGGTCAGCGATTTCCGTGCCCGATATCTCGACGATCTGCTAAATATCTACTACGAATCATTGGCAGCGGAACTGGCCGCTCATGGTATAAAGTTATCCGAAAAAATTCCACGAACCGAATTCGACGCGTCCTGTAAGTTCTATCGGCTGGCAGGACTGGTCGAATGTTGCCTTTTCAGTCAAACCATTCTGATACCAATGGAACTGGCAAAGCCCTTGATGGCCACTTCGGAAAGTTTCGAAAAATTCATCCACGATGCCAATGCCAAAACGGCGCTGCACGTAAAATCCTTCGAGCAGGACGAATCGTTCCGCACCCGCTTCACCGATATGCTTTCCGAGATCATCGATAACTACATTCTTTGATATTCCGGATCGATAAGGCCAGTCATTTGTACGAGGTAATTAGTCTCAATAAAACAATATGTAACCTGTCATGTTTCGAGTGCTTATCGCAGCAAATCAAAATACACCTCTTACAAAGTCCGAAGGAACAGAAAAGAAAAAAGCCGTATGTTAACGTTTCGAATCTGATTCTGATTGATATTCCTCGCAACTACTGTTTCGATTGCATTCGCCCGTTGTCATTGTCTGTTCTTTCCAGTGAGAATTTATTGTCCACCCGACCCTGGGGCAGACAAAGCATTTTAGTGCTGGTTTGACATCCGAAAAAGTTGTACTTATTGCATCGATAATGGTTGCAGTTGCTCCTAGAATACGATTCAGCGATATTGTTAAAGAGTACCTTTTTAATTCGACTATTCATGGGGTGAAGTTTATAGCCGATGATTCGTACCATGTTGCGGAAAGGTAAGTGAAGCACGTGGCTGAGGTCAGCTTAACGAACTTGTATTTAAATTGTTGCGCCTAAATAGCCTAGATTACTGCTGTGAAGACGAAGTCTCAAAAGAAATTTAACGCCTTCTTATGGGCAATGGAGTGATTCAAAATGGTAAAATGATTATCATTAGAGGATCCCCTTTTCTTATGTTATTCATTTTGGGAAAATTTAGCAACTCGTCGTCTTTTGCATTTTCTGGTAGCGTGTAATTTAAAGTTTATTTGCTTCAAAAGTTGGAACGATACATGGACTCGTAGATGAACTAGAAGCATTTTCGTGTGACTAAAAAAAATGTGATATTTTTTAAGTTACAGGAGATTTGATCATTTACTAAAGGAGACTTGATCCTTAATTTAAGGTGCTCTGACCCTAGTCAAAAATCTTGTAAAATCCGAAAATGAAAGGTCCGGTGACTATTTTTTGCCATATTAGTTCTCATTTCACGGTTTGTGAGTATCTCACAAAGAGATTTCTAAAAGTTTATCTACTACCCTAATGTTATTGCATACTTAAAGGCGCAATTTTCAAGTTTTTAGATAAATACATTATTTTTAGTCCTTTTTGACATATAATTACTGGATAAACATTAGTTATTGAACAGATATTAGTAATTTCATGATAACAAATTATCACGATCCATTCAGAAGAAAAATATATCTTTTTGGGCTCTAGGGATCAATTATACCCATAACATATATTTTGGAAAACTACCCCATAAAAAATTGAGAGTTTACTATTGCTTTGAAAACATGGCATTAAGAAGTACATGTTATACTCTAACGATTGACATATCAGAATAAATATTTTTATTAAAATTTCTCCAAATCAGATTTTTTCAAACAAAGTTCAATAACTCGAAAAATTTTTGTTTTGATTTGTTGAGAAAACAGCATTGTTGTTTTGTTCTATTTGGCTCATTTTTCTAGAACATTTGATATTTGTAAGACATTCCTGTTTCAAGATATAGCGAAGGAATCAAGTATCCCCAGGGATCAAGTATCCTCATTCTCCCCTAGATTTTTATTATGGGTATCTGAGAAAATTGACATCAGATTGATGATTCTCAGTTTTTCACAATGTCAAAACTTACCTACCTAGAATAATTCTTTGCATCAGTACGGAATTCTGTCGTTTCTGGATCAATAAGAAAGCTGATATATTTAAAAAAAAAAACATATGGATTTGTCCGCAATCACACAAATCACCAAAAATATAAAACTTTCAAAAACTAAAAAAAAAATTGAAATATACAAAAATGACAAACAACTAAAACTATCAGAAATTGAAAAAAATACAAAAATTATAAAAACTACAAAAATAACAAAAATATAAAGAAAAAAATGAAAGCTACAAAAATTATAAAATTACCACAAATTTATAAAATGACCTAAATTCCAAAATACAAAAATTCAAAAATGGTCCGAATTCCAGGTACCGTAAACTGAGGGAACTTTGATCTCAGGGGTAACTTTGATCAACATGAAATTTTTGCAGATAATCATCATTAACTAAGTACAAAGTAAAAATATCTGAAAACTTTTTACTACGTTTGAAAGCCTGTACATTGAGTCAAAAATAAGCTAAATTTGGTTTTTATTATAAGATTTTTAATACTACTTAAAATATAATTTAAAAATCCTAAAATATCTGTTTTTCGAAGGCTTGTAAACAAACATCTCTCCTGATCAAATTTAAGCATTTAGGAGCAAATGGGTTGTTTTATGTGAAAGTTCAACTTTTTTCTTTGTTTAGGTTTAGTTGAAGTGTTTTTTTTATAGTCATTTGGTGATACTTTTTGGATATTGAACCCTATCAAATGGTTCAATCTGAAGTAAGAAAGAACATGGGAACAGTGCAAGGACCTAGGGAATTGCATGCAGGCAAAATTTCATTTGTTTTTGAGGCCAAAAAAAAAATTAGAAATGTTTATAATTTTTATCCATAGATGTATGCAACAATATTGTACATCTTTTGATTATAAATGTTTTTGAAAAAAAAAGTTGAAAATATCAATTTAGTCCTAGCAAAATTACTGTTATTAATGTTGATGCCTTCTGTGCTAAATGGCACCATAACAATAATTTTGAAGATGTTGAGGTACGTAAAAAATATAGTGATCAAAGTTACCCCGAAACTCGAAATCTGGTTTTGTAACAAACATTTAATTATAACCACCAATGTCGTTGGATTTTACTGCAATCAATGGTCATGTTTTATACTCCTCACCTCAGTAAGTGTTTTAAAACTTTTAGGTACTACAAATATGCAACCCCATCCAAAATATACCAAAATGAATGAAAAAAGTGATCAAAGTTCCTCCAGTTTACGGTACACAAATAACAAAAATAACCAAATGACCAATTTTTTTCATTTCAATTTTGGTTTTCAAGTTCTGACAGTTTTGTAGATCCTGTGTTTTTTGTAATTTTTATTTAATTTTTGTATTTCTTTTGTTGTAATTTCGGCAGTTTTTGTTATTTTTGTAATGAATTTGATTTTTGTAAGTTTTTATTATTTTTGTAATTTGTTGATTTTTTGTAATATTTGTCAATTTGAATTTTTTGTATTTTATGTAATTTTGACCATTTGTGCCGTTTATGGTCAAACACTTATTCAATTTTTATTTTAATATTATGTAATAAAGTTATCATTTAATGATAACAAAATGGTCATCACATATCTTCTCACATCGTAAGATAGTTTTTTTTTAAGTTTTTGTCTCTCATAGAAAATTTAAAAAATCGAAAAATGTACAAGTTTTTACCATTTTCGATGCCGTAGAAACTTTGTTCATTATGATGGATTGGCTTAATCATCACCTACAAAATTTATATTCCTTGTATTATTCTATACCAACACTGTTGGTGTAAAAATATTTTTCGAACCATCACCATTTTTTTTTGATAAATATTTTTTATAATTCAGTTTCCAGTCTGGACTAAAATGCATCAAAATGCAAATCAAAGTTTCACCTTTTAAATCTCGTTTCCATATGCTGGAATGAGATGGTTTTGCATATCGCGTTTATATTTCAAAATTTCATCCATCCTAACGCTATTTTTTATAATTTTAGCTAGTAGAATTTTTCGAAATATATCTTACCCATAAATGTATGCAGTTCCCTTGAATATGCCTTTCCATTAAAAATATTTTCGACAGAAAAATGTAAAATTTAATTCAAACTAATCCATAAATTACTGCGATTGGTGCTTTATGCGTTATGACATCACAAATACCTATATAAAAAAAACATAAGTTCTCATTTGATTTTTTAATTAAAAACAAAATCTGTTGCAAATTGCAACTTACCCCTTTTTCTTAGAATGATGAAAATTGCATGTTTTTTATAAAATTAATAATAACTGGTGAAATCAATAATTTTTCTGACGTCGTCAATTTGATGTCCCATTAACCTGAAAACTTTTGACGTACAAGCGGTATGATTATCTGTGGACATTAAGTTTTCAGAAGCCATTGAAGTTGAAAAGTGTAACCTGATGCCCCAGTTGACGGTATTTTGCCAATTTTTATTTTCCATTTTATTGATTTTAGTTGAAAAATCTATTTTGTATAACAATTGCTTCATTATTTCGTCTGTCGGCTTCGCTCTCTGACCAAATCACCACCCACCGTACCTACTCGGAGAGCAAACAAACACGTTTTGCTGGACGTGCTGCTTGTGGTTCTAGAAATTCAGGAATGATTTTACGTTTATAATTTTCATATTTTTGTGAAAGCTCACAGCGTGAATTGTTGCACTTCACTAGAATGTAGATTAAATTCGCTTTCCAATGAATATACTTTTGAATGGTCCAAACAAAGCAAAAGCACTGAAAATCCGGGTACAACCTGACGGTGGACCACAAAAACAGATGAAATTTCAATTTGTAAAAAAATCGCGCAAAGTAGTTAACTTTGAAAAATTCCAGTAAATTCAATTTTTGTTGCATGGAAAATCTAAAGACAGCAAAATGTTAGAATTTTAATAGATTTTTTAGTCATATTTTTTCAAAAACTCTACCATCGCTCAAACAGTATTTACAAGCAATCGAATGAAAAGTAGGTTTTTCAGACCACTTTTTTGAACTTTTTGCGACCATTTCATTAAAAAAAAATTTAAAAAAATATTTCTTGGCTTCATGATGTAGACATTAACTTCAGCTTTCATATGCATAAGACAAATATTTTTTTGAACATGCAATATATGAACTACAGCAGTTTTCCTGAGGTGTGTTTTTTCGAATTTTTTTTTCATGCTGAATTACGAGAAAACTAGAAGCTTTAGCTATATATAATGTTCTAAACATATTTGACTGACATTACAAGGTTTCTATTGATATAAGTTTTATATGAAGTTCATAATAATTCAAACGAATTAAATAAATTTTACTTTTGGAGTGGCAAAATGACACTCTAAGTCGGAAAAGGGAGTTTTTTTGTCCAGGCTTCCAGGGTTCGTCAATAAAAAAAAGGAAAAGATACAAAATTAAAGCACTTTTGAATTCATTTAGGGTCCCCCAAGAATTTTTTGTATTTTGAAGCTTCTGAAAAAAGTTACAAGCCTTCAAACTTGCAATAGTGTCAAAATGACACTCTAATGCGGATGAGGGTTAACATAGCTCTGCAATATCAGTATCACATTTTACAAACTTGAAATATTCAACAAAGTGGTGTATTTTGATAAGACAAACAACTTTATCGAACAAATTATTAAACTTAATATTAACAGAAAAAAGTTATTATTAATAAACTGATTTTTAGAGGTTAAAGTTTCTTATTTAGCCGATAGCTCGGAGAATAATTATTTTAGCATCTTGACATCTGTGACAAAGTTGTAGAATGTTTGATTTTAAACAAATTTGTCGAAGACATCAAAGAGCTAAAACCTATAACAGAGAAGTTAGAAATTTTATCTCACTTGTTTTTCATTATAGAGCTGATTTTACTGACAATCTTCTCCGAAGACACCAATAAGCTAAAATGTGAACTAAAAAAGTTATAAGAAACGATCACGTTTTTCGCATTTGTGACCACTTTGGTGGGGTAGAACGCCAAAACTTGTAGACAGAACGCACCATACCGAGAGGGTGGTCAGAAATAGAACAATAATTTTATTAAATATAATGATTCTAACACCAAATGTTTAGTAACATGTTCATCGTATTTTGCTATAGCAAAAACTCATTGTACATGACAAACGTTCGAAAGTTCCGCTTTTTCAAACACACTTTTTGATATGCTTATGGGTAAAACGCCTCAAAGTAGGCAACGAAATTCGATTTCTTGTCTGATATCGTGGCAAATAAGGAGGCAGATGATTTTTTCAAATCGAATATTAGTGCATCTTTTAAACTTTAACAAGGATGAAAATTGATGTAATATATTAGTATTTTGGGTGTCAGCAAATAAATGAATAATATTTCGTTTTGATATTCGGGTTTTCTCAAAAGTTAACCGCATTCAAATTTTGAGCGTCATTCACGTGGTCTTGCGCGCATTCTGCCCCAATTTTGATATGATTGTTTTAGTTAAAATTCGTGCAAGGAAGTGGAATATGAAAAAAAATATTTATAGTCATCCAAAAGTGCATTCGATTGGAAAAATTAAAGACTGCGCAGGCTTGTTTACCATAAAATCCTTAAATGATAATCATGAAAAATTACAAGTTTAACGCAGATTCGATAAATCCTTCTGTTTATAAAAATAAAAGTCGTTTAAGTGAAATTTTGACTTAATAAATGATAGACAAGCGATACAAGCGAAATAATTGTATGGCCTTACCTCGCTGGGGCGTCTTGTACAGTTTTCCAATAACAAGGCTATGTTGCAAGTCTACATTTAGGCGTTTTAAGACTACAGTTCTAAAAAAGGCAGTATGGAAAACTGAACTTTTTTTTAAATTGTATTTTTAACCGAGCATGGGCCTCTTTCAGAATTTTCTGGATCATCTGCGTCATCGTGTCCTGGTTCGGGTCCGCACTGCTAATCGACGCCTCGCTGGAAGCCTTCCGCACCAATGCCATTTCGTTCGTGGTCGAGACCAACTACCGGGACTGGGACACCAAATTCCCGGCCATCGTGGTCTGCGAAATGCGCAACATGGAGCGCATACAAATGGTGGCCGATGAGTAATACATTCTATTGTAAGAAAAAGATCTACATTACACTTTTAATACACTTTTAAAACAGGCTATGGGGAGAAGATCACGACTTTGCACTGGAGGAAGTTCTGAACGAGATCGGATATTTTCGGGGGGAATCTTACCATACCGTGAATGAGTGTCACGGTGATGAACCGGCGGAAAATTGTTTCTTCAGCAACTTTTCGCACTACGCTCGATTGGTTCGGAGTTCCTGTGAGGACACCTTGGCCGAGTGTTACTGGAACGATGAACCGTTTGACTGCTGCAAGTACTTCATCCCGATGGAAACCGAGCTGGGTCTGTGCTATGCGGTCAATTCGATACAAACGGGAGTGAAGAATCCACCTAGGTTGAACATGATTTCGAATAAGTACACCGGTCCGGGAAAACTTAAGGTTCAAGTACTGACCGAATCCTACATCTACACGTTGGGCGAGGAAGATGTGCCGAATCTGATCACTCCAAAGTCGGATGTCTTGCTGGTGGATTATTACATTGCGTACAAGTTGAGTCATTCGAAAGCTTAAGTTTTCTTCATATAAACGCTCACTTAACACATTAAGGACCGTGTAGAAATTTATATATTTAGTATCTTTGAGTTACAGGAGATGTTATGTTTAATTTTGTAGAATACAGTGCTATTAAAGAATTTATATCATTTGAGTTATGCATCTATGTGTTGCACACTCGCTGCGAGTGAATAATCAATATATCTCGTATTTGGTCCGCAATGTGTTAACTGAATTTTCTAATCTCCCAGGCGCCAAATCTCAATCAAGGACATTGAAAACGATTCCGAAACTACTCAGGTTAGTGTCGATCAGCGGAAATGCCGCTTTCCGGAGGAGAACATTCTTAATGTTCACGATTACTACAGCTACAGCGCGTGTTCCGTTCAGTGCCGGAAGGACAAACAACTGGCCATCTGTAATTGTACCAGTCACCTGATGCCGAATATGGGTGAGTTTCCTGAAGAAGAAAAACAACGTAGGAACTTCATCACTATTCTAAGTCCAGATCCCTCTCTGAAGTGCAACATCACCGGGCTGGTGTGTCTGAATACCCACTACGAGGAGCTGACGATTGTGATCCCAAAGTGGTCTACCGGCAAGAAGGGCGTCGTCTGTGACTGTCTGCCGTCCTGTACCGAGGTGGACATTTCGGTGGTCCATGATTGGCGCGAAAGTATCTACCACAACCCGGAAAACCGCTTCTCGACCATCGAGATTGGGCTTTCGGCTCTGCCAACGGAGCGCTACAAACGGAATGTGGTACGCGGTCGGCTCGATCTGGTCGGTAAGTGTCAACCCGATCGAATGCGCCCACTGGGAGCAAGACCCTTGGAGAAAATGAGACGATGTTGAGCTACGCACTCTGGTTCAAAGTAGAGAAATTACATTTTGAGTCCTTCCTAGCTTCGGTCAGACGGAGAAGATTAGCATGACCCCTGCCGCCCTTGTGTAAGAATGACACGCAAAATCGTAAAAAGATCCACATTTTTCAGAAGGCGGCTCCCCAATCGGAGGAAAACGATGAAAATTGCGTTCCAACTATCACTTCACATTCTGTGAGCATTTTGTTAATATTTTCAACGTTTGAAAATCAAAATAGATTAATTGACAAAAAAAAATCTATAACGTTTTGAAGCAGCACGGTAATACCGGAGTTCGTTCACATTGAACTTCTTTCAATCATCTCAAAACCCTTATTTTTCCCACTGTGCCTCAACGAACATTAAATCGATATATTTAACGCAGTGCTAATCTAATCAACCAACTGTTTTTCTCTCTGCTTTCATGTTGTGTTTTTTTTTTCTCCATCAGTCTCGATAGGAGGCACAACCGGGCTGTTTGTGGGGGCCAGTCTGCTGTCGTTCGTGGAGATTTTATACTACTTCACGATTCGTCCCTACGGGACGGTTTTAATGAGAAACAGGGAAACGCTGCCGCCACTGCCGCAAAACTAGGCTTGGAAAAACGTATTGATACGAAATGCTGAAAGATAAACAAGCAACTCTAGACCATCGGCAGTATATTTGCATTCGAAAAACTAGGAGGAATTGCTACCGTTTTGAGAGAGAAGATTGCTTTTTGCACAAATCGTGTTACATCACCAGTGATAGATATGGAGGTTTTTATTGAAAACAAAATATAAATTATGAAATTAAAGCTTCCTCCATTCATGAATCACGTGAACCAGAATATATCGAACCAATAAACCAGAAACACTGTTAACTTGTGTTAAATATCATTCACCATTTAAGTCTTTGTATATGCTATTGACGGGTTTAGGATGACAAAAATTAATGAATGATATGAAGGTATCACTGCACTGGTAAAGTCACAATGGATGCACGAAAAAAAAATTAATAACCATACTCAACCATTATCATTTTGTAAATGACCTGCACAGTATGACCCATAAAAAAATGCGAAAATCAGTCATCAAGGTTCAAAAACACTTTTCTTGATTTAAAAATTATTTGAAAACTTTTTCATTCATCCAGACATAAGGATAATCTAAAAAAAAAAAACAATAACTCGTTTACTTTAGTTCGCAACTACTCTCTCCAGGCGAGATCTGAATCGGGACCATACCTTTGCAATACAAGCTTCTGACATTGAAGCTCAAACCTCAGAGATGGTAGCCTCCAGAGCAGTGGTTTTCAAACTTTTTTGTCTCACCGCCCCCTTTTGCTAAATTTTCGAGCTCAACGCCCCCCTGAGTGAATTAAAAAAAAAATGGAAAAAAGCTAAAAGATGATTGAAATCTTTAAAAAACCGATTGACTCATTCTTCATTCTTCATTCACAACTTTTTAATGATTTTTGTGATAATTTTTAGGTGTTGAATTTTTTTTTTCAAATGAACTATAGATATATTGCCGTACTTTGCTCGAGTTTACTTTTAATTTGCAACCAATAAATTTCAAAAAAGTTATTGCTTTATTTTTATTATGAAAATAGTATTTTTCTCTTTGCAGTGGTTTACAAGTCAAAGCCTTTTCTTCCATTACGTCTTATCAGGCTTTTTTCAGTATGTTCAAAATTCTTTCTGATCTGTTTAACGACAGAGTTTAATGAAATTTTGCGAAAACGTTTTGCAAAATTGAAAATAGATTCTAATTACTTAATTCTGGTAATTTGAAAATTTATCAATGGCAAATTGCAGGTATTTTGAATCGATTTAAATAATAATAAAAAAAATGAACTTTACAAATAAAAGTTCAATAGGCTAAAAAGTCAGAATTCTGTATTTTTTCCTTTCCAAAAATATATGATCGAATCACTGATGTCGCCTTTTTACACAGCTTTTGTTCAGCAATTCTACTAAGACAATTCATTTGAAAGAATTTATATCTTAGTTTTCAAATTCGTTTGAGAATAATCCAAATAAACTAACAAAACTGGATCAACATAGATATGGATCGCAGACAAAATCGGATACAATTGAAAAAAGTCTGTTAGTGATTGAGGTACAAAAACTAATATTTTCTTTGGAGCTCAGTGAAATAACAATTTTTTTTAGTCCTAAACCTGACTATAAAATGATGTTTAGTTCTGTAACGTCATTTTATTGTTGTACATTAAACTAACTAGCTGTCATTTGAAATTTATGTTGTTTCGTGATTTGTGAAAATGGTAATTTTAATATGACCTCACCGCCCCCTGAGCCCTCCCAACGCCCCCCAAATTTGAAAGTTGAGCTTACCGCCCCCTTGGAAGGTCTCAACGCCCCCCAGAGGGCGGTAGGGACCACTTTGAAAACCACTGCTCCAGAGAATCGATACTTGGGTGAGAAAATCCTGAGGCTTTTGCTTGAACATACGCCGATATAAAAAAGTCGAGGGGGTTCAAATTCGGACTTTATCCACTTCCATCCTGGTTTGTGTTCATTTCGAGTAATGGCATGGGCTCCATCTATTTGGAAAACAACATTCTCAGGTTCACCGAAGTTTTTCTGAATCCACAGAAGCACTTGATTCATCAAATTATCCTTGTAGATTTCAGTATTAACTGTTACTCCAGCTTTTATGAAAATGAAGAAATCTTCAACCATTCGAAGCAACCGCTTCTATTACGATGATTCCGGTAGGATGATTGGTAGTAAACTTGAATTCTTTGGAACTTTTTAGCATTCAGGGTTGAAATATTCCGATCCGTACGTGAATTGGACACCGGATCAGGGCTCAAAGAATTCATATTCGTTGACCGCAGTAGGGCATGAATGAGAGAAAAAAAAATTTCTCCCCCACGTGTTTCGAAAGACGGCGAAATAAAACCAAGCTAGCCTAGACGAAATTCATAATGACAGTGAATACATTTTTTGGTTTCGTCATTCACTCTACACTCATTCAATCCACAAAGTCGTGACAGTGAACAAATCGATGACATGATTGGAAGTAGTTTCTATTCTACCAGACAGTTGAAGAACTTTTCTACCGGATTCCTAGCAATAGAGTCTGGACATTTGCGAAACAAACTTAACGTGACTACCATTTCCCTGTATCGTTAGGTGTTGTCCGAATTATAAAATGCCTCTCGAAACTATTATTTACTTGACACGGTACTTAATAGTTTCTCAATAGACTTTGACCTGAAATAAAAATAATGGGGAACCGGCCGTGCATTATTTGTAGGGGTTAGATAACGCCCAGGCATTAAAAACCCCAAAAAAATGCATTCCTACTCTATCATGATCTCCAAGTTAAGATGACTGAGTTTTTAAAAAGTTCATATTCACAGGTCAGTTCCTCTTCAGCCTCGAACGAGACCGGTCGCCTTTTGTGTTCGGTCCTCGTCCTCGACAAAGGCTATTGTTTTTTGAACTAAAAAGTGAGAAGTTGTAGCGGCGCGATGAGCCCATCGCCGGGTGAACCCCCTGATAGGACAATACCTTCATGGATGGATCCACAAAACCTGCACGGAAGACTGTACTACTTGACCCTGAAAGCAGCAGATGGACATAAACTTCCACAGAACCCGTTCTTAATTGGACGATCCGTGGAACAGAAAGCCGGAGGAAAAATTGATGGCGCGTTTTTCGAAAAGAAGAATGAATGGTACGTACTGAAATGTAGGAGTAAAGATCAAGTTAGAGAACTGGCAAAGTTAACTTGTCTCACCGATGGTACTCCTATCATTGTCGGACGTCACCCAAGTTTAAACCAACGCAAATGTGTCGTTACCTGCCAGGAAGCTGAAGGAATGGAAGAAAAAGAGCTCTTA
Organism: Uranotaenia lowii; assembly: GCF_029784155.1. NCBI lineage: Eukaryota > Metazoa > Arthropoda > Insecta > Diptera > Culicidae > Uranotaenia > Uranotaenia lowii. The sequence continues at coordinate 16,276,901 of NC_073692.1, forward strand.
GCTGAATTGTTGCCCCAAAAAGTGATAGACGTTCGTAGAATCACCAAAAAAACGCCCGCAGGAATTATTGGTACACCCACGCTGATACTTACTATCAGCAGTACCGTTATTCCAGAGTTCATCCACTTTGGATTTCTCAAAGTACGAACTCGTTTGTACTACCCGCTGCCCCTACTGTGTAGGAATTGTTTGAAGTACGGACACACGAAGAAGAAGTGTACCAGCCCCCTCTCGTGCAGCAAGTGCAACTCAACTAGCCATGATAGTGCGAATTGTAAAAATCACCCGTACGCCACTCACCCATCAATCGCGCATGCCCAACTTGGTTAGCAGAAACAGCAGCAATAAAAATCAGCACCGAACAGTACATGCCAATTGCAGCCGCCCGAAAACTGATCCAGCAAACCAACAGCAAACAACCAACGTTCGCCAGCATTGTTAAGACGACGGACGAGCACCAACCGAAAACAATGGACAACAGAAAACCGCAACCACCAACCGAACCTAAGCAGAACGAAGACAAAACACTACAGCAGCAGCCAACACAACAGAAGCGGACAAATCAACAAACTGCTCATCTAAAACCAGCATCTCCCCCTCGGAAAAGGATTACCCCTCAACCCTCACCAGCTCAATCGTCGGATGAGGCAGATGATCGCACCAAAACTAATGGATCCCCCAGGTCCCGATCGAGAGAACAGTTAGTATTAAAATCTCCAATTCCCTCTCATCGCCCTCTTCCCTCTCCTTACCCCTTCCAACCTCCCCCTAGCCATAAGAAAACCTCTGACCCTCGGCCAACAAAAACTTTAGCTAAAAAGTAAACGGCCTAATAAACATATTTTAAATAAAAAAAAAATATATTCACAGGAACGAAATTGGAGTGACTTTTTTTCGACAGTCAGTCATAGATTGCTATTTTGACTGATTGGGGGCAATGATGGAAACGTGAAATGTAGACCTTGAATGGAAAATTATTTCACATTCATCCAAGCATGTCAACAGTTTTGAGCACTGCACCGGATCAATCGAAAAACGTTTCTCGTCTGAGAACACGACGATCAACTTAGACAGTACTCGCATCGAGCGCTCAAGTCGCAGTGCTTTAATTCGCACTGTTATCAAATGGTGCTTCGCTATTGCCCTTGATGATGCATTCAAGCCATCTTTTACCAATACTTGAATGAAAGAATTCGATATATTAGCTCCCTTAGCCAACCTCTGGATTGATCTCACTATATTCCGCTTCACTTTCATCTTTACCGTGCAGACCGTGGCCTTCCCCAACCAGACTTCGGTGGACATGGTCCATCAAACAGTGAACACGTATAAAAAACTACTAGTTGTTATTTAAATTCGTAATTTTGCTAAATCAACATCGATATCAACTAATAAATTGGCGTTGTTGTAAAGTGTATTCTGCTGTGCAGGATTTTCAACTGCTTCTCGCTATAGCTATATATATTAGGCATGCCGAAAAAAAAACAGAAATATGAGCGCAAGTAATCAAAGCAGCATTGCCTACTAGCGACACGTCGCATACGTCGCGACGTTGAAATTAATAACGACGTATCACGAGTTTCCTAGGATACTTGAAGCATGCGTTTGATGACCTAGGAAAAATGTATAGTAAATAACGTAAATAATGTTCGAGTACTACATTGAAATCGCCTACTGGACTGAAAAAAGAACAAAAAAAAAAAAAACGGCGAATGACAGGAATCTCGCTAGTAAAAAAGCGTCGCTAGTCCCACTGTCGCTATTCGGTTTGGTGCTATATATTATGCATGCAGAAAAAATCCAAAATATGAGCGCTAATAATCATAGCAGCTTTGTCTACTAGCGACACGTCGCATACGTCGCGACGTTGAAATTAATAACGTCGTATCACCACGAGTTTCCTAGGATACTTGAAGCATGCGTTTGATGACCTAGGGAAAATGTATAGTAAATAACGTAAATAATGTTTGAGTACTACATTGAAATCGCCTACTGGACTGAAAAAAGAACAAAAAAAACCGGCGAATGACAGGAATCTCGCTAGTAAAAAAGCGTTGCTAGTCCTACTGTCGCTATTCGGTTTGGTGCTTTACACATAATATTATGTGTATAGCACCAAACCGAATAGCGACAGTAGGACTGGCGACGCATTTTTACTAGCGAGATTCCTGTCATTCGTAAGTTTGGTATTCTTTTTTTCAGTCCAGTAGGTGATTTCGATGTAGTACTCAAACATTGTTTGTTATTTACTGTATATTTTCCTTAGGCCATCATTCGTATTCTTCAAGTCTCCTAGGAAACTCGCGCTACGTCTTTATTATCTTCAACGTCGCGACGTATGCGACGTGTCGCTAGTAGGCAAAGCTGCTTGATTATTAGCGCTCGTTTTTTGGATTTTTTCTGCATGCATAATAATAATCGAACAGCTGGTGTAATTGGCTATTTTTTCATAGTCTACTTTATAAGTTGTTCTCTAATGTCATTGATGCTCGACTAGACCTCGAATATTCTTCAGCCAACAGAATTGGTGCTTGCCTACAACTTACATGAATTTTTAGTAAGTTCAACGCGATGTGATGATAGATCAGATAGATGCGACGTCAAATGTTTTTAGTATTGAAATAATATTAGCGTGCAGAGATGCCAATATGCCTGATTATTCAAGTATTGCCTGATTTTACGAGGCTCTGCCTGAAAACCTGATAAGCCATTGAATTTGCCTGATTTTTGAAAATAAGCCTGATTTTGCCTGATTTTTGCGAATATGATAAAAAATCGGTAGTAAGGAACTGGATTAGGTACCATTGCAGAACTGAAAAAGTAGAAATGTGGCTGAATCAAAGCAATCGGAAGATTCCCTTGAATTCTTGTTTAGAAAAGAGAGTTAAAGGGAATCTGTCGATTGTTTTGATGTTTTGATTCCGTAGAATTATTCAACCAAGTAGACTCGCAACACATATTAGAGAGAAAATGAGGAGCGGTTACCAAAAAAAAGGTCATCACTTTTAGCAAAATTTCTGTTACTTTATCGTAGCCTGATTTTGCCTGATTTTTATTACGCCAGTTCCCTGATTTTTGAAAAAAAAAAATGTTGGTAAACTTTTTTGCGTGTAATTTTTTTTTTTATTTTGTTCGAAATAATACGAATTAAATAAAATTCAATCATAAATGACATTTATTACGTTTTCTTTAAATTATCACTATCACTTCATCACTGCTAACGCACTAACACTGCTGTGAAAAACCTAAACTCCAAGAGCTTTTACCAGCGGGTTGATTCGTGAAATTCTGTAAAGTTATAAAAAATTATTAATTCAATATTAAAAGAATATCAAAATGATAATAATTTACCTTGTTAAGGACTTGTAGAGAACTCTTGTTTACTTTCCGGCACCCAACTCGGATCGCAAAAAGCTTTTTCACGATGGCAAGTTACCCGACTAATCACAAAAAAAAACAGATATTCCTCAGAATTAGACTAAACAATTCAGCTAACTGACGACAATTCCTTTTTCTAATTAGAATTTACAATCACACGATTGAGAAAAATGCGCAAAATGCATCCACTAAGACTTTACGTGAAATTCATGGACTACCCAAGCAACCAAAAGTCTCATATCTACTTAAACTCGTTCCTCCAAAGTTCGAATTTCGCTAAACAAAGGTTTCAAAGGGAATTGGTACCGAATTTTCCCGAATGTGAGCATGAAAGTTACAAAAGGTTCCTCGAATAGCCTTCTATGGACTTGAAGTTCCAAAAAAAATCCTCAAATAGCTTTTTTTGTGACACTTCAATCGCATCCACACAGTATGAAAGTTACAAATTAGGTCTCGAATAGCCTTCTGTGGACTTCAAGTTCCAAGAAGTTCCTCAATTACCCTATTTTGTGACATGTCAATCGCACCCACACAGTATAAAAGTTACAAATTAGGTCTCAAATAGCCTTCTGTGAACTTCAAGTTCCAAGAAGTTTCTCAATCACCCTATTTTGTGACATGTCAATTGCATCCACACAGTATAAAAGTTACAAATTAGGTCTCAAATAGCCTTCTGTGAACTTCAAGTTTCAAGAAGTTCCTCAAATAGCCTTCTGTGAACTTCAAGTTACAAGAAGTTCCTCAAATAGCCTTTTCTGTGACATGTCAATCGGGTCATTCAGAATAAAAGTTACAAATTGGGTCTCCAAAAGCCTTCTATGGACTCGAAGTTCCAAAAAGTTCCCCAAATAGCCTTTTTTGAGACATGTCCGCCATTTCATGAATATGTAATGTGAACGAACATCACAAAAGGGCATATAATAAATAAATCATTTTTTGGAGCTTTGAAATTGTTGAAATGTATAATTTATATTGAAACTTCAACTCAGAACAACTTAAAGCTAACTCGCAAATGATTGTTTTTGAAAAGAGTAAATACCTTGACTTTATAAAATTTCGTCCAACTGTATTTACTTACCACGAATTTATCACACATTGAATGTCACTTGAAGCAATTCATTAATTAAATATCAAGAGAAAATCTAGAATTTGTATAATTTTATGCTTAACAGTTAAATCATGGAATTTCATTTATTTTTAAACTGATATCATTTTAACGGATGATTGATTTATACGCCGTTTCGTAATGTTTCTTAGTAATAATCAACATACGTCTTTGCTGCTGGCCGCTGGCTGCCCTTACGGATATTATGGAAGCTTATAACCACTTCGAATTTTAGCTGCCTGGCATCATCTAGGCGTGGCGTCGTGGCAGCGTGTTCGGCTATTATCTCGAAGGATCGGGTTCAAATCTAGCACCAGGACTAATTTTTTCCATTAGGTTGTTTGATTGCTTGAGTAAGCGAATCAAATAATTGTGCAGCAGGAATGGCGTGCGTGCTGGCATGTATCGAACAAAGCTAAAAATAAAGCAATTAAGTATTGAGGGAAGTGATGGGAGAAATAAAGATGGATGTCGAGAAATCGGCAGCACCACCACATGGGCTGGTGGTGGTGACCAAAGGAGAGGAAAATTATTTTTTTGTTTTCGCTGATTTAAAGTTTACTTGTGGGCTGAATAGAAGGCCGTACAAATCTGTAATGGAACTTCAAAGTTTCAATAAGAACTTAAATTTTGGGCTGAATAAAAGGAACTTCAGCACATTGATTATGCTGATTAAGCTATGTTCGACCTTTTTAACGAGACTTTAGGTTGCTTGGGTAGTTACGTAAAAGAAAAGGAGTACTTCAGGACACACGTAGAATCGATATGGTGCATCAAAAGCTTAGTGTACGTGAAAAATACCGTAAAATTAATTTCAAAATTATTTTGCGTGTAGATACCTTAAAACGTTCAAATTTTCTCGAAATCTGTTTAAGTACCCACATGAAATTGGTTAACAATTTATTGATGTCAAATGATTGAAAAATGCTTAAAAGGTCGAGATTATTTCGATTGAAATTTTTACCAATAACACTAGTGTCGAGGGCTCAGAGTTGCAGTGGGTGATTACCAGACATTTTCTAATGCGGACACTTGGTCTCAAATTTTAGGGTAAATTCTTTCGATTCACTTTTCTTGTGGTCAAATTGACAAACTTTCACATACAAAAAAAATTAATTAATTAAAAAATTAATTCTATGATTTGTATAGATAACATTACAAAAATTTATAACGTCATTGAAGAAAGTCTTTAAGTATATCATTTTAAAGATTTTAACTGGTTTAACAGCTTTGTTGCAGACTGCGAAACGATTTGACTTATGCTTTAAAAAATATTTAGGAATCAATGTAGGGTCAATTTTCGTCAAAATTTTCTCAAATTTCGTTATTTTGCAAAATTAGAAAGATATTAACAAAAATAAAAATTCTATAACTTTTTTTTTCTTAGAATTTTAAACCTTTATTTTCAAAATATTGAACCACAGAAGCTACAGATGCTTTCAAGTATAAATTAATGTCAAAAGAATATTATGGTTAAATTGTGCGTACAGTGTTGCCAGACCTAATATTTTGAGGTATTTTGAAATTTATAATGCAATTATCTCAAAATGTTGCCATTTTTTCGATTTTTATGGCGCCGATGTTTTCATTTTTGTCATTAATGTCATTTTGGTCATTTTTGTCATTTTTGTCATTTTTGTCATTTTTGTCATTTTTGTCATTGTTGTCATTTTTGTCATTTTTGTCATTTTTGTCATTTTTGTCATTTTTGTCATTTTTGTCATTTTTGTCATTTTTGTCATTTTGTCATTTTTGTCATTTTTGTCATTTTTGTCATTTTTGTCATTTTTGTCATTTTTGTCATTTTTGTCATTTTTGTCATTTTTGTCATTTTTGTCATTTTTGTCATTTTTGTCATTTTTGTCATTTTTGTCATTTTTGTCATTTTTGTCATTTTTGTCATTTTTGTCATTTTTGTCATTTTTGTCATTTTTGTCATTTTTGTCATTTTTGTCATTTTTGTCATTTTTGTCATTTTTGTCATTTTTGTCATTTTTGTCATTTTTGTCATTTTGGTAATTTTTGTAATTTTTGTCATTTTTGTAATTTTTGTCATTTTTGTCATTTTTGTAATTTTTGTCATTTTTGTCATTTTTGTAATTTTTGTCATTTTTGTCATTTTTGTCATTTTTGTCATTTTTGTCATTTTTGTCATTTTTGTCATTTTTGTCATTTTTGTCATTTTTGTCATTTTTGTCATTTTTGTCATTTTTGTCATTTTTGTCATTTTTGTCATTTTTGTCATTTTTGTCATTTTTGTCATTTTTGTCATTTTTGTCATTTTTGTCATTTTTGTCATTTTTGTCATTTTTGTCATTTTTGTCATTTTTGTCATTTTTGTCATTTTTGTCATTTTTGTCATTTTTGTCATTTTTGTCATTTTTGTCATTTTTGTCATTTTCAGATTGTTTGTCTTAATTTTTATAACTTCTAAAATTAGGCCGGAACAAATTTCAAATCCTTCTTTTGTCGCTCGGAGTTGGAACATCGTGAGGGGGGGGGGGGGGTGGGGACAATAAAAAATAATGCGAAAAACAAATAAATTGGAATAAATTGCACGGAAGCTTGTATGCAACAAAGTTGCATAGAATATCATTGAACAAAACCTAAAAAAACAAGTACATTTTTATCGAAAAATTCAATAAAATCAAGAATACAAAAGGTGGAAAAACTTCCATCTTCCAAAATTTGTTTTTTTTGGTCTTGTAATCTTTTGGATTCCTGAATTTTATTTCGAAATTTACATTAAATACTTCAAACTTTATTTATTTCCCCCTTCGGGTTTTTGGAAATTTCGAAGAGGGGCGGGGTGACAAAAGATGAAATTGATATTTGTGCCAGCCTTATTTTTTTATTTTTCTTAGTTTGTGTCATTGTGCTTTTTTAAAAAAAATTATAGTTATTTAAAATGCATTTTTACTAAACACATTTTACAACAATTTTTTGATACAGTTGAGAGTGCAGCCAAGTCAGGTTTTGTTGTTTTGACCTCATTAAAAAAAAGGTTTAAATGTTTAACAATTCAACATATAACGACATCAATAAAACACCACAAAGTTTCAGTATACGTACAACAAGCACATGAGCCCCAGAATTAGTCTCCAGCCGAGAACGTTTATTTCCAAACTCCCACCCGCATCGAGACGCCCGGCCGCCACGCCACGACCGCTTAGCGACGCATCTCTGTTTGAATTGCGCCGCCATCATCAGGAGGAGGTGATCGATCTAAGCATGCTGGCTAGTAACTTTAAACCAGAGAGAAACGCGGAAGGTTCGTCGTCTATCGTTTTTCCTAAGAGATTCCGAGCAAATCTCCCACGGTTTGCGACGACGCGACGACGACGAAAGACAGACGTTCTCTTCTCGGTTTCGGTTTGTTGTTTGTTGTAAGTGGATACCTACTCAGCTACTAACCACAAACAAGCTTAAGAGCTCCTCGTCAAAGTGGCGGCGCCCGACTCTATGCATGCATGCCAATACCAAGTCGCAACCGCATGGTCCAGCAGCGTGGAATCGCGGGTGTTTTATCAGTTTTCAATTTGCGCTTCGCGACGCTGCACGTGCCCAAACAGTTGAGGGCAACCGCGTGTTTTCCCAATTAACTGTCGTGTAAGGATTCTACTACCCGCTGAAGGAATTAAAAAAGTGTTGTGCAAATTTTCGTTAAAGCCAATTTTGGAATCGCAAGTTCTTGGCTTGTGGCTCAGGGAGTTTGAAGTTTCCCAATAGTTGGTGAAGAACGGGTTGCGTGAAAAGGAGATTTATCAGCAAGCGAGTCGACTGATTGGGCTTAGCAAAAAGTGGACGACCACTTAAGTGATTCAGATCGCAAACCGATTGCCATTTTTATATTGCCCCAAACAAAATGTAAGTAAAGTGTAGCACCCCAGCAACCGAAAGTGTGGAATGGAATCTGTTTTGTTTTTCTTAAGCTGCTCTCATGGTGGCTGGTGATGTGCCGACAAGGCTAATTATGACATGATGCAAATGTCACATGGATCCTGGGAAAAAACGTGATTGCTTAGATCTGCACCAACAAGAATTCATATTACGGTGCAAAAATGCTATTTCATACATGCAATGCAACCAAGTGATGTGACCCTACAGCGAAATAGGAGTTTGAAAAGCCAGAAGAAGGGAAAAAATTGCAAACGAATTGCATGTTGCAATTCATGTGATAGTGGATTTGGATTGTGAATTTTCTTCTATTGCGCTTCGGGGGGAAATTTGTTTGCATGTCGCAGCGGTTTGTCTCGCCAAACGAATATGAAAGGAGGAAAGAAACCCAGAAAGAAGTTCAGCACCAGGTACTAAGTGTGGTATTTATTCAGCGGCCCTCCGTCTACCCCAGTATTTTCCCATGATTCCCAGGGCGCTTTACCTACCCACTGCCAGTTGTTGGTGAATGGGCCTCACGATAAATCTATCTGGGGAGGACAGAAAACAGAATCAATGGAAGAATTAAACGTCGGTAAACTATAAAACTGCGCACGACGACGTCATTAGGAAACGAAAGAGCCGTTTTAATCTAGATTTGATACGTATCGTAAGTGCTACCGTGAGATGCTGTTGAGCAAACGGAGGGAGTAGGTACATAATTTTAAATGAAGGGGCAGTTCATTGGAGCAAGAGAAAAAAGATTCATAAAACACATAACGATTATATTTATGCGAAATACGGAAAACTAAGACTTATTAAAAGTAAGTTTTAGAATTCCAATTCCTCATTTCATAATATTTCATTTTCCTCCAATCATGTTCGCTAAGTTAAAATTGAAAAAGAGAGAAAAAAAATCAAAGTAGGGGAGATGCAGAATACTGATTTAATCGAATATTACATCGAATATGTGTACAAAAACTATACACACATGAGCAGACATCTTTTTTTATACACTGGAGTAATTTTTATGTTGAAATCTGCTTCAGTTTTTGAGAAAACGATTTTATTATAACTATTGTCTAAAACACCGAACCTCAAACTGTGCAGGCTAAATGCACCTATTTATGTTATGAGTGAAATTTCTGTTTTTTAGGCAATATTTCCGTATAAGTTCATTGAAAATGCTAGAAACTGATAACATACATACGACAAAGCTGAAGTTTTATAAAAACTATGTCTTTTATAGTTTCATGGAATAAAACAAAAGTTATAGTTGCCATATTATGGCCATCCATAAGAAAAACTTTATCTAATCAAAATGTTTTGAGATCTTTAATTTTCTCTCAAAGTGTTAATCAGAGCTTAGATTTTAAGTTTTAATGATAAAAATCGTATATTTATTCTATTTAACCTGTAATTTTAGGATAGAGGCATTTTACAAACATGATAGGGGCATACCAAAACACTCTCTTATTCCACTATCTAATCATAATTAAAACTTCATAAAGCTCAAATTTGTTTTATTTTTTATGTACATTTGAATAAGAGTCAAAAACCACCCAAGTTCTTGTTTTGAGCTTCTTTAAGTATCATTTTTAAAAGTCAAAATATTATATCAAAAGGTATCAAAACCTTGTATGAATTTTAAATTTTTTCGAGGTGGTAAATTCTTAAACGTCAGCCATTTCGTCAAACCGCCGTAAGGGATATTTAACCCGGCAGGCCCATTTAGGAACATTTCCCCGTATCTTTCTTTTTGAAGTTCAATCTGTACAAACGACGGAAAAAATACTCAGTTAAAATTAAAGTCAACCTAGTCCAAATTGGCGAGACTTTCGTTTGACGTCTGCCATCAGATTTTGTACAGTCACCTTATTCACTTTCGTCGGCGCAGAACGCCAGTTTGCTTTGAACTGCTGTAAGCAGTTTTAAACTATCGTCCAATATTTTTCGATTGAGAGAAGTCCTGGTATGTTGGGAGGGTTCTTATCCTTAAGCACAACCTGAATGTTGTTAGCAGCATACCACTCCATGGCCTTTTTTCATAATGACAGGATGCCAGATGCGGCCAAAACTGCACAGACAAGTCATGTTTCTTCAGGAAAAGCAGCAAACGCTTTTGAAGACACTCTTTTACGTAAATTTCCTGGTTGATGGTCCCGACTGCAACAAAAATGTCGCTTTACAAGCCTCCGGTATAGATAGCTTCCCAAACAAGATATTGCTTTTCAAACATTGATAGTTTAATATGCTTGAAAAAGTCTGCCACCTTTCCCCATCCGGTTGCTGTATAAAACTCTTGTCCCGGAAGCTGTCTGAAGTCTGCCTTGGCGTGGATTTCGTCGTCCATTATCACACAATCAAACTTTGTCCACAATGTCGTATACAGCATCCGAGATCTTGTTTTTGCCGTAAGGTTTTGCTTTTCATTGCGATTAGCAGTCACTGCTGTCGTGATTTTACGATTCTTACGAATATCAATTCAAAGATTCACTAAGACTCGTCTGTATCACACAAGAATAGATCAATGACTGACGTTGTTTTGTTTGTTTTGCCTAGTGTTGCCAGAACAACCAATCTTGCCATAGCAATTTATTTTATTTTATTTATCTGCAGTGTTGCCGAATACAACTGTTATTTCATTTTATTTTTATTAACCCTTTAATGCATGACTTTTTTTAAATGAGAATATCAGCTATTGGTTGATTGAAATAGTAACATTTTAATTCGAATAACACAACACAACAGGTTTGAAGTCGTTATTTTGAGTATTATAAGAGTTATGGCCAATCAAAGTTGAAAAATAATTTTTGAAATTCTTAGTTTATTACAATTCGATTTTGCCAAATTCTTCCAAACCTTGATAATTGGGTGCAGGAAGGTGTTTCTGATTGATTGAGACTAAAAAATTTGTTAGAATTTGCAAATCTGAAGAAATAACAACGATTTTCCAAAAACTACTTTTTTCAAAAAAATAAATTTGATTTTTGCAATTTTTCCGCATACTTTTTTCTATATCTCACACATACATTAGAATATCGTAATAAAAATACCATGGACTGATTTCTTTTAATTTCTAGATTTTTTTTGTGAATACATCACTCAAAAATTTTCACGCGTTTTCGAGATATTTGGATTTTGATTATTGTTGTTTTAAAACAACACTATGCATTAAAGGGTTAAAATTGATTTATTCTCTGCATACCCTTCATCTCTAAAACTACTTCTAATATGTCGTTTGTTTCATGCACGTCCATGCACGGTTATAGACTATATTCTAACTTATAGGTGATATCTCGGATTTCGTTTTCCCCCAGATCCCGGCTTCCTGTGTGCTATCTCTGATGTTTTCCGTTTGCCGTTTCTCTCTAGACTGACTCTTGCTCTCGCCTGTGTCCAATATTTATACTGTTCCATACTCTTGAAACACTTATCTTATTACGTAAGTTTACCTTATTCTTTAGGATGCCACACCTAGTTATCGAAATACGTTTCCCGAACACTTTAAATACTTTGGAGGTGGTTGATTTTGCCAAATTCAATGGTTTTTGTATTTCTGCGTGCGTGTAGTTTGGATTTTCACGACGCATGCACAAAATTCTGATTTGTAGTTCCTCTTGCTTGGGCGCCATTTTGAAAACTAAAGACCTTATGTCAGGGGGTGACAATCTGGTTCTTCTTGCGAACAAGAATCTTTTTCTTTTTTTCTATCCATCGGGAGAAACGTTTATGGTGTTTTCCTCTCAAAGCAGTCAGAGTTGAAAAAGTCAAAATTTCAACCAATGAAGAACCAGAACGATTGTTGTGTTAGTGTGCAATCAATCATAATTTTCTAGGATTTGACATCTAGTCCGGTTCCTTGACAGCAAAATGTCAGGTTTGTTATGGGCCCACAAAATCGTGGGCCCGTAATTTTGATGGTTGTCAAAATCAATGACAAAGGATAGGGCTGTCACCCCCCTGCCTAATGTCGAAAGCCAAATAGAAGTTCACATCTACAAAATAAGGGGTGTTTAGGTAATTTATATGAATGATTAGAAAAAATACGGCGAATCTAATTGGAGCACTTTTTGATCCGAAGCAGGCTTGTAAGTGGTCACCATCGTTTGAATTTTTCCGGAGACAACCACCACACATCATTCGTGGCAATCGTGGAGAGCGCAATCGTTTGATCGGAGAGCAAAAAAATGTCAAATGAAATTTTGATCTTTGTGTCGTTCGACTTTCATCCCTCTTGCGTAGATGATCGAGATAATCATTCCACATTGTTCGACCAACACATCCAAACATCACCCGGCGCTGCAGAGCTAGAGTGGCGAATTTTTTTCAACATGAGGGAGTGAATAGAAAAGATTGCATTTGCTTATTGAGTCTGTATTGTCGTAACCAGGGTTGCCAACATTTATTTTCAAAAATCAGGGAACTTGCGAAATAAAAATCAGGCAAAATCAGGCTACGTAAAAGTAACGGAAATTTCGCTCAAAGTGATGACCTTTTTGTTTTTTTTTTGGTCATCGCTCCACATTTTCACTCCATAATGTTTTGTGAGCCTACTTAGTTGAATAATTCTGCTGCATCAAAGCAATCCCTTCAATTCTCTTTTTCAATAAGAATTAACGGGAATCTTTCGTTTGCTTTGATTCAGCCACATTTTCACTTTTTCACTTCAGCTATGGTACCTACTCCAGTTCCTTACTACCCATTTTTCATGACATTCGCAAAAATCAGGCAAAATCAGGCATATTTTCAAAAATCAGGGAAAATCAATGGCTTTTCAGGTTGTCAGGCAGAGCCTCGAAAAATCAGGCAACGCCTGAAAAATCAGGCACATTGGCATCTCTGGTCGTAACCGGACGAATGTATTGCTTAAAAATGCAACCAAATACACGCGACTGTACTCGGAAACATATCTCATTGAACTGACGCTTAGCAGAACACGCGTTTTTTTCTTTCTAACTGAAAAGAGAGGATTCTCCCGTTCTCTTCTATTATTTTTTTTATCCAAGAACATCGTCATATGACTCACACATCTTCATGCTTAATCGAGAAGTTCTCTTTTGCTGGCATTGACTCGAATTGCTGTCAACTAGAAGCGTTACGCTGAAAGTCGCTCAATCCCGTTCTCTGAATAATATTCTTTTGAATAAACCGTTACCTTCATCCTTTTGAGTATGTAAAATATTTAATTTAATTAACATCACACTACCATTATTCTCTACATGTAGGTTCTGCTGCGTGAAAGAGATAGGCGATGTCGTAAACTGTCGGGAATTATGGTCGTTTGACCATCAAATTATCCCTCTCGTGTACCAAGACACGAAATTTCGTTCGACAATCACACAAAGAAGAATGAATGTCGTTTCGTTTGATGGTAGTCGACTGTTCGGCAAGTTTTCGGTCGCATTCGTTTGATGGCACGAACAATGAAACTGATAAAAGCAGGCTGTGCGACTGTCAGAGAAAATGTCGATTGTTGACATCGGCAACACTGCAAGCGTCGCTTTCGACGCGCCGCTGTGAAATGCAGTTCAGTGGCGGGCGGATCAACTGACGTTTCTCCTGAACTGTCAGAGGATTGGCGGTCTCGCTCGCTCTCTTCTTCACGTCAGCCGAACGGACCGGGTGGAAAATTGTTTATAACAACACGAGTGGCAAAATTAAAGATAAATATATTAAAGTGGCTAGTTATATTAAAATTGTGAACTTAAAACTAATAGTACGTTCATAAAAGTACGGTTTGTAGTGCGGCAAAGTTGCTCAGGAATCAGGTACAAAAAAACTAAAACTAAAACGAAACACAATTGTAATCTAACCTAACCTAACTTAGTTACAGCAACACAAACTACAAACTAATTAAAATCTGGCTAGATATTGTTCGTTAAGTGAAACATCCGGTAGTTTGCTTCACAGACACGGAATACGTTCCACTAGGTAGGAATTGATTGAAATTTAAAACTAAATTGTAAAATCCTATTCTAACCTAATAACGTGCACTTACAGCAAACACATAACAACAATCAAAGAAGTTGTTCGGGCGTGACAGCTAAATTTGCGCACTGATTTTGTAAGTCTAAATTTGTTAACCTAAAATTAGAGTATAGTTCTAAAAGTTAAAATATATTTACAGCTTGAAGCTGTTTTACTGCTATCAAGACTCAGCGTCTTTGAATTGTCCATTCCGCCCGCAACAATCTTCAAGAAAATCATCTTGACCAAGATGAAACCTTCTTCCGGAAGTAATCCCGTTGCTACACCGAACCAACGCCGAAAGGGGTACAACTGCTATGCGTGCTCGGAGCCTGATTCCATTTGCGATCTCGTCCAGTATGATCGCTGCAAGCGCTGGTGGCATCAATCGTGTGCGGGAGTTACTCCGTCGGTGGAAAAACGGCCATGGTCTTGCCGACTATGCTCACCAGTGCCCAGCCAGCCAACAATTCGTGCTAAATCAACTACTTCCGAGAGAAGCTCCCGGGCTCGCAAACGAGATCTTCAGCTGCAGCAGCTTGATGAAAAGCGCGCATTGGATCGCAAAGCGAGGGAGGTGACTTTGAGAGCTACGTTGGAAGAAATAGAGGCCGAGAAACAACATGTCTCGGAGAGATTTTCCGTTATGCAGGCGGAGGATTCTTCCAGCGAAGAAGAAGAAGGTGATCGATCGATTTTGAATACTACAATCGAGCGGTCTTATAGAACTCAAGATTGGGTACAATCATCGCCCACCATCAACGAAGTGAATCAGCAGCAGGCAACGAATAGCAGCGCGATTCAAACCGAATCCAACCATCAAGAATTGCCACCGACCCCCCAGCGGATCACCGGTGCCTATCCAAAGCGGCGCAGTATGGTTCAGTATCCGGATCTGGGTCCTTCTAGAATGAACTGGCCGAATTGGGATTCCCTTTCCGTGGTAGGAATGCATCAATGGGAATCGTTATTGCTGCGAAAGAACGTCTTTCACATGCAAGATCCGAAAGCAGGGCCGCTAGATCGTAACGCGGTTTATGGGTCGCCGGTTATTGATCGTACGGTTCAGGATTCCACCACTACAACGAAGGATAAACCAGAGGTCCAACTATACCAGTCGGAACCATCAGCTCCATCGTTGGCACCTCCGACCAGTTCTGGTTATCGTCTACCAGTACCGGAAATTACTTCATGCACGGTGCTTAGTGCGCCGAATCAGGAGACATCGAATAGGAATGTCGAACCGGCATTCCTCAGGCCTTCATCAAAACCAACGGTACCCAACCCAAATTCGGCGCAGCCTATTCCTGCGATGGCTCAACGGCAGCAGGTCGGTCCGAGGGGCAAGCAAATATTGGAGGAGCAGCGTTCATCGAAAGCGAGTCAACCGCCCTACCAGCAGTGGCCGGAGCGATCGACGATGATACCGTCGGTGGTCCAGCCTTCAACGTCGGGTCAACCGGTGCCATCTTCAAGGGCTTCCAACCAGCAACGGCTCTCATCAACACAGCCACCGGTAACCACTCCTCCCCCCCTCCATCAAGCTCAAGGTAAGGCCGAACCATTTTATTCTTCTTTCGAACAATACATGCCGCTCAATATTGCCCATAATCAAAACCATACTGCCCATAAAACCACCAATGAACATAATTCAAACCATACTGCCTTCAATACCAATAATACTTATGATTATCGAAATGATAATAATCATAATGCGAATAATTATTCTGCCAATGATTCGAGCCATGATAGAAATCATAACATAGACCACCTCGCACCCCTTATAAAACAACTTGGCTTAGGCCCGAATGAATTTCCGGATTTTACCCATTTTCTGAATACTTTCCAACCAACCCCCTCTCAACTACTAGCCCGTCAAGTTTTCCCAAGGGACCTCCCAACCTTTGACGGTAATGCCAACGATTGGCCAGTTTTTGTCAGCAGCTTTACAAACTCTACGCTAGCTTGCGGCTATAGTCCGGTTGAGAATCTCGGTAGACTTCAACGCTGCCTGAAAGGTCATGCCTTAGAATCAGTCCGTAGCCGACTTCACACCCCAGAATCGGTTCCTTTCATTATGCAAACCCTACGTTTTCTTTATGGGCGTCCAGAGCTTCTTATCAATGCCCTACTGGATAAAGTTCGTTCCGTCCCCGCACCGAAAGCGGATAAGCTTGCGACTTTCATAGATTTCGGGATTGCAGTACAAAGTCTTTGTGGTCATTTGGATGCTGCTAATCAACAAGACCATCTGTCAAATCCGAGTCTGCTGAACGAGCTAGTGAACCGACTGCCTCCAGATTATCAGTTCAAGTGGGTGGAGTTTAGTGAGTTCGAAGAAAGAGTGGATCTGAAACTGTTTTCAACGTTTGTGACGAAAGTGGCGAAGTCTGCAAGCCGTGTCTCCGTTTACAACGGAGCAGTGAAAAGGGAGGACAAGCTGAAACCGAAGCGTGGATCCTTGAATGTGCATTCGGAGTGTGAGGAACGAAACCAGGTGCCTAACGAAAAGCTTTGTCCAGCCTGTTTTCGAAATCAACATTCACTGAAAGATTGTAGCAGGTTTTCAACAATCAGTGTCGACGAGCGGTGGAACCTTGTGCAGCGATATGGAGCGTGCCGCAATTGCCTGAACTTCCATGGGAAGCGGTCCTGTCGTATCAGCGGTAGGTGTGGAGTCAACGGTTGTACACATCGCCACCATCAGCTCCTACATTCCGGACGTTCAAAAAACTCGACATCAAATCCACGGGAACCTGGTTCAGGATGCGGACATCAGAACAAGCCAACGACGAGGAATTCTGCTAATACCGTAGTGCCAATCTCCCAGCCATCTACTTCTCATACACCAACCCATGGAAACAACTATGCCCACCATAGTCCGGAACTTACTTTCTTGTTCCGAATTCTTCCAATTACGGTTCATGGGAACGGCAAGTCAGTGGAGACCTTTGCCTTTGTTGATGAGGGGTCGTCACTCACTATGGTCGAAGACTCGCTCGTTGAAGAGCTAGGAATACAAGGAACACCACAGGTTTTGTGCCTCCAATGGACCGGCGATATGATGCGTACAGAGCAGGAGTCCAAGATTGTCGACATCAAGATTTCTGGTCCGAGTAAAAACAAGATGCGTTTAAGTGACGCGCGTACGGTGAGCAACCTTGCTCTCTCCACTCAATCTTTGGATTACGAAGGTCTGGTTAGAAACTACCCACACTTAAAAGGGCTTCCAGTTGCCAGTTACAAAGATGCCGTGCCTAGAATCCTCATTGGCGTCAACAACTTGCACATGACAGTTCCGCTTCGGATCAAACAAGGTCGCATGAATGAGCCGGTGGCAGCGAAGACGAAGCTGGGTTGGTGCATTTATGGTGGCCGGTCCTCAGAGCACACAGCAGTCCAGGTGAACTATCACGCGTGTAGCTGTTCACAAGACGATTCACTGCACAAAGTAGTGAGACAATACTTCGAGATGGAAGACATGGGGATTCATGCTACTACGAGACTCGAGTCAGAAGCTGACATGAGAGCGCGCAGAATTCTGGAGGAATCGACACGGAAGCAAGGAGAGCGGTACGAGACGGGCCTGCTGTGGAAGTACGACCACATTGAGTTTCCCGACAGTTATCCGATGGCTTTTAAACGATACGAGTGCCTGGAGAAGAAGATGGCTCGGAATCCGGAACTGCGGCTAAACTTGATGAAGCAAATGGAGAGCTACCAAGCCAAAGGGTATGCACATCGTATAACCGAAGGTGAGCAAGTTAATTCTGATCCAAGACGTGTCTGGTACTTACCACTAGGCGTTGTGGTGAATCCGAAGAAGCCCGGGAAAGTGCGGATGATTTGGGATGCATCAGCGACAGTCGACGGCATCTCACTCAACACTATGCTGCTCAAAGGTCCAGACGAGCTAGCCCCTCTTCCATGGGTTCTTTTCCGGTTCCGACAGTACGAGTTTGCAGTTACCGGAGACATTGCTGAAATGTTTCACCAGATCCGTATCAACGAGCGTGACAGACAAGCGCAGCGGTTTCTTTGGAGGCCGGATGGAAGCAGTAAACCTGAAACCTACGTAATGGACGTCGCTACGTTCGGTTCAGCGTGTTCACCAGCGTCAGCCCAGTACGTGAAAAACAGGAACGCCCAGGAATTCAAACAGACAAGCCCTCGCGCAGTTGAAGGAATTATAAGCGGACATTATGTTGATGACTACGCCGAAAGTTTCAGCACCGTAGCCGAGGCAATCAAGATAGCGACAGAGATCAAATCGATACACGCAGCAGGTGGTTTCAATATACGGGACTGGAGATCAAACAGTGAGAATGTTGTGAAAGCCCTTGGTGGAAACGTTTCTTCCGAACCCAAATCCCTGAAGCTGGAGACAACTTTGACTGCCGAAAGAGTGCTTGGAATGCACTGGCTGCCGCATGACGACGTCTTGGGCTATTCTACCGCTTTGGCCCCGGAACTGCAGGAAATAGTGTCGTCTAAACGTAAACCTACGAAGCGCGAGGCGCTTCGCTGTCTTATGACGTTTTTCGACCCCTTAGGGTTGCTCGCCGCATTTGTGTTGCATGGAAAGGTCTTACTCCAGGATATTTGGCGCGCTGGTACGCAATGGGACGAAGTCGTAGGAGACGAAGAGCACGAGAAATGGCTACGCTGGATCGAAGGTTTTCCGCTTATCGATAGCTTGCAGATTCCACGGTGTTACTTCGACAGTGTTGACTACGATGATCTACAACTCCACATTTTCGTGGATGCGAGCGAGGACGCCTGCGCTGCTGTGGGATACTTCCGTGTTCCAAAGATAACCGGGGGGTACGCGTGTGCACTGGTTGCAGCAAAAACGAAGGTCGCACCTTTGAAGCATTGGTCCATCCCACGCCTGGAACTTCAAGCGGCTGTAATGGGAACCCGTCTAAGAAAATTCATCGAAGAAGGCCATACATTCGAAATCAAGCGATGTGTTCTCTGGTCCGACTCAAGCACTGTGCTGGCATGGATCCGGTCCGATCATCGGAGATACACCCAGTTCGTAGCCTGCAGAGTAGGGGAAATCCTTTCAAACACCAACATCGTAGAGTGGCGATGGGTCCCATCAAAACAGAACGTCGCCGACCTCGCCACCAAATGGGGACAAGGCCCGCCTTTGACTGCAGAAAACGCTTGGTTTCGTGGTCCGGATTTCCTTCAAGAAGGCGAGGACGAATGGCCACAACCGAGGAAGCCGACTAGCACCGAGGAGGAGTTGAAGACGTCTCGCCAAGTATCCTGTCTCCATTCTGGGTTTGTAGCTCCAGTAGCGATCGTCGACACCAGTAGATTCAGCAAGTGGGAGCGAATGCTGCGAACTGTGGCATATGTACATCGCTACGTAAATCGTCGACTTAAGATGTATCCCGTCGAAGCAGAAAGCAGTTACCTGAGCCAGGAGGAGTTGTTAGCAGCTGAAAACACACTGTTCTGGATAGCGCAGCAACAATCGTACCCGGTGGAGGCATCTATCCTTCGACGAAATCTTCACCAGAACTCGAACGGTCAGGATCGTCTCCCAAAGCATAGCGAACTACACCACATATCACCATACTTCGACGAAAACTTTGTCCTCAGAGTGGATAGCCGAGTTGGAGCAGCAAAAAACGTCGCCATGACAGTGAGGTATCCTGTCATTCTCCCTCCGACCCATAGAATTACTGAGCTGATCATCGACTTCCATCATCGAAAGTTCCTGCATGCCAACTTTGAAACTGTGGTGAACGAACTTCGCCAGTCCTTCCACATTTCGAAGATTAGAGCAACGGTCAAGAAAATAATCCGCCAGTGTCAACATTGCAAGGTATACAGGTGCAAACCACAGGTACCTAGGATGGGTCCTCTGCCCGCAGCACGGCTAGCATCGTTCGAACGTCCATTCAGCTACGTCGGTTTAGACCTGTTTGGTCCAATCCTGGTCAAGAGAGGCAGAAGTTCGGTTAAACGCTGGGTGGCTCTATTTACCTGCTTAACCATAAGAGCAGTTCACGTCGAAGTAGTCCACAGCCTCACAACAGAATCCTGCATTATGAGCATTCGGCGCTTTATTGTTCGACGAGGGGCACCACTGGAAATCCATTCGGATAACGGAACCAACTTCCGTGGAGCCGGCAACATTCTAGAACAACAAATCGGCCAGTTTCAGGACGACTTAGCAGCAACCTTCACCAACACTCACACCAAGTGGGTCTTCATACCTCCAGGAACGCCTCACATGGGTGGGAGCTGGGAGCGTATGGTACGCTCAGTGAAAACGGCCATGGAAAAAAGCTTGTGCGCGGGACGGAAGCTCGACGACGAAGGCCTGAATACATTTGTGGTAGAAGCTGAAGGAGTCGTCAACTCCCGACCTCTGACATATTTACCATTGGATAGCGAGGAAGCTGAATCCCTGACGCCCAACCACTTTTTGCTAGGCAGTTCGAACGGCGTAAAGCAACCGAGCAAGCAGTTTGTGGATGGAGCTGTAGCCCTGAAGAGCATCTGGAACCAGATAGAGTGCCAGCTGGACATGTTTTGGCGTCGTTGGGTCCGGGAATATCTACCCACTTTGACTCGTCGCACGAAGTGGTTCAACGAAGTTCAGGAGATCGGCGTGGGGAACTTGGTTGTAATTGTGAACGAAGCTAAGAGAAATGGGTGGGTGCGAGGTAGGGTTCTGGAAGTATTCCCCGGGGTGGACGGGAGAGTTCGCCATGCAGTCGTGCAAACAAATAGAGGGTTGTCAAGGCAATCGGTCAGTAGATTGGCAGTGTTGGATGTTGAGCTTAAGGGTGACACGGATCCAAAGGCAGCCATCGGCCAGCGTCACGAGGGGGAGGATGTTGACATCGGCAACACTGCAAGCGTCGCTTTCGACGCGCCGCTGTGAAATGCAGTTCAGTGGCGGGCGGATCAACTGACGTTTCTCCTGAACTGTCAGAGGATTGGCGGTCTCGCTCGCTCTCTTCTTCACGTCAGCCGAACGGACCGGGTGGAAAATTGTTTATAACAACACGAGTGGCAAAATTAAAGATAAATATATTAAAGTGGCTAGTTATATTAAAATTGTGAACTTAAAACTAATAGTACGTTCATAAAAGTACGGTTTGTAGTGCGGCAAAGTTGCTCAGGAATCAGGTACAAAAAAACTAAAACTAAAACGAAACACAATTGTAATCTAACCTAACCTAACTTAGTTACAGCAACACAAACTACAAACTAATTAAAATCTGGCTAGATATTGTTCGTTAAGTGAAACATCCGGTAGTTTGCTTCACAGACACGGAATACGTTCCACTAGGTAGGAATTGATTGAAATTTAAAACTAAATTGTAAAATCCTATTCTAACCTAATAACGTGCACTTACAGCAAACACATAACAACAATCAAAGAAGTTGTTCGGGCGTGACAGCTAAATTTGCGCACTGATTTTGTAAGTCTAAATTTGTTAACCTAAAATTAGAGTATAGTTCTAAAAGTTAAAATATATTTACAGCTTGAAGCTGTTTTACTGCTATCAAGACTCAGCGTCTTTGAATTGTCCATTCCGCCCGCAACATCGATGGTTTACAAGTCTGATCCGAAGGCCCTTTATCACAATATCTGATGAAAAAAAATGTATGTCCTTTGTTGAGAAAGTGGTTCTAGCATTTGAAATTTGTAATTTGTACATTTAAAATATAAATAATATGTTTTTGAATGTTGTAAAAAAGATAAAAAAAAATTGAACTATTTCCTCTTGTTTTCAAAAACATACCCTTGAATCTGAAAAACCAGAGCTGGTAGAGAAAAACAGCTTGCACGTTTTATTGTTTCAGCGTCCAAATTGTATTCAGCTAAAAAAAATAAATATTGGCACCTAAATTTTAGGTACCACGAGAAATGTGAATTTTGTAGACCTTTTTTATGATTAGTTAAATACATGTTTCTATATTCTAAAGCTCATTTTAACAAAACTTTAAATATTTAACCATGGTGATACCATAAGATGTTGATGTAATGAAAGTGCAAGGATCAATATACGAAAAAATAAGAAAATAATATGTTGAATTAATTGAAGGGGAATAAAAGAACTGCCACTAAGCAGTTTAAATATTAAACTTGATAAGCCTCAAATTGAGCCGTTATCTGCCGAATCAGCGTCGATAATCCATAAATTTAAAAATCAAACAAAATTATACACCACTCACGTGCCGCTAATTGCGTGAGGCGTGAAATGTAAATAGGTTTGTCTACTGTTTTGCACCTGTCAAATGGCGAACGTTGTCAGTCAGACACAGTTTGTTTGCCTCCACCACGCCTCGGCTGACCGCAGCCGATGGTGAAGTGGAGACGCTGCTAGGTTACATCTCCCAACATAAAGGCCATCAACATCAGCCGGGGTCCGGATCGCGAGCATCGCCCCGAAAACCCATCCCAAAAGAGCAGCCGAGAGCTGATGAAGCTGCCAGTCGTTAACCCTTTAAAAACATCGAAATAGATTTTTTTTAAATCTACGTTTCTAGTTTAAAACCTAATTTTAAACCTGTTTTTCATTTTTTTTATTAAGCTTGTGATATGTGAATGAAAAAAAAGTTCTTTAACAATTGAAGGGTTATCAAAAATCATATGCAAGTTAGCAAATGAGACTGCACGCGTAATTTGACAACCTGCGTGCGGGAAAGAGTTTGTTACGGAGTAAAATCGCTTTTACAGTCAGCAAGGTAGCTCCAGCCAGACAAACCGCAATGCACGAAGAAAGAGGCGGAAAGTAAACACGATACACGTACCTAAATACATGCAGGTAAACTCTATCTGCATACGGGTTTTTTTACTTATATTTAGTTAATCTTTCATCTGGCAGCAAACGCCATGCCCGTATCACCCCAGCGCCATCGGCAGCGAGCTCAGAAGAGAAAAAAAATAAGTTGAAGCCAGCCAGGAGCATCATGGGAAAGAAAGGTGTAATTAATAATTTACATAATTCTATACTCGTAACCAGAGAGTCGCGAACTTCATAGGTAAGTTGTTTATTTCCTCACCATCTCGCGTTGAGCTTTGCAAAGGTGACTGAATTCCCTGAACTCATGGGGAGCGAGCTTTTTTTCATCTTAGATACCTACAAACCTAGTGTCAGTTTTTTCTTCATTTCATCCAGTCGGCGACATCTCACGCTGGTTTTCGGCAAATCTTTAAGACCGTGACTGAAAAAAAATGTGAATATGGGTTACTTCTGACAAGAAATGTGACTCGTGGCTTAAGGCACACAAATGTCATCACATTGGACTGATGGATAAGTTTCGGAAACGTTTGCGAATGAGCTCTAGGAGTTCTATTTAGCCATATTCAGGGTTTGGGTACTGATTTTACTGCGTACATATTGAAATGTTTAAACCAGATCCAGCAATTGCTTTCAACCAAAAAGTAACGTTTTAAACCTGGTTTTCAGAAAAATAAAAACAGTACAATACTTTTAAAAAATTAAAAGCGATCAAATAAAAAGGAGCGGACTCACCAATTTCTCAAATAGGATTGTGGACTCCTAAGACAACATTCCTTTCAAACCTTTGGATAGTGCTGCGAGCTGCATTTTCTGGAAAGTAGATTTGGTATGTTTCCTCGGGGCCCTTCTTGTGAAAATTTTTCGGGACCCGTGATTGGATCAATTTCTAAGGTCCAATTTGATTTGGGAAAAATGAAACTTTAATGTACAAAAACAAACACTCCCGTCACTTTCGATCACAGCCTACCGAGTCTCTAATTTTACGTTCAGTAAACCATAGAAACATTTTTTTCCGAGATCTACAAAACAGTCGTTACTAATGCGTTTTAAAAACAACTTAAATCTCGACCCGTTTGAATATTTAACGGCAAAATAATATCTTAATTTTTATGTTTCGATTTAACCATATTTGTCATTTGTGTCCTTTTTGTAATTTTTGTAATTTTTGTAATTTTTGTAATTTTTGTAATTTTTGTAATTTTTGTAATTTTTGTAATTTTTGTAATTTTTGTAATTTTTGTAATTTTTGTAATTTGTGTAATTTTTGTAATTTTTGTAATTTTTGTAATTTTTGTAATTTGTGTAATTTTTGTAATTTTTGTAATTTTTGTAATTTTTGTAATTTTTGTAATTTTTGTAATTTTTGTAATTTTTGTAATTTTTGTAATTTGTGTAATTTTTGTAATTTTTGTAATTTTTGTAATTTTTGTAATTTTTGTAATTTTTGTCATTTTTGTCATTTTTGTCATTTTTGTCATTTTTTGTCATTTTTGTCATTTTTGTCATTTTTGTCATTTTTTGTCATTTTTGTCATTTTTGTCATTTTGTCATTTTTGTTATTTTTGTCATTTTTGTCATTTTTGTCATTTTTGTCATTTTTGTCATTTTTGTCATTTTTGTCATTTTTGTCATTTTTGTCATTTTTGTCATTTTTGTCATTTTTGTCATTTTTGTCATTTTTGTCATTTTTGTCATTTTTGTCATTTTTGTCATTTTTGTCATTTTTGTCATTTTTGTCGTTTTTGTCATTTTTGTCGTTTTTGTCATTTTTGTCATTTTTGTCATTTTTGTCATTTTTGTCATTTTTGTCATTTTTGTCATTTTTGTCATTTTTGTCATTTTTGTCATTTTTGTCATTTTTGTCATTTTTGTCATTTTTGTCATTTTTGTCATTTTTGTCATTTTTGTCATTTTTGTCATTTTTGTCATTTTTGTCATTTTTGTCATTTTTGTCATTTTTGTCATTTTTGTCATTTTTGTCATTTTTGTCATTTTTGTCATTTTTGTCATTTTTGTCATTTTTGTCATTTTTGTCATTTTTGTCATTTTTGTCATTTTTGTCATTTTTGTCATTTTTGTCATTTTTGTCATTTTTGTCATTTTTGTCATTTTTGTCATTTTTGTCATTTTTGTCATTTTTGTAATTTTTGTAATTTTTGTAATTTTTGTCATTTTTGTCATTTTTGTCATTTTTGTCATTTTTGTCATTTTTGTCATTTTTGTCATTTTTGTCATTTTTGTCATTTTTATCATTTTTGTCATTTTTGTCATTTTTGTCATTTTTGTCATTTTTGTCATTTTTGTCATTTTTGTCATTTTTGTCATTTTTGTCATTTTTGTCATTTTTGTCATTTTTGTCATTTTTTTCATTTTTGTCATTTTTGTCATTTTTGTCATTTTTGTCATTTTTGTCATTTTTGTCATTTTTGTCTTTTTTGTCTTTTTTGTCATTTTTGTCATTTTTGTCATTTTTGTCATTTTTGTCATTTTTGTCATTTTGTCATTTTTGTCATTTTTGTCATTTTTGTCATTTTTGTCATTTTTGTCATTTTTGTCATTTTTGTCATTTTTGTCATTTTTGTCATTTTTGTCATTTTTGTCATTTTTGTCATTTTTGTCATTTTTGTCATTTTTGTCATTTTTGTCATTTTTGTCATTTTTGTCATTTTTGTCATTTTTGTCATTTTTGTCATTTTAGTCATTTTAGTCATTTTTGTAATTTTTGTAATTTTTGTAATTTTTGTAATTTTTGTAATTTTTGTAATTTTTGTAATTTTTGTAATTTTTGTAATTTTTGTCATTTTTGTCATTTTTGTCATTTTTGTCATTTTTGTCATTTTTGTCATTTTTGTCATTTTTGTCATTTTTGTCATTTTTGTCATTTTTGTCATTTTTGTCATTTTTGTCATTTTTGTCATTTTTGTCATTTTTGTCATTTTTGTCATTTTTGTCATTTTTGTCATTTTTGTCATTTTTGTCATTTTGGCCATTTTTGTCATTTTTGTCATTTTTGTCATTTTTGTCATTTTTGTCATTTTTGTCATTTTTGTCATTTTTGTCATTTTTGTCATTTTTGTCATTTTTGTCATTTTGGTCATTTTTGTCATTTTTTGTCATTTTTGTCTTGTTTGTCATTTTTGTCATTTTTTGTCATTTTTGTCTTGTTTGTCATTTTTGTCATTTTTGTCATTTTTGCCATTTTTGTCATTTTGGTCATTTTTGTCATTTTTGTCATTTTTGTCATTTTTGTCATTTTTGTCATTTTTGTCATTTTGGTCATTTTTGTCATTTTTGTAATTTTTGTCATTTTTGTCATTTTTGTCATTTTTGTCATTTTTGTCATTTTTGTCATTTTTGTCATTTTTGTCATTTTTGTCATTTTTGTCATTTTTGTCATTTTTGTCATTTTTGTCATTTTTGTCATTTTTGTCATTTTTGTCATTTTTGTCATTTTTGTCATTTTTGTCATTTTTGTCATTTTTGTCATTTTTGTCATTTTTGTCATTTTTGTCATTTTTGTCATTTTTGTCATTTTTTGTCATTTTTGTCTTGTTTGTCATTTTTGTCATTTTTGTCATTTTTGCCATTTTTGTCATTTTGGTCATTTTTGTCATTTTTGTCATTTTTGTCATTTTTGTCATTTTGGTCATTTTTGTCATTTTTGTCATTTTTGTCATTTTTGTCATTTTTGTCATTTTTGTCATTTTTGTCATTTTTGTCATTTTTGTCATTTTTGTCATTTTTGTCATTTTTGTCATTTTTGTCATTTTTGTCATTTTTGTCATTTTTGTCATTTTTGTCATTTTTGTCATTTTTGTCATTTTTGTCATTTTTGTCATTTTTGTCATTTTTGTCATTTTTGTCATTTTTGTCATTTTTGTCATTTTTGTCATTTTTGTCATTTTTGTCATTTTTGTGATTTTTGTCATTTTTGTCATTTTTGTCATTTTTGTCATTTTTGTCATTTTTGTCATTTTTATCGTTTTCGTTATTTTTTTCATTTTCGTTAAATTTTCCAATCAGTTTTTGAGGGGAGATTTAATATATTTTTGGAATAGATTTTGAAAGTTCGAGTTATTAGTTGATTTTGAAATTTTGGTGTACAGTATTTTTCTGATATGTAATTAACAATTGCTGTACTCGGAATAGATCATGCGCGTTTACTCAACCTACAATCAGTTTTCTCCTTAGTAAATGATAGGTGGGTAGGTAGGACAGATTTCTGTGGGAAATTTCTATCGGCACCGATTCGAATTCGGTCTTGGAAGTCGGGCCACTCAATGAGGCCACTAATGAGTATCAACTTCAAGGCAGCGCGGCAGCACTTGGCGATTTTTACGACCCGCCACTTTACTATGCAATTGAATGGCTGCGCTATTTGATCTGTTTTTTTTTCGGTCATTGGGGTTCGTTTGGGATTAAAGTAAGAAGGTAGTTGAAGTCTCATTAGGTGTGGGACAGGTCGCAGACAGCAGATTGCGATTATTACCTGCCGAAGAAAATAGGCAATCAAATCGCACCGCAACCGAATGCCTTATTGTCCGTTCATTGTTTGGCGACTTATAATCTCTTCTATTAAACGCAGTTGACAGGTGTCGTTTTTCATACAAAATAGTTCTTTCGGCCAGCTTTTTTTTGCTGACGGGGTCGCACAGTAACCGCGATTCCGTCCCAGATTGCGGCGGCGGCGGCGTCGATTGTCGAAGCGTCGCGTCGTCACCGGGGTGCAAACCTTAGCTTTTGCAGAAATAGTGCGCCCGCCATAATAGTTAGTGCAGCTCAGTTGGGATGGGGAGGACAGCTCTTTGAGCAAGCAGTGGGTATGGGTAGGCACTTTGTCTCTTGTCTACCGGTTGCTACCAAAAGTGCATTGAAAACGACCTTACCTCGTTCGTTTCCTTGACGAGGCCTACCTCAACACCACCCAAATTACGGAGTCACGGACTGGCGAAGAACTATAGATACCTGTCCGGGATCAGCTGAAGTCATCAGCAGAAGCCGCGAGGAATGGGGAAGGCGGGGACAAAAAACATCATCAATTTAGTTAGAGGTTGCCCGATGCTCTATGCGCAGCCAGGCCAGGCCAGGGTATGACTTAAGCTCTGAGCGCGAGCGCGCGCGTATTGCTGCGGTTGCATAATTTCATAGATTTAGCTGAGGTGCGGGGCGCTGCGGTTGCTTCAGCGCAATTCCGCGATTTATTGCTCCTCGTGTAGATTTCTGATTCTTTGGCCCCTTCGCACATAACCTGCTAAATGTTAGACGAAGAGCATCCCTGATGGTTTTTCGTGATTACCTTTACCAACCACTTTTTTCAATGTAGTTAGTGTGCAGTGCGCAGTAGGCCATGGTGCTGCAGAAACGCGACAAGAATAATCTGACTGGTGGTGGGTAATTATTTTCTCGATGCAGTTGTTTTGGTCGTGAAAAAATCGGTACAGGTGTTTACTTCAGCAAAAACAATACAGGTAGATTAGCTGTTTGTGAAAATAGAGTGACACTCATATGAAGCAAAGTATAGTTTCTGAGAACCTGATGTTGCACTGAATTTCACACCTCTTGATTTTTTATTCTTCTTACAACAACATGGGGAAGTTTAAAGTAATTTGAAACATGTTGAAAAAAGTACTGCAAAGTTCCTTAGGGATTAAATCTGGACCACTTACCCCAATCAAGGTAACAAACTTGCAATTTTATGTTCATGAACTTTAACAGAAAAGATACGACGATTAGATATCTTACAAACTGCAGAACGAATCTCTATAAGATTGGTTCCGGACAGTGAATCAAAAATCGCCTAGAAACGAACGATAATGACATTGTCCCAACTTGAACATTTCGTGACAAAATAAAAAAAATCTTTGTCGTTGTCGCACGCTCGGAGCGATAAAGATAAATTTCTTTGCTGATGGATTCCGGTAATATATTTTCAGAACATGTGTTTGTTGCTATTGAAAAATATAAGGATAAGCTGTCCCGAAAATACCAACAAAAAGGTATCGGATCATAACTTGTGAGATATTGGAAGAAAGCTCTTGACCTCAGCATGAAGGAAATCGACTGGAGAAACGATTCGTGGACACTGGAATGTAGCCATAGCCAATCTGACCGGTTCTGGAACGAAATATGTCAAAGTGATCGGGTCAAGACTTGTGGCATAATGATAGAAAGCTCTTAACCGAACCTCTTCATGAAGAAAATTAATAGGAGAAGCGATTCGAGGACACTGGCTGGAGGCCATGGCCAATCTAGCCGGTTCCTGAACGAAAAATGGCAAAGTTATCGAATCAAGACTTGCGGCATATTGACAAACCGCTCTTGTTCTCTTCATGAAGGGAATCGATAGGAGAAGCGATTCGGGGACACAGGATCGTGGCCATAGTCAATCTGGCTGGTTGAGGAACGAAATATGTCAAAGTTATCGAATCGAGACTTGTGGCATATTGATAGAAGAATCGGCCAGATTGGCCATGGCTACGAGCCAGTTTCCTCGAATCGCTTCTCCTATCGATGTCCTTCATGAAGAGTCCAAGAGTTTTATATCAATAAGCCGCAAGTCTCGACCGGATAACTTTGACATATTTCGTTCCGGAAACGGCCAGATTCGCCACGGCCACAACCCAATGTCCCTGTACCACATCCTCCATGGTCTAACATCTCAATGTTAAGCCAAGAGCAGATTTCTCAGATAGGGTATGATCAGATAACATATTTTTGCGATGCGACAATTTTTGATTACCGATTTCATTTTGTCATGCTTCACATTCGGAAGAGACATAAGGTTGTCGCACAGAGAGAGTAAAGACAAAACCATACGTCGACTTAATCACTTATTTTGAGACAATATCAGGGACAATTTGATTCACTGAGTTCCGGAAGAAAATTGGCTTCATAAATTTTTGGAACACTTAGAACACCCGACTTTAACGGCGAGGTGCTTCTGTTGTTTTTTTCTTCTGATCGCATTTTTATTACCAAATGTTACAGATTAGTTCCATTTTTTTTGAGTTTAAATGATTCGAAAAATCGAATTTTAATGTTAATTTAAATTTTAATAAAACAAAATTTATAAAAGAAAACTGCACACTTTATTAATGAATTAAATGTTATCAACGTTTTTTCTATAAGTAAAATAGGTAATTTTCATAAAAA
This sequence comes from Uranotaenia lowii, assembly GCF_029784155.1. NCBI lineage: Eukaryota > Metazoa > Arthropoda > Insecta > Diptera > Culicidae > Uranotaenia > Uranotaenia lowii. The sequence goes on from NC_073692.1 coordinate 16,307,165, forward strand.
AAGTGTATTTTCAATCATTCAAATCTATACTATTTCCACCGATTTCCCCGCTAATTTCAAGTGGAAATGGTTCCGCTTATCATCAAAAATAATCACAAATAGGGGATGTTGCGAAAATGTGCACTTTTCGACGGACGATCCTTTCAAAATCGCCATTATAATACACTAAATGCTTTCTATAGGGCTTCAGCAACTTCTAAACCCATCATAATGTATGAAACAATTGTAGATCGTGGCTTGTTACAACTTTGTTTCAAAGACAGCGAATTATTTTATCCAATCTACAACGTGTCAGGTTCAAAAAACTGTTTTTTTTAAGAGATATTTTTTTACTTTGAATGTACTCCTGAGGGTGATGTGGTAGGACATCAAATCTAGAGTTTGTTTTGATTATGTCGTATGAGCCACATTGCTTGTTCCGAGAAAATCGCTGTTGAAATTTTTAAACACAGTTTTAATCCTAGTATTTTGAATAACACTAAGAGTTTTCTAGAAAATTGGTATGCGACGTGGAAACAAATTAAGAACATACTAATGTATTCGATATGGTCATTAGTTTAGTTAAATTCAATGAAAAAAGTTTCTTACGACATTTTGCATAATCCACTTGGCGCTAACGTCGTTTTGCAAAAGAACATTAATTTAACCTTAATGTGCCTTAACTTGGTTGGATCTTTCTCAATATTTCTTTTATCCATCATAAATACTGGAAAACTGATATCTATCTTCATAGTAAGCAGAAGTGTTACCTGGAAGTACCCGTTCAGTTATGTCCGGAATCGGTGCTGCGAGGGACTGTCCATCAGGAATGTTTATAGTCGACTAAACATTGCTGGCTGCTTGCTGTTTTGCGACGATCGTTCAAACTTATCTAAGTAGCCGCTAGTTTTTTTGACTCTGTAAAAACACGAAACTGATATTTTGCGATTTTGCGCAGCATAATTAACATTAATTGTACTCACCTAGTTACATATTGAAGCCCTCTATTGTACCATGGTCGCTTAAACTATCATTGATCCCGACTTCCGAAGGAATTGTTGACATTTGTACACTACTTTTTGAAGCACTTTACGGAAAAATGCAAAAGGTCACGGCAATTTAGTGGGATGTAAATAGTCGTAAACCCAAATTGCACTCTAAAATGAGAAAGTCATTATACGCCTTAATTTCAAATCATGTTAAAAAATTTATTTTTTGATGAAATAAACCCAAATTTTTACCTAACGTAGAATACATGTTTTTCAAACGTTAGCGGTGAATAACTCAATTTTGTTTATGTTGGTTCATACGACCAAATCAAAACAAACTCTAGAAATGTCTTTCTCTTCATCCCAGCACGCTCATTTTTTTTATAATCATTTTTGGTTCAAAACTAACCATTTTGAGCCTTTGCCTGAAAACTATTATTTTTTAAGAATTTATCCATCTGTTTAACTGTTATTTTTTAAGAATTTATCCATCGACAATTTCAACCATTTTTAAAGTTTTCGAGTATAAACCAAAAAATGGTTAATAATTTGGTGTTTCGCCATTTTGAAAGTGGTGCAGCTTGACGCCTGTTAAGAATTTTTTTCTTCTACGACACTGAGTCCAGTTTTCCGAAAAATCGGTCCCTACAAATCGGAAAAGCATCGAATTTAGTGGAGACGGGGACAGGTAAGCGATTTATTATAAATTTTAGTCGATCCCAATCTCACAATAAACAAAACAAAAATTTCAGGAAACCGATTGTTTTTCTCACCCACCGGTCCCCCGTTAATGAATAGCAGACTACGTAGTTAGGTATTGGCCATCCCATTAGAGCTATGGCTCTGTCACTGAGGTGTTAGGAATCATCATTCGCGGCGTTACCCGGCGCCGTCGGTTCGATTTCTTATTTGGTTTCGTTAGTTATCGTGGAGGGATTTCACTTCTGCTACCGGATGATTCGGCTGCTGATGCTTATTGCTAGGATGCAGTCTGATTCCTTTTCCTGCGTTAAATATTAAAAAGTTAGTAGTTGATAATTATAAGTATAACCACTGATGAAGTGTATCGTACAAAAATGAAATGAAAATTCTAAAAAAAAATCTTTTTTTAATTTTTTGAATTCTTTTGAAGATTTTCATTAATTTCACAAATCGCACAAAATTGCTCTCTAAAATACGGTTGAAAAGTAACCATTTTCTTTCTGCTATGATATTCTTTCGTACGGTTAAAAAATAACCATATTTCAACTTCTCCTCGAGAACTCATTTTATGGGTTCTCAAAGAGAAGTCATAAAATAACATAACGCGGAAAAAGGTCAAATTTGGTTATTTTTGAACCAAAAATGGTTATATTAGAACGAGCGTGTGGGTGCTATTAATTTCGTACAGCTAGATTGATGTTCTGCACCACTGTGCAGTGTAGTTTCCGAATAAACGAGTTTTAGGCTTAAATCTTGCTGAGTTGTAACAAAAAACTTCTTCTCTGTGTTGAAATTTGAATAACTCATTAGCAGCTTTTTTTTCGAATCATAACATGATTTTAATAGTTTGTCGGTTCTTCGAAATCTTTCGAAACCGAAAATTAAAATACAAGGTTAATTGAAGTTCACATGTTTCGTTACACAAACACACTTCCTGTTGTTGTGATAAGTGTAGTGTTATTCATCACAAACAGTCTAAATTTCACAGAATGTCAAAATAAGGATCACCTGCAATGTTAGGAAAACTTACCCTAATTTTTTTCAATAAAATCAATCATTTCCAGAACATTTATATTGACACATGTCATGTCAAACACGTTTCGAACACTCGATGCTTACTTCGATCTTTGTATTTTAACCCTCGTCCGTCTAGAGTATCAATATGACACTATTGGAAGTTTGGCGGCTTGCATCCAAATAAAAAAAATTTCTGGAAACACAATGAATTCATGAATTTTTTTATTTCGCCTCATTTTTTTTTTTCAATGGAAAGTCCAGAAAAAACTCCCTTTTGGAATCTAGAGTATAAATTTAACACTCCTCATTTAAAATCTCTTTTGTTACTCAATCGATTTGTACAAAAATCATAGCTTTGGAAACCTCGTAACGCAACTCAAACATGATTTCCACTATATTCAGATACAATAGTTAATTTATACGTTATTTCAAATCACAGGAAAAAAAATCCAAAAAAATGCGTCATAAAAAGACTGTAGATCAATCACCAAATTCTCAAAAATTCCGTATTTTTATTTTGTATTTGGGGTCATAAACCCAACAGTGTCAAAAAGTTGTTAAAAAGTAGCTGTTTTTTTTAACTTTTTGTCGATTTGTTATTTTTAAGATTATAAATTTTCAATTCTGACATTCTTTCTCCAAGAATATACATTTTCACCGATACGCCGAAAATCAATAAAACGGTGGTCAACTTATCTCAGATTTCAATTATATTCACCAGAAAAGTGATTTTTACCGCTTCTGGTGAAGTTATTCGTCATAGAAGCGTCCAATTATTTAATACTCCTAAAACTTTAAAGGACAGAAAATCTGGGACGGATTAGTGTTAAATATACGCGTTTACATTGTGACATATACAAACAAGTTATACTTTCAACTTAATTTACATGACATGATATTCGAAGAAAGTGTGTTGATGTTCCGTTCCAAGCCAGGAACGACTCGTCTGGTCAAAGTTTATGCATGACAAAAAAGTCAGGCTATAGAACAAAAATAAATGCATAGCAATAGTGAACGTACAAGTAAGCGATATTGATTGAACGAAAACGACCATCCTTCAACTACCATCAGCTTCGTTTAAAAGCTTAACATTATCCTCCTCGAAGATTATCTTTGACAAAAGTTCCCGCAGAGCGGCTTCGATCGAGTGGCTTCTTAGTGAACGGAAAGTTAAAATCGTTTCCTGAAACATGCTAAATTGAGTTGTTATTTTTTCTATTAAGTAGTTTCACGCATCCAAATTAGAAGAAACATACTTAAGCTGACAAATGTTCAGTTTTCAAAAGGTTTGCTTTCAGAGAAGTGGACGATCGTTGTTTCGAATTTCCGGGTACAACGACGGACGGTTATTAAACTTGACGGTTATAAAACACTCATAATCCCAACATAAGAGGAGTTTTATGTGACCACGCATCACCGCGAATGTACCTTATAATCAACCAGTACTTTTAGTTCATTTTTTGCTCTCCTACTGACACATTTATTTATTACTTCGTGAGTTTAAAACTGTTTCCATGTTCATCAAACCCTTATGCCTCGAAATAAAAGCGCCAAATGGTTCAAAGTCCAGCGCCCAAGTCTTAAGCCGTTTTAAAGAAACAAAAAAAATGAAGCCTTTTTCAAGCGAGTTGTAAACAAAACAGCAGACACAAAAAATGTACAAATCTTTCTATTTCATCTCCATTGAGGAGGACCGAACCAGTAGTTACAAGCTTAAGGTCAATGGGCCGAAAGTGATGATCTTCACCGAGATGTGGGCAATAATAATAACAGGGCTCGAGGGGGCCCGCCTCTTTTTTGCACCAAAAACCTGACGACGAGCGACGGCGGCGGCGTCAACGGATGTGTGTTATGTTGGACAGTCGGTTCGGTTCACAAATAGACACATCATTCCAGTGGCACGCGTCGGAGAAGATGCAAAGTAAGACAAAGAAGCTGCCACATGAGGTAACCCTTAAGAAAAACCTAGCCCCACCCTTCCCCCTTCATATCTTAGGCGTTGATGCTTAAGCGGTATCATTAAGTGGCGCTTAGGCTCATTTGTGAAACACGAGTGGTCACTCTATAATGGCCCCGTTTAGCCTCCAGTTGATTAGGTGGTATCGTTAAACTGTTCTGTTGTGTGTTTCCTATAGTGTTAATAACAATTAAGTTTTCATCGACGCTGTTTCGGTGAACGCTCAAGAATTATCGACACATAGCCAGCAGGTGATTTAAACACTGAGACCCTTGAACAGGGTTTTCCGTACTTTGGAAACTATGCTTAATGTTGTTCATCTCTGGCATCTTTGTTAGTCAACATTTAAAACAACCAACAACATGCATGATCAAGTTTATTACTGAATTAAATGTTTTAAATCACATTGTAGGGTAGCAATGCATATGTGCATTGCGGCCACCTTCTCTCAAAATTTCATCTTCGAACTTAAAAAACCGACCATATACAATCAAGATTACACAAATCTAGATCTTTTCGATGCACGTTTTTTAAGGAAAAATTTAATTTATTGTACACCAGATCTGAGTTCGACTGTGGTGACGAGGCTCCGTAGATCGCCTCTACGGGCAAGTACCCTTTGAATTCAAGAGCCAATCCCTCGCGTGATGAATTTCTACCAATTGACAGATCCCTACAATGGTCCTTGGGTAGCTCGGCTTCTACCATTGACGCCTATCGACATGCTACGCTTGCTTATTCAACAACATAGGACTTTCATCTCCGGGACGTAACGTCGGTCGCGCTAATTCCCAACATCAACGTCATCAGTCGTCCCGGCCCTGAGTTTGTTTGTAGCCTAGGGCTCCTCTAGCCTTTGAGTTCAGGCAAGTATTCCCCTCCTGACCGTTTTCCTCCGCCTGATGGTTCCTTCCCTTCCAGCGTTTGAGGCTCTAGCTCTGCGATTGAATCTTATGATTCAATCACCATGTACGACCAGATTGTCGGGGGTATGAACTCCTGTCTAGCAGATTATCTGCTCACCAGCTCTTGTTCCTGCTACGACGTCGTCGCTTTCACGAAAACATGGCGGAACGACCTTACCATCTCGAGTCAGATATTTGGACTAGAGAACGTTGTTTTTCGTTGCGACCCGAATAGCAAGAAGAACACTGAAAGTGGAGTTTTAATTGCTGTTAAATCCAATTTCTATGCACTGCTAATTGAGGAGGACTCCTTGCACGACATGAAAATTGTGTGGACCCGCATCGATCTTGGCAAGGGAACATCCATAAATGACGTAGCATTTGAGGGGGAGGGGGGGAGTTTGACTTTGTGTGACGATGTGTGACGAGAAGGGGGGTAGGGGTTCAAGTAAAGCTACGTAGCTTTAATTAAATATCGAAAATAAAATCAAAATTGAGCAAAATTATGCCTAATTCAATCCAGTCTGAACATGTAGCTTTTGGCTCCTACTACCCGACTGTTTTCAAGCGCATCAAGGAGCGTACATGCAAGAAATGCAATTTATAAATATTTTGCTTCAAATGTTCTCCAAAAGGAGCATAGCAAAATCCACAAGGCCCCAGCCTCGGATAGAAAGATTCGTCCAAAGCGAATTGTAGGCAAAAGAGGACACGAAGTGCTGGTTATCTCCGGAGGACGATAGAGAGTGAGTGGAGGCAGATGAAATTATTCCAGCCGAACAGACGATGGAGGAAAGCTGTCCAACGATTTCATTGGAATCCCTAATGGAGATAATTTGGACCGACGCAACTGATTGAATACTTACTAGCTATCCTGTTTGTTGAAAGGTAGCTTGAGATTTTGACTGATTGATATGCTTTTTTAAACTTCCATTTATAACTTCTTTCCCTTTTTTGTTATTTTTTGTATTATTCTTGCAAAATGCTGATAATAAAAGTAAAAATTAAAAGCCAATTTTTTTAAAATGGGGGGGGGGGGGGTATTAAAGCTACGTTTTTATCTAGGGGGGGTCTATGACTTCGTGACGAAATGCTACGAGGGGGGAGGGGGGTGTATGAAAGCTCGTAAAAAAAGCTACGTCATTTATGGATGTTCCCCAACCGAAAACTCTACTTATGCGTGCTGTACCTGCCCTTGATCGCACGCGAGATGTCGCCCAGGCGGAGTCATTTTCTCGCTGCATATCCAAAGTGAGCTTTCTCTGCACCCCCTAAGATGATATTCTCCTCATTGTTGACTTCAATATGCCCGGTTTGAAGTGGTGCTCCAAGCATGGTACCTTTTTGTTCACGGATCCTGTGCGTTCTCGGCGCGTTTATACATCATACTAGATTCCCTGAGTACGACAACTTTGCGTCAAATTAACAGAGTTACAAACGAAAACGGCCGTATATTGGATCTCTGCTTTGCTAGCGATGGGACTCTTGTTGCGACCATTTATTTGGCTCCTGCTTCGTTCGTTAAGGCAGCCCAGCATCATCCAGCTTTTCTGATCTCGCTCGAGGTCACTGGATTGGATACTTCTGTCGACTTTCTCGACTTCAAGAAAGCGAATTTCGATGTCATCTCCCATATCTTGGTCACCATGGACTGGGAATCTGAACTCGATATATTGAATCCCAATACTGCGGCCGAAACCTTTTCGCATATCTTAAATTACTTTAACGAACGCCACGTGCCAAAGCGCACGACACTCCCAGGTTTACGAAAGAACTACGTCGACTGAAGACGGTGAAGAGATGTGCCGTTAGAAATCACCATAAATAAGCTCAAATCCTCTCAAACTAAGGATGTATATCCTGACTGACTTCGATTATAAAAAAAAAGCCAGTGAACGTTGTTTCAAAAATTATCTTTTTCAGTACAACCTAACCTGAAATCCAATCCAAAATCGTTCTGGAAGCATGTCAAAGGTCAGCGGTATAAATCTGGTATTCCAACTAAAATGAATGGCAACACTGCGATCTCTGATTGAGGAATCAGTGATCTCTTCACTCAAAAATTTTCGAGTACCTTCGCTACTGCTTCAACATCCCCAGAACATGTTGAGAGTGCTGTTAGGAATATTTCGCTACTCGACTTCTGCATAAGCATGATTGTATTTAGTAGAGGATACAGTCATATCTAAAGCAGCGGCAAAGCTAAAAACCCTTTTCTCAACAGGCCCTGACGATGTATTATCTACCGTTCTGAAACGATGAATTGATTGACTTCTATGAGACTCATCTTTCAAGCTTCTTTTGACAGAGCAACCTAACCTTCACTGTGGACTGGATCGATTAACTATACAGGGTGTTCAATAAGTTCGAAAACAAATTAAAATAACGGTAATTCAAAATCAACTGGACAGATTTTTTTCTTTTTTTACTCAAATGGAAAGGTTATTCAATAATGGTCAATCACACCAAGGCACTTTTCATTTTGAGCCAATATTTCCAAAAACCTTCTGCATTATTCTGTGTGAAATGTGTATAATAAACAATACATTCAAAATTGACCAAAAACTCCATTAATGACCAATGTAAACGCATCGCCGATGTCATCAGAAGAAGCTAGAAATTTAGACACGGGAACGTAAGTGGAGATGGATTGGGCACACGCTGCGAAGAGATGAAAACGAGATTTGCAGAGAGGCGCTTGACTGGAATCCAGATGGGCATCGAAGAAGTGGCAGGCCCAGAAGCTCATGGCGCGGTGGGCGTAGTCTTTTTTTTTTATTAGTTGATCACCCAGGTGGTAAATCCTTTTTACGGATGGCCATATTTCCCATCCGGACCTGCAACAAAGGCTATACCCGTGATGGGAAGACCATACTCGTGCAAAGCGCTCCACGGCAATACTCGTTTTTAAACGTCCTACACCAGCAATCGTCATCCACTCTTTGTCACGATTCACGACTCCCGGGACAGCTATCCGTTCGCCGCTACTCGTGACTCGAGTCCCACTTTCGGTCTCTTGCCACAATTCGAGACGTCATGACCCGCCTCTCCTCGTGACTCGAGACCCTCTCACGCTCGTCCTCTTGACACAATTTGAGACGTCTCTACCGGCCTCTCCTCGTGTCTTGAGGGCCCTCTTTCAGTACGTCTCTTGACCCAATTCGAGACGAGAGCAACTCGCCTCTCCTCGGGTCTGGAGATATCCACACATCTAACCATTTCTCCGTCTCGACTCTTCGAGACTCATCCTGAGGCCCATCCACTGGGCGCCACATGTTACGGCCTCTGTCCGTCGTGAGTCGATCGTATCCGCTAATCGGGACCAGGAACCTCCCCAATAGGCAGATCGATCAAAACCCGCTCGAACATTTGGTCGTCCCGCATATCGGGGTCGCGACTACCCGGTACACGTTACGACCCCTCCCTCTTGCAACTGAGCACTGGTACCAAGGTACCCAGTCGCACCACGTTTGTGCCACACTCGGCACGCAGCTCGTCGGCGGGCTGGCTGCACCAAGTGTGACGTGTAACGGGTGTATAAATAAAAATAAAAAATGAGAATTTTTTCAATCACATATAAAAAAATTGTTATTTTTTTTCATCGATTTCAGTATTTTTTATTAATAACATGATGTATTTTCTTCAAAAAAATGTCAGTGAATGCTTAAGTAAGGGCCGTGGTCTGATGTTCGACGCAACTTTATCGCGATGCTCTCACAAGAACGTTGTACGGCACTTACGTCCATTTTCCGGATACAATTCCGGATTCTTGTAGTCAGTTGCTTCGTGTCCTTGGTCCTCCAAATATTTTTATATACTAGGGCACTGAGTGAACCAAAGAAATCCTCTATTGGGCGGCACTGGGGCAAGTTTGTTGGGTTACGCTCTTTCGGCACGAACAGTATCTTTTTCTCCTCAAGGTCCCGCGGTATTTTTTGGTTATCCACCGACACTGTGATTTAACCGTCTCAATCTGCTCCTCCGTGTACTCCGGCGACCTCGTCTTCTTCCTGTAGACAATTCTTTCCATCTTGAGGGTACGATGGATCAATACGTGGGAGCAGCCATATTTCCGACCGGCGTCACGCAGGCTGGTTGCGTCCTTGTTGTCAAACAGCTTCTTTAACGATGTCTTCCTCTGCTTCGTCATTATCGTCACCGGACGACCACTTCCGACCTTCCGCTCTACGTTCAGGGAACCCAGGATACGATATACCGTACTGACAGGTACATTTTCTTCCTTAAAATGTGCCACCGTGAACTTTTTTCCTTGCTGGAAATGCGTTTCGTAGAACCGTACAATGCGTTCGCGGAGCACGTGCTGATTCGACGCCATCTTTGCTTTGACTAAATTTAAACTAGCAAAACCAAACACGCCTACTGTTTCTAGGAAGCCTAAAGAGCAATTTTCTTGGAGAAAGAAAATTTTACGCTCTTTACTTGAGTTACTGAAAGGTATTGAAAACATTTCTCATTTTTTATTTAACACCCGTTAGTTCTCTCGGCGTAATACTCGACCGTAAGCTGGAGTTCAAAACACATACGTTTTACGTCATCGATAAAGCTTCTAGAAGCCTCGGATTTTTATTTCGAGTGGCCAAAGACTTCAAGGACGTGTACTGCCTAAAGCCAAGCTACGAACATCGATGTCATCTCATAGACGAGCCATTTTCGTCACCGATCTACTGACATCGCGAATCGATTGTCTCAGAGGAAGCTTTTCCTCTTAGTGTAAGTTCCCATGGACTGAGAAACCAGGACCTCCAACTGTATGTTGCCATTCGATTGAATAACTACGGAGCCAATAGCGCTTTCATTGGTGTTATTAAAACGTTCAACTGCTTTTCCGAGCTCTTCGGCTATGACGTATCGAGGGATGTTTTCCGAAGAAAAGTCATAAGTATATTGAGAAATCGTTAGTTAGCTGTAAATGTAGTGTAATTTTTATTTTTTTATTTTAAGTCATCATTTGGGCCAATGTCTACTTGGTCTGTTGATTGATAAAACAAATAAAACAAGATCAATTTTGCATATGTAGAACAAAATTATAGTATTCTGTGTGACATTACAAATGTTAAAATTGAAAAAAAATTCCTCGAGATTCTAGCAAAGAGAAAAATTATATTATGTAATTCTTTTCATTTGAGGCTATTTTGACAGTCAATTTGTCATCTGAAATTGCAATGATGAAGTGTGGAAATCGCTTTATATTTACGCCTCGGTGGGGTAAGGGTAAGCGTTAAAAGACGGTAATCGCATGTCCACTGATGGTATGGGTTCGAGTCTCGTATCGGTACTGGGTGTTGAATGTAAATCTTAAGTTATTCAGCTTTGATCGGCTAAGGAAGTTTATGTTCCTTTTTAATTTCAAAATCTGCTTAGAAATCCTCAGGCAACAGAAATTTATTAAAATAATTTATTTAAAACAACGTCATTTACTCGTTATTTGGACAGATACCTATCTAATTTAGACATCTAGTGTCGTGTCGATTTTGTTTGCATTTCCATACATTCCAATATAATAGTAATAGTCATCCCATGCTTTGCCAAAGCAGTTTTCACATGGTTTTTACATATGTATTGATGGGGCGAAAAACCTAAATCTGTATAGTTCACCATGAAAATCGAATGTTTAGTAAAAATATACTACTCAGTGCACTAGAAAGTCGATGAATTATTTCAACCACGGGTAATAAGTGCTCTCCCAGTGATCTATCACCTCAAAACAGGTTAGTCGCTTACCGAAGGTCCAAAACACAACAAGACTCCATCGATCATGCGCTCGATGACAAACCATGAGGGTTGATGAAGTAATTAAACTTCACCGCCCCGATGAACAACAGCAAGGGATGGACGAGGGGGAAACCCGGTCTTTCTTTAGGTCGCCAATCCATCCACAAACTCTCGGTAGGTACCTTCATGCTCTATAGGAGCCGATGTGAATGTAGGTACTAGCGACGGGCCTGCGAAAGCTTCCTGCTACCCTTTCTACAGGCAATTTCGTGATGCTCGTGCGACCTCCTGGCTTCAACTCGTTCGTGTGGAAGGAAAACAATAAATTTAGCCACTCCGACCTTGGTCTTGGGATGCGGGGGCTGTCAGTTATAGTTCATGGTTTTTAGAGAAATTTGAAGAAAAATTAATATTCTTTCGATCAATCCAAGTGAAAATCGATTTCATCAACTACATTCTTCAAACTCCATAAAAACCGGGTACGAATGCTAGAAAAACCTAGCTACCTGTAGAGTTATGCAATAAAACACGAAAACCTGCTTCTTTCTCGAGAACATCCCAAGCAGTAGGTGACATTCTCGCGATATTGCAATGGTCGTGGGCCAGCAATGTTGAGCCATTTGTGCACATTTGCCAATCTTTTCCTTATTGGTTTTACTAGGCCTAGCTACTATCGCTAGAAGAATCGTTGAGAAATTGGCGAGTTACACTCCAAGACGCGCCTTTGGCACAGTTGTCCGAAACGAGTTTGGGAGGTAGGTGAGTTGATGCGATAAATTTCAAAATGCTCCTTCGCAAATTATCATTTCTTAGTTTATGACAAACATTTTCAGTAACTGTATCTATTGTGGTTTAAAAAAACGGAGGTTTATTTTCGATAAACTGGACGCAAATATATTTTTTCGAAATAAAAGTGATCCTTCAAGTTTACGAAGATATGTTCACCAAGACTGTTGTTTTATTAGGTTAAATTGTGATCAATACGAATTATTCAACATTTATTAACATTTTCTGAGTGATTTCCATAAAATATAAAACACAAACAAGCATTGACTCAACGAAAATAATTATCCTACTATTTATATGGAACCACCATCAGATCTCAATTATACTATGAAAGAAAACATTAACCGATCTTTGATTATCGTGAGTAATTATTAATTTATGGCAATACGCCCTGAAGCAATCGAAATAAATCATACATCGAGAGATCGATCCTGTCGAATGGCTTCGGTAGAAGGGATCCATAAATCATACCGTGGTAGATACTTAGCTAGTGTTTTCCCAAGATTTATGCACTCCACTTCTGCAATTAATGTCTACGTCTAAAGGATCGGTGGATAGGCGATCAGCGTTCCAGATAAACTAAGATGCACTTTTCCAGTTTTTGATCGACAAACGCTATTTCGAACCGTGGTGCAAATGCATTAAAGATGAAAGCCTAAAAAAGCAAGATGTATTCGGTAATGGTTAGAACTGGTTTTATCAAGTATCTCTTCGTCACTATCAGTTGCAAATTAGTTTGTTTTTTCAAAAACACTTAAATCACCAATCACCAATCTAACTACCACAGCCAGAAATTAAGTCTGAATCCCGAAAAATAACACTGTTTCCGCATTTTTAAACTATGTGAACTGAAGATCCCTTTTAATGTGAAATTGGCGCTCAATCTGGAAATGAAATTCAAAAAAATCTCAGTAGAACAGTTTTTGAGTTACGCTCCAAATAAAAAAAAAAAGTACTGGTGCTTAAATTCGAATATCTCGGAATGCATAACACTCTTTTGAAATCTAAAATTCGCATATTAAAGGTAAATAAATTGGCTATCGATCATCTGAATTATTTTTGTGTATCATCAACAATGTTTTTGATATTAGAGACTTTGTGATAGAAAAATGTAGACTTAAAGGTAACATTTAAAAAAAATTCATTTGGCCTTATAAATCAATCTAAAACGAAGATTTCAAGTAGTTATTTATCAAAATCGGTTGGAAATTGAAGAAGCTATGGTTACTTTACCATAACAGTTATTTGCTTTTAGAATAATTTAACGAACCGCGATGTACTTATCATAGTATAGCAAGAATTTGTTGAGATTTGTCCAATCGAAGCAATCGATGAGACAAATAACAACATACACATAATTAATAAACAAGTATTATATGTAACCATAGAAACTATTAAGTATATAAGGTAGCGAAATTAGTTGAATAAAATATTCCAGTTTCTACCCTCACGTAGTAAAGTCTCTCCTTTCCACTACCCAAGTGCTGCATCAACAGAATTAAACATGGTAAATCTCACTCGCTTCAAGTCAAAATAAATTGTAAGCTTATTATAAGGTCATATGCCAAATTTTAGAACGATCTGAGCATGGGGTGGGTTTGGTTGAGTCTCATACGTGAACAGGATTTTAAGGTATTTTGTTTGGCCATGGCCAGGACCAGATGGCCCGAACCACTTCTCCTAACAATTCCCATCATGTTCAGATCAAGAGCTTTCTATTCATGTACCACTAGTTAAAATCTCATTATCTAAATTTTTCGGATTGCGGAACCGGCCAGATTGGCCGTTTCCGATGAACTTCATGACCGTCTGAACCATGACATTTTTTTTCAATTTTGGAAGTCTCTGAGGTTCATTCCATGGTAGATTAGGGAGTGCGTACCTCAAAAACCGCTTCTGGACTGATTCGAGAAGTTTCATACCGCCGATTGAGTTTGGTGCCCAGACTTGTATGTTGTACTCCAAACCACAGCGGACGAGCGAGCAGTACAATGCCTTCAGAGTGGTGATATCGGTGGATCCTTTGGTGTTTCTTACCAGAAATCCCAGCACTGTTTTAGCCTTCGCTATGGTTACAGCAAGGTGTTCCTTGAAATTTAGAGACTTATCCACAATCACACCCAAATCCCGAATGGATTCAACTTTCTGAAGTACCGTGTTATCAGCTGTGTAAAGATGTGCGATCTCAACTCTGCTTCTAGTGAACGTTATAAGCTTACATTTTTTCAGATTAACTTCCATCGCATTTACTTGGCACCAGCACATAAGTTTATCGAGATCCTGCTGCAGTAACAAACAGTCTGAATATTGTGATATTGAGCGGTTCATTTTTAGATCGTCAGCGTAGAATACTAATTCAGAATCAATTATATCACAAAGATCATTCATAAACAAGTTGAAAAGTAGTGGACCCAGATGACTCCCTTGAGGAACTCCAGAAGAAACAGTAAAGTTTCGGGATTTGACGTGACCCTGTCGATCAAATGCAGTTCTGTCATGGAGATACGATTCGAGCCATTTTACGATCCAAGTTTGGAATCCCATCTTTTCTAGTTTGTCGATCAGGAGCTTGTGGGGAAGCCGATCGAATGCCTTCGCAAAGTCCACATACAAAGCATCTACTTGCTTTTTATTTGCGAGACAACCGCTGATAAAAGGGACATACACCATTAAGTTTGATAAGGTTGATCGCTTTTTGCGAAAACCGTGCTGACATTCATCAATTATGTGTGACGATACTGGGCTCAATGCGTTGAAAATTAACAACTCAAAAACCTTAGCAAGGCAATTCAGTATAGAAATACCACGGTAATTTTCAACGAGATGTATATTACCGGATTTGTGGATGGGTGTAATTGCTGCAGTTTTCTAAAGTTTTGGGAAGGTTGTTGATTCCAAAGACTTATTAAAAATCATGCTTACCGGAAGTGCAAGAGAATTACAGCATCGTTTGATGAACAGCGGGGGCAGACCATCAGGACCAGCGCCTTTCCGTTCGTTAACGTTTAGGAGCGCTTTGAATTCAAAAATGTCATTCCGATAGTCAGAGAACCAACAGAATCTTCGACTTTTACAAGCCAAAAATGGTATCGAGATGAATAATTCGATGACATTTTTCTGAGCGACTGTCATTACGAAGCTGAATAACATTTGCTCCAGGCGTTTAACATTTTTTTAAGGATGACCATCAATGTCGAGATTTTTTCGAATGCCATTGGAAAATGTTATGCGACTGTTACGATCCCGACTGTCTTTTGGATGACATTTGCATCAATGATTCTGACTATCAGCCTCATAAACACAGTTCAACAGATGTTGGGAACTGTGTCCAAAACGCAAATTTTGCAAAACGACCTCCCGCACGAGGTTCGGACTATTTAACTGCGTTTGATTTAAAAAAATTAAAAATATAAATTTCCTTAAATCAAAGCAATTGAAGGATGGGAATCTTTAATTAAACCAAGGTACCGTAGTATAGTTAAAGGAAATCTTTCGATTGCTTTGATTCAGTAGGATTATTCAACCAAGTAGGCTCGTAATACATAATAGAGAAAAAAAACGCGTGTCGGTGCTCCACCACACGCCTATTTACTCCGAATTCCTATACTCCTCAGTCTCTTTTCCAAAAACACATAAATGTTGTTCATACAGCCTTTGAAAATCACCTTCTAAACTATTAAAATCAAACCTAAGAATGAACTTCTAAATCATGGGTGGCCAAACCGTGTTTTTTTTCTGAAAAGATCAATCCAGAATGCAAATCAATTTTATTTTAATCGAAAAACAAATGGACGAAGAATTTCTAAGGTTAATAAAAATAAGTCCATTTCCAGTTTTCCCATATTTTTTCTTAGCAGTACTTCTTAACAACTGCTTGTTAAACTATTTTCATTAATATGACAAGTTAGATCAACATATGTTGCATCTGCAATATTTTACGCAAAAAGTAAGTTAAAATAATGATTCGGTTTGGTTTTATCTCGATTTTAGTAAAATCCGTCTAAAGACGGGGTTGAGTTTTAGAAGGTTGATAGCAATGTCATCAGTTTTCTGGAAATTTTTTATAAAAAGTACAGAGTTCGCCATCAGGATGTATCCGATCTCAACGTACCGTACCGTTACCGTAGAAATCCACTGAAAAACGGCGGAGTTAATCTACTTTAAAATTGGATTGAGGTGAACAAATTTGAAGCTCATCAAAGTTGAAACATAATTTCCGAAATTGCTAAATTGTTTCTTAAATTTAAAAGATTCAACTAAACATAGTTCAAAGAGTGCTGGAAGATGTTGTAAAATTATTAATTGTGAGATTACAAAATCTGTAGAATTTATAGCGATTTTCCAAAAAAAAGTTTTTTTTAAAGATCTGTTTTGTTTATAAGTTTTTTGCATATCTACTCTAGTATCTCAAACATAAATTGAAAAAATGTAATATGTAATGTAATTTATCAATGTATTTTTATAATTAAGAAACAAATAAATATGTTTTTTTTTTAATTTTAAATTTAAATGTTTAAAAAACATTTACGAAAAATTGAATGAAAAAGAAATGCTTAAATTTGTTTTGGCTAGTAGACAAATCTCATTTCTAAAATTTGGTCCGCCGGCTAAGGATATTGGCCACCCTTATTCTAAGTGTTTCTACTTTTGGTTGGCGCCTTTCCGAAATGGTTGTCTAAATTTAACGATCATCAACCCTCAATTCGCTTTGATTTTGTGTGACTTTCAATTTATTTTATTTGATTGCTCAGCCACATAAAATGACGTGTTTTCCAGCAATTATAAAACATCACCTTTGAAATAAACATAATTTATGTTGGGGCTCCGGTCCCTTCGTCCGTTTGAGATCGTCAACTTATCGCATGGTTTCGGCTGGATATGGATGTGGTGAATATTCGTTGGGGTTTGCACCTTTATAGCTTAGCGGTTTAGTGTCAACCTTTCGAAGGTGTTTATGACGGTTTAATTAGCGACGTTGTCAAGGGATGTCTTTTGTTTTTAAGGCCATACTCCAGTGATGTCTATGCAGTCAGCAGTCAATAACAGTTAAATCAATAAACGGGGAAAGAAAATTAAATTCTGTATTTATCAAAATGGTTAGAATGTTCTATGAATAAAGAAAATTAGAAATAAAATTAGTATAAAAAAGGATAGTATGCAAGCTCCGGTAAAGCTGAATGTCATCCGGAAACTCTGGATCAATGCAATTCAAATCATTGATATTGATCGATATGAGAATAATCAATAACAGCGTCTGCAAAATGATCGATTTGAGTGATCTCTAAATAGAAATAAAGCATAGATTACAAAGTAGCTCCAATTAAATACCAACCAATAAACCAAACATACCATAATTATATCTGCAAACACTCGAATCTGAGCACAAGTGCACTACTGCTGTTTCCGATCGAGATCAAATCACCCAAAAGTGGTCAAATTATCTTCCCGTAATTGCCAGCAATTTTCCACTTAGTCGGTAGTGCGATCGTAGCATTTTTCCATGGCACCCAATTATCCAATCGGGCACTTTGGTTGGACCAAACACTTGACGCGCGCGTTGCTTGGAATGGATTAAGAAAAATTGCCTACCATCAATCGTTTGCGCAAGCTGGTGAGCACCAAAAAAAAAATGAACTGCTGTCCCGTGAAGTCAGCTCGGCGTCCATCTGGCATCAGGGTCCGCAATCTGTGCAAGCTAACAGACCTTTTGAGGTCTTCCTTCACTTGACGTCGCATACCTACGACTTGCCAAACTGCTTCCAGAAGCCAACTTATCCTCCAATTGGCGAACAACATTGGAATCCAATGTTGAGTAATATTATTTATGAACACTTTTAGAGGCGATCATTCATTAGCGCGTTAGATTACAGGCATGGGTATAATGGAAACCGTACTTCCGAAGTGCGTTCGTCCAATCGACAAAGAGTTACATCCTCCTTACTTAAAATAGACGGCTTAGGGTGGTGAAGCGCTTTGGGAAAATTAAACTGAGCCGTTTGCCAGAAGATCGTTACCTAAACAATCCGTCACCTGTCGTTGTTTCAAATTTTTGAACCACCCCATCATCACGCCGCTGCTGGATGGATGATCAGATTACACCGGGACATCACTGTTCATCGCTTCTTGGTGCGAAAAGCGCGGCAGATAATCAACGCGATCAGATATTTTGGTCACGATTCTTCTTCGCCTCGGCCTACGCTTCTTGACTACTTACTTCATTGTGCTGCTGCAGGCAGGATGCGCTACCACATTAACGCCTCCGCGCCACGAGATCGCTATGAGAACTTCGCACGCCGGAATATTGCGATCCATAAATAGGCTGTACGGTGGGTATCGCTTACAATTCCCAATGCCCAATGCCTCGTCATCACATTCAACTCAAAGCGATTTATGATCGGATATCTCTCGTCTCGTTACCTTGGAGATGTTCCGTCGTACCTAGTACACCTGATGAGGCAGGCATTCCTCAGAAGCTTGTGACCCGCGCTGATGGATGGATCGATGGATGTAGGTCAGGAGGGACGTGACAGAATTCAACCCGTTTTATGGATAGAATTGAAATATTGATTGACATTGATAGCGAATCCTAATAAAGACATTGAATGAAGCAAACACAGTTTCTATCGATTTGAACAGTATTATATCGTTAATTTGAATTTTGTCTTTTTGGATAAGGATTTGTAACTGGTAGCCTTTAATCTTTAAAACTGTTGACAAGACATTGTAATCGGTTGGTTACAAATTGTTTGATTTTCTTAGCTTTGTATTTTTAAATGTAAGATACTAGAAAATTCATGTTTTTTTGTGCGTCTCACAACAAGATAGCACCACAGTAGGCTACATGTAGTCTTCTGGCTGCTGTCAATAAACAGAGGAGGAAATGCAGGAATATTTGGAAAATGAAACGAAAAAATCCAAAAAGGAAACTGGCTTTCGTTTTCCGTCGCTCTTCTGTACCAGGTGTCCGTGTGTGAAGTCATAGTTTGCGTTTTGTGTTTGTGAACGTCCTTGGAATTCACCCGAATACCGGTGTGTCTTCGGCACGGGTCTGCCCGTCATTTGTTACGGACTCAGTCGTTGCAGGCGTCTTCCTTCATAGATTTTTAATCGATCTGCTCACAAGAGTGCCCCGTATCCGGACAGATGGAGAAGGGAAATACCTCTTTATAGTCTTTAAAGTATAGGGATCCGCAGAACACGAGAACGGTGTTGATGATCCTTTACGATAAGGCGCGAGACCACAAGGATCTGCAGGCCGACCCGTGAGAGAGCCAACCGACGTTATCAGGTGAATTCCTTAGAACGTCACAGACACTAAACGGAAACTATGACTTCACACACGGACGCCTGGAACAGAAGCGCGACGAAAAACGGAACCAAGTTTCCTTTCAGGCTTTTTCGCTTAATTTCTCGAATATTCCTGCTTTTCTTCCTCTGTTAATCGCCAGCAGTCTACACGTAGCCTACTGTGGTGCTATCTTGTTGTGAGACGCTCAAAATAAACATGAAATTTCTAGTATCTAACATTTAAAAATACAAAACTAAAACGAAAATCAAAAAAATTGCTACCAACAACATACCTAACCCATTTGTGAACAATTATTCCATTTGGCACTTTTCTTCCCAAAATTTACAAAGTTTCATTTTTTTTTGTTGCTTCCAGGTGGCTCCTGAAGCTGTTCTGCTTCCTTCAGTCGGCGCTGCTGGCCTGGGGCTACTACCGTTATGCTCATCCGGCAGTGTTGGAGAACGAAGCCCAGGAAGCCCTGTTGCCAGATCATCTTCGGAACCATCACTATCGGACGCCCCGAGTGGCCAACGCCCTGGCCCGCTTCAGCTGGTTCGGTCCGGGTGAGGAAGTGGTCTGGGACCGGCATGCCAGCAAGATCTCGCGAGCCGACATCTACAACGTGCTGACCCACGCCGGATTCGTACCGCGACGATTCCACAACAATTTCAACCGTTGACCGAGTCACTATCTATAAGAAATTTAGGCTATTTTATAATTATACCGGTAGAAGGTGTCTCTCACTCGTTCTTTTGAAAAATGTAAATATTGTACGGCATTTCAGACTGAATTTTTCCTCCCTCGTGCATCGATTGGTCCGGGAAGTGGGCTACGAGTCGAGCAACCGGACAGATTCGATGGAATCGGTGCTTCTCAGTAATTATGTAGTAAGAAAGTCTCCATTGATGTATATTTAGTTAATAAAGTATACCCAGGCGAGCTTCTCAGCTCCAATTGTCTACAGTGCAGTAACCCAAATGAGCTAAGAATAATGACCAGTGTGGTGGTCTTTTGTTGCATAATTTGTCGGAATAAAACGAAGAAAAAAACACGCTAATTGAACAAGATTTCAATAAAAAAAAAATGCGAAAAAATATGAAACAACAAAATTGAATCGGCAAATCCGAAACAATCCAGAAGCCAAAACATGGTTTTGAACAAAAGCAAAAGAACATAACGGCGAACGTCAGAAAGCCCATTAATCAGAAGAATGGGTTTGTTTTACAAATCTACAAAACGCGGCGGCAGCGTCGTCGTCGGACGCCCATTGTAGATGGGCGAAAAGAGAAAAAAATAAACTAAGGCACTAGGCGCCAGACCCGGGTCAGCAATGTTGTTTTACTACTTTTTACAGGCCGGGTATTTTGTTGGTTGCAAATTTGAACGAGTTAGTGTGTAGTAAGCTTATAACTACAAACAATTTGAATAGAGGTATGCGTCTTTCTCCATGAAGCCTCTAGCTAAGCAAATTTCAGCCGGTACTTGGGGGTGGTCTCTGAGATACTTTGTATCTGATAAGCTTCTAGAAAAAATTCCCTGAAGGTAAAATTATTTGGAAACAAATTCCTATGGATTTAAATATTCATTAGTCAAATATTGAACGTGTCCGTTTTTGCATGTTTTGCATATCCTTAGGTCGTTTAAGAAGGTGCTGTTTCATAATCGCCCAGTACTTCTCGATGGGGCGGAGCTTCGGAGTGTCGAACATTTTCGGCACGAAATTCATCTTATCGTCCACATACCACTTCAGCACGTCCTTGGAGTAGTGGCATGAGGCCAAATCCGGCCAGAAAATTGTTGGGACGTTGTGGGCTTGCAGGAGAGGAAGCAGCCGCTTCTGGAGGCACTCTTTCATGTACACCAGTCCGTTCATCGTGTCCTGGGTCACGAAAGGCGCACTCTGCTTCGTGCACGTGCAGATGGCTTGCCAAACCAGGAATTTATTCGCAAAATTGGACATCTTCTGAGTGCGGAAATGCTTCGGAACGCTTATCCTTGGCTGTGAAAAACAGGTTGCCGGGGATCTTTTTGAAGTCGGCCTTCACATATATTTCGTCGTCCAAGATGCAGCGTTCAACTTTCGTCAGCATGTTGAGGTACAATTTCCTGACACGGGTTTTGGCAGACTTGTTCTGCTTCTCGTCGCGATTAGGAGCCTTTTGACCTTGAACGTTCGAAACTCGGCCTTAGTTTTGGCCTTCTGGACAAAACTTCGGCTTAGGTGCAGCTTCTTAACCACATCCTGAACGGAGGCGTTCGGGTTTCGGTTGAAGGCCCCAACTACGCGGTTGTGATTTTTGGTGTTGTACAGAATACTCTTTCCTTCACTGAGGAGCTTCCGATCGGTAGTCAATCGTTCCTCGAACCGCATAATCACTCGCGACACCGTGGAATTCGCAATTCCTAACGTTTTAGTGATGGAACGATGCAAGAGATCCTTTTTCTCGTGATGAATGCGCAAGATTTTATTACGCACGAGCTGTTCTTTCGAGTCCATCTCCGCGAGATTTAATCACAGGACTTTAAAACTTGCAGAATGTAAACAATGCACTATAAACTAAATCCACTCAAATTTTCATTAAATTCTAGCCAACGGTTAAAAAGTTAGAGCAATTTCATAGTGTGGCAATTTCATAGTGGACAACCTTTACATGAACCAAATCTCTGAAAACATACCGTAAACTGGGGGTACTTTGATCACCGGGGTAACTTTGATCAACATGAAATTTTTGCAGATAATCATCATTAACTAAGCAAAAAGTTA
>NC_073692.1:16329784-16364014 GCF_029784155.1 Uranotaenia lowii
TAAACGCGTGGATATTTTTGAGTGATGTTTTCACAAAAAATATTCTAGAGATTTAAAAAAATAGGCCGTGGTATTCTTATTACGACATTTCAATGTAGGTATGTCTGAGATATCGAACAAGGCATGCGAAAAAAATGAAAAAATAAAATTTATTTATTTTTTTTTATAAAAAGTAGTTGGAAAATCGCTGTTATTTCTTCAGATTTGCAAATTCTAACAATTTTTTAATATTCATAAATCACAAACACCCCCCGAAACCCAATTGAAAAGGTTTTGAAGAAATAAGCAAAACCGTATGGAAATGAAACAATAATTGAAACAATTATTTTTCAACTTTGATGGGCCATAACTTTTATAATACTCAAAATAACGACTTCAAACCTAATGAGTTTTGTTATTCGAATTGAAATGTTATCATTTCACTGAATCAATAACTGCAACTCTCATTAAAAAAGTCATTTATTTAAGGATCAATCAATTTCTTTTATTTTTGAAAACTTGATTCCTCATGAAGGCTTTCTTAAGAAAAATTTGAAATCGAATAAGCTTAAATAACCTTATTTTTTAGTTTATTCAAATATTTCAAGTTTCTAGTTTGTTACTTATGAATTTTTTATTTAAATATAGTTTCTAATATAAATAAATTTTCTATGTAATACAAAAAGCTGTGACTGCTGTGAGGGTGAAAGAACTTAAAAATAAAAAACCAAATGGCATAAAAACAATTCTTTTTAATTTGTATCATTCACGCATTGTTTGAGCCAAAGTATCATAGAGAAAAATGGGTGGATTACACCCCCCCTCCCCCCTCCTTATAAGGCCGTTCTTACTACGGCCCTGGCTATAGTTAAAATTAAGGCTAGGCCGTGAAATCAATGCTCAACATCCTCAGGAATATGAAAGTTTTACGAAGAATTTTAAGTTTAAACTTTAAACTTTGAATAAACGGAAAATGGATTATGAAATGAACTCACCAATCAAAAATTTTAGTTTATAAATCAAGCGGTTCAAAAGTAAGAAAATTATCAGTTTTGAGTGGTACTGATGAACAAAAATTACAAAATAAACATCAAAAAGTAATTTATACTCAATTTATAATCCTTTATTTATTATCTTTTTCGATTGACGAAATTAAAATGCTGTTTTTAACGTTTTCGGCCTACTTATCTTTCGGCCATCCTCAGATTAACTAAATTTATTAAATGAAATTAAATGGATGAAATTAATTACAAACTAAATTTTATTTTTGAGTTTGTTAATGCACTCGGAAATTGAAACTCACAACTTTTTTGCCGCGTGTTTCCTCAACGGCCGTCTCACGTTTTTTTAAATCGACGCTCTTTCAGTTGATTTAATTATCGAATAATTTATCAAGCTTTTCAAAAAAATACCTTAAACTAGGGTTGCCATCCGTCCCGCAAAAGCGGGACATGTCCCGCTTTTTTGTTGAATGTCCCGCTGTCCCGCTTTTTCCTCAAAATGTCCCGCTTTTTTTTTCTTGGAAAACTTTTACAAAGTTGACTGACTAACACTGGGAAAAATCAAACTTTAGTCTCAATTTGAATTCAGTGATGAACTGAAAATCTTTAAAATACGTCTTTTTCTCAAAATTTGCAGGATTTTTCATAGTTTATATAATACAATACTGAATAACTCTAAAGTTCTTAACATTACAGTAAGATTATGATTTAGTTAAGCATTCTTGGAGCACGTCCAACCAATGTATGAAGAAAAAATTGGTTACGTTGCTTCCAACAATTATAAATTATAGAAATTTAGAGTTTATTTTTTCCACCGGAATCTTAGTTAAACTGCCTTATATTATAAACCACTCTTTTCGTCAATTGTTCAAAGTATATAAAGATGGAAGTTTACTTGAGTTTTCAATTTTTTAAACAAATTTTTATACAAATTACACTAAGATTTTTTACGTGGTTTCAAATCCACCGTTTGCTTGTACGACTTGAAATATTTTCTCCCAAACTTTGTAATTCGCGAAAACCGTGGAAAATAACAGGGCATATGGCAAAAAACCTTTGTAAATAGAAGTCATGTAAGAAAAACTGAGCGAAATCAGTCAGCGTTAAAAACAAAACCTAGTGTACTTTCTATGGCTGATGGTAAACGTATAAGTTTATCTTTACAATTAACCGTTTTTTAAAGTTTTTCTCAAATGTCCCGCTTTTTTCGACTGTGTCCCGCTTTTTTTTCGAGAAAAGTCCCGCTTTTTTCTGAAAGTATCTGGCAAGCCTACCTTAAACCAAGGTTCCGAAATTCGCTCGCGATAGCTTCAATCTATACACTTTTCTGATAGCACCCTCAGGCAGCGTTGGTTAGCCACTGCCTTTGCTGTACGAACCGAGGAAATGCTGTGCGACATTTCATTTCCAAATTATCAAAGCGGGCCTTCCGTTTTCTTGTTTACGGATGAGGGGAAGGCTCTGCCCAAGACACAAATTGATGGACGACTCACAACAGAATTTTCCGTCTGATGCATAGTTGCGCAGCGATCTTAGAAGGGGAAATTTTTCGTTTGTTGCATTCGCTCGCGATCGTCTCTACGTACTATTCAGCAGTGAAACATTCGGAAGTGAACTGCTCAAAATGTATCGCTTATATACCAATCGTAGACGCCGGGTAAGGCGGGAATGGGGGGTAAAAAAATTATGCTTCCCCTGCTAAAAGCTACAAGCACCAAAGATTGCTGCGACAATCAGGAAAACAAAAACAGCTCGGATAGTCTGCTCGTGAATAGTTCACCAAAGATGCGCTCAGCAATGATCTGCGACAACTAGAATTTTGAATGTTGCAGATCACCATTGAGCGTCTTCGTTGTTGATACTATATTGTTGCATTCGCTTGACTGCCTTATACATGAAGATAGATGCAACATACGCCTTCCTCTTTGGCTGAAAAATGGCAAACTTGATTGCAGCAGGAAGGAAAAATAAAATTTTTGTTTCTGTGATGAGTTGGCTCGCTTGGTGATTAGAGGAAAAGAGCGAATTTCGGACCCTTGCCTTAAACATTGTTTTTCTCCCCTTCGTGATTTTTGGTAAAAATCAAAGGCTAGGGGAGGGGCGGACTAAAGAAGAATTTGATATTTGTTCCGGCTATTTATTGAACTTGAAAATCATGTGTTCAAAACAAAAAAATAAATGACATATGATTTCCAGTTTCTATCATTTTCAAAGTAGTACAAAAATAATGCCATGTAAAGGGTGTTACTGAGCGCCATTTAGTCTTACTTAGTTGAAGGCAGGTTTATTCGTATTGTTTTCCTACAAAGGAAAGTTTTTTTTTTTTAAGTTAGGATAAAAAGGCTTTAATTATTATTTCATTACATATCTTTCCGGAATGATAACAACAGCGATAAACGATTCAAGCTTGGCCAGCCCATGTAAGCGATCTTACCTGTTTTGTAAATTTCTCCAGGTAAAGCCTAACTGGGGTGCCATAAATCTATCAATTTTATCTCATGGTCAACAAAGCTCAGATGCTGGTGGACATTCGAGCTACCTCAAGTCGCATATTCTGTTTTTATGTTCCCCAGAGGTATTTCCAAAATCCCTATCAGTCGGTTTTCAGAATCAGAACCATCCGTTTGTCGCGTTGAAGCATGGTGAAACCGGTAGAGGTTGGGCTGTTTGAAGATGATATCAGAGAAGTCGTTTCTCGTTACTATCGGCTGCAAGGTGATGTTCATCAGGGAACAGTTTTGGACTACTGGATAGAACACTTTGGAGGAAGTCCAAGCGGGTTTCTTGCAGATCACTACGACTTGCGAATCAAGGTCAACAACGATGAAAACACAACCGACGAGCTTTCGTTTTTTCTCAAAGTTATTCCCACGAAAAATGACGTCCTCGCAAACTATCTGAACGAAATGGGAAGTTTCCGAAAGGAAGTTACGTTATTTCAAAATATTCTCCCCAAAATCTACGAACTTGTTCCAACCAAGCAAGTTATGCCCAGATGTTTACTCACAAAAGATGAAAACCTACTTGTGATGGAGAACGTTAAGCTCAAAGGGTTCGATATACTTAAGGACAATCATGGCTTTATGGATTATGCATTTTTGACGAAGGCCTTGGAATCCCTCGCTCATATTCATGCAGGTTCTATAATTTTGGAAGAACGAGACAAGGTCAGTTTAGTCGAAAAATTCCCCAACGCTCTTCGAGAAAACGGTTGGACTGGAGTAGGAACCAGAAAGAGAGATGTCGAAAATGTGATCGTGCTGTGGTGTGAATTCATGCGAATAGTTGAAAGAGATTCTTCAAAATTGAAGAAAATTTTAGCTGAATTACCAGGTACCATAAGAAGGATGTACGATTATGTCAAACCTTCGCAAAAGTGGCGCAATGTTCTTAACCATGGAGATCTTTGGAGTAACAACGTCATGTTCAAAACATCAGCGTCTGGTGATCCACAGGATTGTATTTTGGTCGATTTTCAATTATCACGATACACTCCTGCGGCTTACGATGTTAATCTACTGCTTGCGTTGACTACAACTGGAGAATTCAGATCCCAACATATGGTATCACTTCTGGACAACTATTTTTCGACCTTTCAATCAATTTTAACGGATAACAAAATCGATCCAAACGTGGTCTACACCAAAGATGAATTTTTAGAAAGCTGTGAGTACTACCGATTGGCGGGACAAATCCACGGATGCGTCATTGCCCCCGAGGTTTTGCTACCCCAATGCTACCTGGATCAGGTATTCGATTCCGGGGCCGAGTGTGCAGGATTCATGCCGCAGTCCAAGGTTCAGATTTGTCTGCAGGCCTTCCGAAATGATCACTTCTATCGGGACCGGGTAATGGAGATGATTCAGGAATTAATCACTCAATAAAGTAAATTTTAAGTATCAGTCCAAATATTTATAAATCTTCACTTGTTTCAAGAATAAACCAGAAAAAAATGTAGACGGCTTATAACTGAACACATTGAAATTTTTTCTTTCTTATCACGTTTCCAATTTTTGGATGGTACAATAAGTAGTAGAATTAACGAAGATATCTTGGTAGGCTGTGGGCGAAGAAAGCAGACAATTTTGTTGACAGGAAAATTTTCCTAAATTTGTGATATTGGTGAAAAATTCGAGAAACGAAGCCTTTATGGTGGTTGAAATACGAGAAATGGAAACGACCAGTGCCCCTCCCAAAAGAAGACCTACTATCTAGCCTTGGTTCCTCCGAAGAAGCGAAGCCGGCAGTTTTTCCAATATCACCTGATCCAGTCAAGTCACGTTTCCGGAAATTTTTACAGGAGTTCAATCTATTTCTGCGTTTTCCGTAATCATCGTTTCCCTTTGATTTGATGAGCTCGTTCTGTATTATTTTTATCTTGTTTTTTTTTTTAAATCTTATTACTCTCCCAAATAACCAAAACTCTATATAATCATATGAAGCGTTTGGTAGGGAGCTCCACGCTTCATTCCTCCCTTGAACCTGTATCTTTTGCGTTTTACATCTCATGGTTGGCCTGGCCGTAGTAGTATCTGCAATGCATGTTCTATGTATCAGATACTATGTTGAAATGAAGAACGCAAGTTTTTCATTTTCCAGGATGCTTACAAGTTTTGGCCATGTTGGTGTGAGAAGAAGGAGAAGAAGAAGGTACAATAAGTAGTAGAATTAACATATTTATAATTTTTCAAAGGGGGTCAAAAATTACAGGAAAAATTAGTGTTTGACACTGCAATATCCAAATAACTAACTTTTTCCGTGGAAGTCCTTGTTTTGACATCCATGTCGTAAACTTCTTTGAGATTTTTAAAATATCGTACAAATTGCGCCGGAGGTCTTCAGATTTTTCCCAAATTTTCCAATTTTAATGACTTAAAACAATGAGCACCAACATTTGAAAAAGATATATAAAAGCCAAAGCAAACAAAACCCTTTTTCAGTGGATTCAAGTAGCCCAATATATACTCTACTTATTACAAAAACCTTTTTGAGCTTACCAGCTTTCATTAGATTTGAAATGCAAAAGATCTATAGGTGGCCAAACAGTGGCCCGCGAACGCTAATTTGTGGCCCGCAAAGCTTTGATCAGCTTCAATGTTACAAAATAGAGCAAGGTCAAAATGTTTGTGAACATCTTATAAAATCACATTTTTTTGCAAAATTCGCAGAATTTTGCTTCGCTTTTTGAAATTTGGATCAACTAATTATTTTTTATTTTAGCGGCAGCTTCATTCACGAAAAAAGGCGGAGTTATTCGACTTTCAAATCGGATACATCCTGATAAAGAACCCCTGTATTTGAACGAAGAGAAGTATCCTGCATTTAAAAAACATGGTTTGTCGGTGATTTCATTTTTTGGAAACACCTACAGATATGAAGAGCCTTTCAATCGAAACGAGCAAATAAATACTTGAAAAGAATACGAATTAATGATAAACATTTGGAATACTATTAGCAAAGCAACAACACAAATCTAGATATCAATCTTTTTAACGCATAACTTTGTTTTTGAATGAGTATAGCAATCACTGATTAAGTAAAACAATATCAGTTTAATTTGAATAACGCAACTGAACAAATTTTAAATAAAGTTGAAACACAATTTTCGAACTTGCTAATTTGTTTCTATAATATTTAAAAAAAAAAATAAACTAAAGCTAATTGATTGCTGGAAGATGTTATTAGGTAATTAATTGTTGGATCACAAAATTTTTCGAAATTAGCTAAAGAAAGTTGGTTTGTTGTTCATAACTCTGATATTTATCCCATACATATGTACATTGAAATAATGTAATAGAAATACCATTAGTCTTTTTGAAATCTAGGATATTCTTAATATAATAGGAAATATTTACAAAAAAATAAATGCAAAAAAATATGCTAAAAATCTGTTTTGGTTCACAGACAAATCTTATTTCTAAAATTGGGCCCGTTGGCTGAATATTTTGGAAAACCATGATCTAAAAGATGTATAGCCATTATATAACATTACCCCTCTGAAAATTGGTCAAACACCCTTCGATGTTCAAAGCAAAAAAAAAAATTTAAAAGGGGAAAAGGCAAAAAGCTATTCACTCACTCATAAAGAGTGTTAAAAAAAATCCGGCAATTTTATCTCTATCCTCCGAGAAACCGTAAGTTTTTGGCTCAGTTAAGGTTTTTCGGGACAAACTGGACTCCTTTCTCTTCATACCATTCTTGAAGGACTTTGCTGTAATAACAGCTTGTCAAATCTGGCCAAAACATTACGGGATGGTCGTGGGATCGAATGAACGGCAAAATTCATAGGTTTCATCGTTCATCAGAAGACACCCGTTGAACTTGGGCTGGTCGTATATTTAGCTCCCGAGCACGGAATTGGCCACACTCTTCTTTTTTATGGTGCGATTTGGCTGTTTGCTAGCTCGATACGACTTGTTTCCTTCCCGTAGTCGAATTCTCTTCACGGTATTATGGGCAGCACCAGATTTTCTGGCCAAATCACGGTCCGACAGATTGGAATTCCTCTTAATCGTCTTCAAAATCTTATCACGCAGTTTCCGGTCGACAGTTACACTCCGACGATTGTCTTTTGAGGCCTTCGAATCGTCTCGTCAATGTTTCCATATACCGTTTGATAACGCTCCATACGATATATCTGGGAAATTTCAGCTGTTTAGCTAGCCTAAAAGCAGACCACAATAAATTTTTCAAACAACTGTGTACAATTTTTCCCTTCGTTCGGCCTCCATGTTGATTGTTTGACAAGTGCCAAGAACTTCTAAATTCTAAATCAAATTAATTCATTTGAGGAGCTGATAGAATATCAATGCGTGCTGATGTGCTATTCAAGAATTTCAGTTGAAAAATTGATGATTTTTTGTATACCGTCATTTACGGCGATCGTATGGAGCTGATATAGTAGATCAAGCTATCACTTTCCAAAAACCTTCAGATGACGGACCTTGGAGAAGTGAGGCACTCTCTCGAAATCAAGATCCGTACAAGACGAAGTACATGCTGGCAAGGTCAAGGTCTCACGATCGACGGCGACGAGCTGAAGATAGTCGAAGACTTTGTCTAACTCGGCTCACTGGCGGCGAATGATCAGCGGAAGTCGTGCCAACTATGGATTCCACAAGCAACTGCGGTCGAGAAGACTTAGCCCCCGCACAAAGTGTAACCTGTACACAACGCTCATTAGACTGATTGTCCTCTACGGGCACGGATGTGGATATTGCTGTCATGCAAAACAGGTTTTGCTACGAATCCGGTAGGAACAAGACGAGCAAGGGCGCAAAGAGCAAGGTAGTTAGACCAAGTGGAGCGTGATCTGGCGAATGTGAGATGTCCGTGAAATTGGAAAACGGTTGCCATGGACCGAATGAGTTTTTTAAATAAAGTTTGTAAAGTTATGTTGTGAGACGGAATACTATGAAAATAAAATAAATAATGATCGTACTGCCGGTTCGATGTCTTTGATTCAAGAAGTCGCTGTTGGAGAAATTCGGCATAAAAGATTGCAACCACATAAAGACGCCAATGGAGACGGCCTGTTTTCTCATAACGAATGAAGGCAATCCGTTTTGTCATCCGTATCGTGAGCTACTTAGAAGTCTCATGTACACAATGCTGTGTGTCCGTGCTGATAATTCCTTTGCGGTTGAACACTTGGGAAGTTTTCAAAATCAACCTGGCGAGGCACACTGACAAGCGCTGAAAAGAGAGGTCCGATACACGAAAAGCACGAAGAACCTCAAGCCCCAGTTCAAGCGAGACGAAAAAGCTGAAGCACTGATCGGGTACGCTGATGCGGATTGGGCGTCGGATACTGAAGAAAGGAAATCCGCCAGCGGTTATGTCATCAAGCTTATATATAGGAGTGACGATTGATCATTGAGCTTATAATATAGGAGTGATGATTGACGACCGGCACAGCTTTAAAAACCCCGTTGAGTATGTGTGCAAGAAGGCGGCAACAGCAACGGCCGCACTGACGAGGATAATGGCGAACAACTCGGGGATCCGAAGTAGTCAGCGGAGGATAATTTCGAGTGTGGAAGGTGGACCCATCTTTTGATCCTAAATAACAAGGAGTGGATGGAGAGAAAGCATGGCGTAATGGATCTCTACATGGCTCTCAATTCCTGCTTCATGAAGTATCACCAAAGGTTCGGACATGTGGCTTCGCCGGTCTGTCTAATATGCGTTGACGTGGACGAGACACCCGAACACGTGGTATTCTATTGTCCAAGATTTGAAGAGGAACGTGCCATCATATTCGCCGCCTGTGGACCAGACACGACATCGAACAACATGTTGCAGAAGATGTGTGTTGACATCAACACATGCTAGGCAGTCAGCGATGGGCTCGCCCGTATAATAACTGCTTTGCAAAGCAGTTGGAGACTGACGCAAATTGCGATCGACGTAGGATAACGTAACTTAACTTTACTATGCTTAATGACTCCGATACTTACGAGTGTTGCATGAGTGCGCGTATGCATGAATTAGACCCCCTTCCGAAGTATTGCCTTAGGTAAGTTACCGGTTTGGGAAATGGTCTGAGGCCCAGGTGGAGTTTAGGGCGTATGTACATATATACGGATGAGTATATAACGAGTCGACCCATTAGTACCATGGAAACACGACATGCGATGTGCATATGTACCGATTAGTAAAATGGCTTCTTCGAATTTACCACCTGGGTTACCAAAAAAAACCTTGCATTGTCATCCTGTGAGGAATATGCAGCCTTAAGCGTAGCTGCTTCCGAAGGACATGTGGCTACAAGGAATCTTAGAAGATCTGCAACAAGTTCCCCCTGGAAAACCGTTCAAGATTTTTGAAGACAATCGTGGCATATTGATGTGAAACGCCATTTCCTGCGAGATCATGTGGCACATGGAAGGCTGCAGATCGTAGCAATAAGAACAGCGAACCAACTTGCGGATGCGTTCACCAAAGCTGCATCGTTTTTGCAACCTGCGGCCCCTCCTATTATTTATTTTATTTACATAGTATTCCGTCTCACGACATAACTTGACGAACATAATTCCTAAAATTCACTCGGTTCATAGCAACCGTTCTCCAATTTCTCGGACATCGCACATTCGCCAGATCACGCCCCACTTGGTCTAATCACCTTGCTCGTTGCGCCCCTGCTCGTCTTGTTCCTACCGTAGCGAACACCTATTTAGCAGGACAGTCGTCCGGCATTCTCGCAACATGTCCAGCCCAGCGTATCCGGCCAGCTTTCACCACCTTCTGGATACTGGGTTCGCCGTAGAGTCGCGCGAGCTCGTGGTTCATCCTTCGCCTCCACACTCCGTTCTCCTGTACGCCGCCAAAGATGGTTCTTAACACTCGTCGCTCGAATACTCCGAGTGTACGACTATCTCCAGCTCGTCGCCGTCGATCATGACCTTGTTATTACTGGACAAGCGGGTTCGGTCGGTCTCGGATCCGCAGGCCAGCATGTACTTCGTCTTGGACGTATTAATCATCAACCCAATCCTTCCTGCTTCGCGTTTCAGTTTGCGGTAGATCTCCTCCACCGCCGCAGATGATCTGCCGACTATATCAATGTCATCGGCAAAGCAGATAAGTTGACTGGATCTGTTGAAAATCGTGCCCCGCATTTCGCCCACCGCTCGTCGAATAACACCTTCTAGCGCCACGTTGAACATCATGCAGGATAGACCATCACCTTGTCGAAGCCCCCTGCGCGATTCGAATGAACTCGACAATTCACCCGAAATCCGCACACAGCACTGCGTTCCATCCATCGTCGCCTTGATCAGTCTGATTAGCTTCCCGGAAAAGCCGTTCTCGTCCATGATTTTCCATAGCTCGTTACGGTCGATCGTGTCGTATGCGGCTTTGAAGTCGATGAATAGATGATGCGTAGGGACTTGGAGTTCACGGCATTTTTGGAGGATTTGCCGTAATGTGAATATCTGGTCCGTCGTAGACCGTCCCTCCATGAAGCCGGCCTGATGACTTCCCACGAATCTGTTTGCTTGTGGCGTGAGGCGGCGGAGTAGGATTCGGGACAACACTTTGTAGGCGGCATTGAGGACAGTGATCGCTCGGTAGTTCTCACAGTGCAATTTGTCGCCCTTCTTGTAGATGGGGCATATTACCCCCTCCTTCCACTCCTCCGGTAGCTGTTCTATGTCCCAGATCCGGACTATCAACCGGTGTAGGCAGTCGGCCAACCTGTCCGGGCCCATTTTGATGAGTTCAGCTGCGATGCCATCCTTCCCAGCCGACTTGTTTCTATTCAGCTGGCGAATGGCTTCCTTAACTTCACTCATCGTTGGGAGTGGCTCCTCTTCGTCGTTGGCTACGCCGGCGATGTACCTTCCCCCACCGTCTTGATCTCCTGCATGTGCGCCGTTCAGGTGTTCATCGAAGTGCTGCTTCCACCTTTTGATCACCTCACGATTGTCCGTCAGGATACCCCCGTCCTTATCCCGGCACATTTCGGCTTGCGGCACGAAGCCTTTGCGGGATGCGTTGAGTTTCTGATAGAACTTTCGTGTTTCTTGGGAACGATGCAGCTGCTCCAGCTCCTCGAGCTCCTCCTCCTCCAGGCGGCGCTTTTTCTCCTGGAAAAGTCGGACTCGCTGCCTCTTCCGCTGTCGGTGATTTTCCACATTTCGACGGGTGCCTCTTTGCACTACTGCCGCCCGCGCGGCATTCTCTTCGTCCATCACCCTCCTACACTCCTCGTCGAACCAGTCGTTCCGTCGAGATCGCTCCACATAACCGATGACGTTCTCCGCAGCACTGTTGATGGCTGTTTTGATGGTATCCCAACAGTCCTCGAGAGGGGCTTCGTCAAGCTCGCCCTCTGCCGGCAGCGCTGCTTCGACCGATTGCGCGTAGTCTGCCGCGACCTCAGGTTGCTTCAGTCGCGCGATATTTAACCGAGGCGGGCGCCGGTTTCGCTTGTTGTTCACTACGGAGAGTTTTGGGCGCATCTTCACCATCACCAGATAATGGTCCGACTCGATGTTGGCGCCCCGACAGGATCTGACGTCGATGATGTCCGAAAAGTGCCGGCTGTCGATCAAAACGTGGTCGATCTGTGATTGAGTTTGGTACGGTGATCTCCAGGTGTACTTGTGTGGGAGGCGGTGCTGAAAAAAGGTACTACGTACGGCCATTCGTTTGGAGGCGGCGAAATCAATGAGTCTGAGGCCGTTTTCGTTGGTCAGCTGGTGCGCGCTGAACCTTCCAATTGTCGGTTTAAATTCCTCCTCCTGGCCGACCTGAGCATTGAAATCCCCGATGACGATCTTGATATCATGTTTTGGGCAACGGTCGTATTCACGCTCCAGCTGCGCGTAGAATTCGTCTTTGTCGTCACCGGTACTTCCGAGGTGAGGGCTGTGCACGTTGATGATGCTGATGTTGAAGAACCGGCCCTTGATTCTCAACCGGCACATTCGTGAGTTGATCGGCCACCACTCGATCACGCGCTTTTGCATCTTTCCCATCACTATAAAAGCTGTTCCAAGCTCGTGTGTGTTGCCGCAGCTCTGGTAGATGGCACGACCATCTGGATACGTTCGTACCGTGGAGCCCTTCCAGCATACCTCCTGCAGCGCTACGATGTCGAATTTGCGGCTCTTCAATTCGTTGGAGAGCACGTGGGTACTGCCCACAAAATTTAGAGATCGGCAGTTCCATGTTCCAAGTTTCCAATCGCTAGTCCCTTTTCGTCGCGTGGGTCTTTGCCGATTTCCATCCGAAATTTGTTGTTCGTTATTCGTTGCTTATGTTTTTTAGTAGTCACAGGCTCGCAAGGCCCGCAGCTAACCCCACTATCTCGCAGGAGGACCGTCGTGATGTTGCTGTTTTGGGTCCCGAACACCACCAGGACGTTGTTGCACTCCGCACGCCGCCCCTAACATGGAGAACAGACGCGTACGAAGCCCCCTAACTCATTCTGCATGCGACCAAAGCATCCACCGGGGTTGGGTACCCGATCTCCGCTAAGGTTGCTCGCACCCCAGCTAGTACCACGGGGAGGTAGAGAATCGGAGTTGCAGACAAGAGGTGATATGACCACTACCCGAAGATTGGGTGTATGGGGTCTCGAGTTGCACATTGTCTACTTCACTAGCCACTCCTAGTATTGACCAATTTAGGGCGGGTGTTGGAATAATCGGCAATCGACGAATGCTGGTTACTGGTCACCTCTATGGAAACGGAATTTTTCTTTAATAAACAACCGCAACCGCAAGCTCTCCACCAAGCTGCTAATAAATCTTTTCCACTGTAAATCTTGTTTAAGATTTTTTTAAAACAATTTTCAAGAAAAATGGAAGTATTTACATTGAATGAACCTGGTAAACGTGTACGATATTAAAAAATCTTCATATGCGAAGTATTTTTCTTTCTAAAGTTCTACAAAAAATAAAATAAAATAAAATAAACTTTTTCAAGAGTTTACTCTTGAATTTCAAAAACCAGAGCTACAACCACAAATCAGACTCTACTCTGATAATGACCTTCTTCGAAGGTGGAATTATCGGCATAAGATTTTATGCCGGACCGGCACTAACAAGCTTTCTCATCGATGGCATAGTCCTTCTTGCGCAATTGCATTGCATATGCTAACTGACTCAGTTGGTGCACTGGTTATCGGACTGGCAAGTCGAAATAAGAATGTTGCGTTGGGCTCGATTCTCTTTTTTTTTACTTTTGGAATAAATTATCCAATAGAATGGAAATCCCAAAAAATGTTTTTCTTTGTTTCGCTTGAATGTAGTGATCATGCATCATTTTGCTTGGGTGCTCGAGTCTTTATGCCAGTAGCGCTGTTCCAATCATACCATACAGAGCACTTTTCAGCGCATCTTCGGCATAGAGTTAGCGCCGAGTGGCATTGAAATTTTCCAACCTCTTCTTTGGGTGTATTAGAAGGTAGAAAAAATGAAAATTTAGATTCAGCGCTCTCTTTTTTTCATGCAAAAGACGAATTTAGAAGCTGAGCAAAAACTGAGAATAAGGTACTAATAAGGACATTCATATTATAAACCGATTCAAAAAGTTTTATTTCAGAAAAACTTGTTCTAAGATAAAGCTATTTTATTTCAAACTTGTTGATTTTTGTTTTCTGTTCATATAAAAAAGAAATTTTAAAATGGAGCTCTTTTGTCAATTTTAAAACCGAAAAAGAACTCCAACAACTCCTCCACGCATTCGGTCATCGTTTCGCGATAGAATTCATCACTATCCATGTACTGCAGAACAAACTCATCCCGATCGATATTGCAAACGTAATGATAACGATCCGGATCCGAGTTGTGTAGATCGTCCAAAACATTCTCGGGAAGGTTAGTCAGGGCCAGGTAAATGACGGCAAAAGTTAGGGGAATCATCCGGTAATGATCCATACTGGTTTGGAACTCGGACCAGCTGAGAGTTTTCTCCGGATCGAGATTGAAACTGCGCAACTTCGAGCTGAACTTCTCATAGTAAAACTCTAGATACTGATCGAGATGTGCGTCACGTTGTTTTCTGCGCGTGGTCATATGCAACAGTTGAAGAACGTCAATGCAAGGAGGTAGATAACGGCAGATTTGAAAATCTATCAACATACAAGCCTCCGGCGCATCGAGCTTGTCATTTCCACTGGAATCTTTCTCGAAGGAAAACATCAAGTTGTTTAACCAGATGTCTCTGTGAACGAGCGTACTCTGAAACGTGGTCGTTGGTTTCACTAATTCGAATATTTGGTTCAATTTTCCATCGATCTCACTCTCGATTTGCCGTTTGTTTTCCGGAATTTTACTGTATCTAGTTCTGTTCAACGCAATAGCTTTGATGGCCTGAAACGTTAAGTTTTGTACAAAAATTTAAATTTACAATAATTCTTTATTCTCAGTCTATACCTTAAGTCCAGCAACAAACCATCCATTTTTCCGTTGCACCGAAATTTCCTTCAAAACATCTGCATGAATGTCATCTAAGCGTTTTCCTTGAACAATATTCTTTTCATAATTTAGCGATTCAGCATGCATCTGCGCTACATTCTCAAGCACTAGATATAGAAAAGGTTTCTCCAGTGCAGTTTTGAAATGGATCATACTGAAACTCTGTCGCCATTTCAAATCTTCCAGAACGATTAGGTCATCACGTGTAAAGTAACAATTCGGGCGCCATTTGTGACTTCCTTCCTTCCCATCGACAAATTTGGCCAGAATTTTCGAGTAAACAAGAACTTCTTTCCGGAAGAATCCAAGTTCTTCCATCATAGCCCGCTGATTTTCATCCCCGAGAGGAAGGGATTTGACGAAATACTTTTCAGTACTTTGACTTCCGCCATCCTTCTGGAATACAAATTAAGTACTTAAATCGAGCTTAACAAGACGGCTTCATCGTAATTCACCAGCACTATCACCGTCAGTGAAAAGTATTCACCGAGAAATCCGAGATGTCCGGGGATTTTATCCAGGCTGTAGGAAACGATGCTGAATGCACCCTTCCCGAGGGCATTTTCCACTATTTGTCGACACTCACTGTCACTGATAACGTTGTCGCGGTAGGATTTAGCAAGCGGTTTTGTTTGGCCGTGACTGTGACTTCCAGTCTCCATCGCTGGCCGGCTGTTAATAACAGCAAATATACCTCTAATCATGAATGGGGAAGGCAATCGTACTCTGATTCTGACCTGAACTAACAACAACAGCTAGTGCGCCTGAGCCAATCACTCACACTTATCTGGAGGAGCCGGACTGGTTTTGCTGAGCAAATAATTTTCAAATGAATTTATGAAGAGTGGTTGACTCGATTTTTTTTTATTATAAAATAGCAGTAGAAACAAAATAACAATGAAAAATTTTTGGCCTGTAGATTGTGTTCATCTAAAATTCTGAGACTTAAATGACAAGAAATGACGAAAATTTCAACCATATCGGAAACAACGGATATTATTTAATTATATAAAAAAAAGTGTCGAAGAACCTCTCGGTTGAATGAATCTCCGAATGAAGGTAGTCGATGATTTCTTTTTAATTCGATCAAAGTACTTTGGTTGAATTTGAAATGAGTCATCGGCTACCTTCATACAAAATGATAAAACTTACAAAAGAAAAATGTAAAAAGGCAAAAATGACAAAAACAAAAATGATGAAAATGAAAAAAAAAAATACAAACATAAAAAAAAACAGAGATAACAGAAATGACAAAAAAAAAAATAAAAAAGCGGCAAAAATGATGAAATTTTCAAAATTGAAACAAATAAAATAAAAACCATTAAAAAATATTGAAAAAATACAAAAATGACAAATGTGATAAACATGACATAATTGACTAAAATGATGAAAACGATATACATATGTACAGGGTGGCTATCAGCTCAATCGAGCATGATTAAGGAATGCCTCAATGCGCCTTAAGTTTCGGTTTTTCGACCCTTAAAATCAACAAAAGGGAACCAGAGTGAATCGAAAAAAGCTAAATTTAAATTTCGATGCCATTTCAATATTGACTACGAAATGCATGGAACGTCGAGATCCGGTAATATCTCGGATTTTTTTTTTTTTTTTTGCTAAAAATCGACTTTCCGAAACTTCGATGTTTTTCGACTTAGTCCCAAAAAGTCGATTTTTTTTTTGCGAGATACCGCCAGATCGCGTTTAACGTTTCATGCATTTTTAAATCATTTGGAATCAAAATTAAAATTTCGATTTCCCGAATTTCCTTTGATCGATCCCCCTTACGAATTTTTTTTAAACTTCGAAGTCGATTTTTGACAAAAAAAAGTTTTTTTCGAGAATAAATTTAACGCTGGTATTCATCACTGTTAATGAGGCGACGATATGTTCGACCGCCCCGACTCATGAACAGTGATGAATACCATCCTTAAAAAAATTAGCCCATTTTTGAAGCCTAATAACTCTTTTATCTTAACTCTTATCGAAATGCAGTCTTCGGATGAAATGTTTTTCATAATTTAGGGTTTAAGAAAACCCGTTTTTGAAAGAAATCGACTGAAGGGAAGCAAAGTTATTGATGAAATACTGTTCTTTCAAGTTTCTCCCGAACAAAATGTCTCAAAATACCATACAAACTTCAGGCTCGTTGAGCGACCCCTTCCCGTGATCCGATCTAGCCCAAATTTGACATGAGATCTTGTACTAGGCCTAGGATCAATTTTAGCCTGCAGCGTATAACATTTAACAGGTTTTGAATTTCCCATACAAATTTGGGGCAGTCTAATGTGGAACCATTGGAAAAAATCGGACAACATTATGCACGACACAAAATTTGCCTGTGCAACTATTGGGCACAGAAAAGCTGTTTTAAATGATTTTTTAAAATTTAATGTCACTTTTTTCAAACACTTCAACTTTTGGATCTTGTTGACCAATCCTGTATGAGTGCATCGACAAAAAAAAAAATCGAGTGAATTTGGTTAAAATTACTAAATTACAGCATAAACACCAAAATCATGTGCTTAGCTGTGCAACGATTGGCAAATCACCCTATTCTTCTTCTGAATTGATCGGGATCATTACTGATTGCAAGATTACTAATATTTATCCAATAACTAATATTTATCCAACAACTGTCTGAAGAATGGAGCTAATATAATTAATTTTCTCTTAATTACAGAAAATAGCGCCTTTAAGTATGCAATGTCATTGGCGTTGAGACAAAGTTATAGAATTTTCTTCCTCTGTCAGTTATAAATTGTGAAATGAGAACAAACATGACCGAAATAGTCCATTGACATTCTATCTTTAGGTTCTGCTTGATTTTTTTTTGCAAGGATTAGGGCTTCCTGAATAAAAGATCAAGTCTCCCTAAACTTCTAAAATATCGCAATTTTTTTACTCCCTCGAGAATGCCTCTATTTCATCTATGGGTTCAAGTACCGTTCTAATTTTTGGAGCATAGAAACTTGGAGTTACACACTGCCAGAAAATGTAAAAGAGTGCGAGTTGTTAATTTTTTTCCAAAAAGATACGGTGAAAATAAGAAAAGGGGATCAAGTATCCCCACTCTCTCCTAAAGACATAAAGAAGAAAATTACAAAATTGGTTCTAATATGTGTTGTGAGCCTACTTGGTGGAACAATCCTACTGAATCAAAGCAATCGAAAGATTCCCTTTAATTCACCCGCAGTATGACAAAATAAACATCAATGGAAAAAAATAATAAAAAATAACCAAAATTATGCCATTAATATAAAAAAAATGTAAACATGATAAAATTAACAAATGTGACAGACTTGACAAAAATGTAGCCAGGCCAAAAATTAAAAAAAAAAACTGACAAAAAAAATTAATGACAAAAAAAAGATACAAATTTATAAAAACGACAAATAACAAAAGCGGTATAAAAGACAAGAAACGACAAAAATAACAAAAGTGACAGATGAAACACAGAACGATAAAATAAACAAAAATTTTAAAAATGTTCAAGCGAACAAAATTTCCAAAAAAAAAAAAAATATGATTCAAGTGATAAAAATTATAAAAAAAATTACAAAATTGTTAAAAAATCAAAATCGAGCTTGTGATATAGCTCAGTTGGCTAGTCAGTTGCTGCCTGAGCAGATGTCCGTGAGTTCGAGCCCAAGAGTAAACATCGATCACAGTTGCACCGGATAAGTTTTTTGGTGACTGTCCGCCAACTGCATCGTTGATATAAGTCGCGAATGACATGAAGATGTTAAAACGATCATAATCGAAACTAAGAAAAAAAATCAAAAACGACGAGAATGACGTCACATTCACCGTGGTGTGTTTGGCTAACGTGTCATTGTACTGAAGCAGAAATTGCGGGTTCAAGTCCTGCCGGCGGGCCGTTTTATCTTTGTCGAGAAATTTATGGTATTTACGGCTTCTGTTCTTTGATATTTCATGTTTCTCTAATACAGAGTCAAAATCAAACTTTTTTTCTCAACTTTTTTTCCGTTATTTTTTCAAAATAATTATTATTATTAACAAAAACATTATTTTTAGTCAATTTCCGGCTAATCGAAGTCATTTTTTATGCTTTTCATCGTGTTTTTGATGCATTTTGCATTTCTCTTGTTTTGTTTATAATGTTTGTTTTCAGTTGTCATATTTGTTGTGTTTGTCATTCTTCATCATTTTTAGTTGTTTTTTTTGTTATTTTGAGTCTTTTGTTTGAAGTTGTTTTTTGGCTTTTTGAATTTTTCATCTTTTTGTCATTTTTGAGTACTTTATAAATTTTTCAAAAAACTTTAGTTTTTATTGTTTCATTTTATCACAATTTCAGAACATGAAAACGCATTTATGGTGTTTGTCTAAATTATATTGGTCCTGTTATAACTAAAATTAAAAGGTAATGTTGTTTCTAAAAACCGTTGGATTATGGCACATGTGCCAAAATCGGATGTTGCCAAAAACGAACGGGGTCTGTTTACTTCCCATCACCTTTGAATACAGACATGAGTTTTTTTTTAAATGACAAAATTGTTAAAAAATTTACAAAAGAACGAAAACGACAAAAACGTCTATAGGACGAAAATGGAGGCACATAAAAGTATCGTATGTCAAAACTGATGAAAATTTCAAAAATGACAATCTGAAAAAATGACATTAATGGCGAAAATCACAAATCTGACAAAAACATTAAAAATGCCTAAAACGAAAGATAAATAAAATTTTAATTTTCCTATCTAATCTGAATTTGAAATCTGAATGTGAATCGGAAATCTGAATCTGAAAACTTAGTTCTGAAATCTGAATCTGAAATCAGAATCTGAAATTAGAATCTGAATCTAAAATTTTAAGTTGAAATCTGAATCTGGAAACTGATATCTGAATATGAAATCTAGATCGATCTGCAATCTGAACATGAAATCTGGATCTGAATCTGAAATTTATAAACCGAATCGAAAACTTCCAACTTAACACCAAGGTTGCCGGACAAAATTTTTTGTTATAACAAAAAAAATTCTGACTTTCTGAGATTTTACCCAAAATTTCTGTTATGGATTTCTATGATGGAAATTGCATAAATTTATTTGAAAAGTCATAAAAAATTGAGTCAATCAATCAATAATTAAGAAATGTGTTTCCAAAAATAAATAAAAATCCAAAATTTAGGTTGACAAAAAAAATTTTTTTTTGCAAATATGAACAAATTTGAAAAATTGTAAATACTTCCGAAATGTTGTGTAAAGTGACATAGAATCTGTAATGAAAACTTGCTTAAAGTTTGTTGAAATTAAATATTTTTCTGTGATTTAGGCCACCTTGCTTCACACGTGGTCATTTCTAACGAACAAAAAGTATCCAAACATTGGGGTGTCGACG
Organism: Uranotaenia lowii; assembly: GCF_029784155.1. NCBI lineage: Eukaryota > Metazoa > Arthropoda > Insecta > Diptera > Culicidae > Uranotaenia > Uranotaenia lowii. The sequence continues at coordinate 16,350,057 of NC_073692.1, forward strand.
CTTGAATAGAAATGTTTGTGTTCAACTCTAAATAAGTGTTTAAACTTCTGCTGATTGAACAGTTTCATTTTTAGTTTTTCTTGACAATAAACAGTACCTAAATGAAACAGTCTAGAAAATTCTAGCACAGTCGTTAACTGATGGATAAAATAGAGAACTCACATGGAAGGTTAAAAGGTGTTCTTGATTGAATACAGCTATCGCTTCTTGATGAGTGACGCAATAAAAATATAAATAAACCTCTTATCAATTGGCAAACTCATTCAATGTTTTATTAAAGCACGCACTTTCAGTTAGTGACAGTGCTAGATGCTTCCGATTTGATAGATACAAATAAGTTGCCCTATGATGATACGTGCATAAAATATCGCTTCTAAGTGCAATTCAAGTGAAATCATCATCGATCATCAATAGCGCAGCGACTACCGACAAACGCTGTTGTACAGAAACTCAGAGTGTTAAAGGGAAGCCACTTCATGAATGCTTTGCACACGTTTGATTCGGCGTATAGACTATTCGTGTCAAAACATTGAAATCAGTTGTCCATTCTCGGGGTGCTAGTGAATGCCACAGCTCGGCACAGTTTATGTTTTCGGTGAGTAAATCCGTGGAAATAGTCGCTTTCGGGCAGTTATCAGCACACTTCATACAGTGATCTTTGTTTTTCTAGCACGCCGTCTAGGAGGAAGGTCATTGCCGCTCAGCTGGGGCAGTAAATTTGGCCGGGAATGCAATAAAATTGCTCGTACATTCTCCATAGATCAGTTTTCGGGTGAGTAAAATTATGTCACAACTTTCCCCATCTGATGCACGTCGCATTCCATTAACGCGCAGTGGCTGTCAAATTTGTTTTGCCAGGTACCGTAACGGAGAGAAATCGAGCATGGATTAACATTTGTAGCGCTCCCTGGTTAAGGCCGGCTAGCACCAACTCCGTAAAAGTGTAAGTGAAATATTTCTTTCATACTGAAATTGAACTAAATTTGATTTTATTTAATTTAACAACATTCATGAACAATTATGTACTTATTTTCTTGTTGTTGAAAGTAATACACACAAATTTACTTAACGATTTTAAGACGTTAAGATCATTGTAATTATTCTGTTAAAAACATCTTTTCTATTTTTAACATACCCTCAAGACAACGAGTCAATAATGTATTAGGCATAACCAGATTGTTTGCATCTTTAAAGCTTTGTTGTATTGTTTTTTCGGAAATTCAATACTTTTGTACTTTTGTCATTAATTGTGTAACTCAAAGACTGTATATTTTCATGTGCTTTCTTTTTTATTATTTTATTAAAAACACCCATAAGGCTATTTGTGAATTACCGTATGCTTACATACGCATAAAACTAATTCAAATCACGATTTGAACACCTTTTTGAACTCGGTCACTTTCGATTGTCTTCAATTTGTTTTATTCTAGGTACTTGGACAATATTTTATTAATACCAACAGAAATAATATTTCTGTAAGTATCAGTTTCAAGCGTTCTGAACAAAAATCTTAATACAAACTTTTGTTTAATAGTTTGCACAATTTAAACATCATATTACCAAAGTATTGTCCAGTGCCGAGTCATAAAATCAAATTCTTATTTGAAAAGGGGCACGTAAAAGTTCGGATCTTCTTTCGCCAAAAATTAATTTTAAAATCTGAATCATCTGCTAAAAATACGCTATTACCCAGGATTACGTCAGCGTTGTTAATCCGTTAGAAATTCATGCGGGTAAACCAAGCCTTCAGGCGGAAAAACACATGTTTGTATTTTATCTTATCATCATGTTTGATCTGTCGTTCTACCGTTTCAGACTTATCAAAGAATGCATTGGTGGCGCATCAGGAAAGTCAGGTAGTGGTTCGCAGTTTCCGCATTTGCTACGCTATTCCAGATCAGTTCGTCAAATCCACTCAACGAGGATGGATCCGGCCAAGTTTGGGCTAACCGAGGAAGACGTCGAGTTGATCGTGAAACGTTATCTGCTTGAGAAGCGCGAAAAGTATAATGCGAAATTCCGAGTCCTATCGTACCACATCAAGCGGCTTAGTGAAGAACCGATTGGCTACCTCGGGGATCACTATTTTCTGAATGTTGTGCTTCGCGAAAAAATGGTTCACTATTCGGCCGAAGAAGAAGAATACGCCGAAGAAGAGTACTTAAGTTTCTTTATGAAAATTTTGCCCGAACAGGTTCCAAAGCTGGCAGATTACGTTCGTGAGATGGGGTGTTTCAAGAAAGAATCCCAACTTTACACCCATTTGATACCGAGATTGCAAGATGTATCGATTGGAACCAAACCGTTCGCTCCACGTGCTTATTTAACCAAGGACGATAAACTGTTGGTTTTTGAGAACCTGAAAGCCGAAGGTTACCGCATGGTTCAGAACAACAAGAGTCTCTTGGACTATGCCCATCTCAAAGTGGCACTCAAAACCGTGGCCAAACTGCATGCTGCCTCGTTAGTCCTTGAGGAAAGAACCAAACAACCGATTACGCAACTTTACTCGGGTCATCTGAACGAAAACGTCTACATAGATGACGATAGATACGTTCGCAAAACAAACTTGGACAATGCTATCAAAGCTCTGTGTGAATTGATCAAGCGTATTGAAAAATATAAGACCTCCGATCGTTTAGACTTTATCCTGGAAAAGTTTCCCCAAGTGATAAGAAAGATTTATGAATTCGCAAAGCCTTCTACCGTATACCGAAACGTCTTCAATCATGGGGATCTGTGGAACAATAATCTTATGTTTAAATACGAAGAACTCAACTCTTCGCGCACAAGCAGTGATGCAGGTAATAATCACGCTACTAACAACAATAACAACACCCATGACATCCATCAGCTTACCGGCTTGCCACTAACCGGGTGCTGTCCACCTAATCCCCTGGAAGCCGTACTAGTGGACTATCAGTTCTCGCGCTTGGCACCACCGGCTTACGATGTGATGTCCCTTATCATGATATCTACTCTCAGCTCGTTTCGGGAGGTGCATCTCGAAGCCTGGAAGAATATTTACTTAGACGAGCTGAGTGTGTTGCTGGCGGAGGCATCGCTCTCGCTCGAAGCACTCATACCGAAGGCAGTATTTTTCGAATCTTGTCGCGAATTCCACCTGGCCGGGCTAATCGAAAGCTGCATGTACTTTCATTGGCCTCCGCAACCGGACTGCTACGAGATAGCTCCGGGCGCTGATTGGTTCGACGAGTCGCGGAAACCGGAGGTCTTCGTCAAAGCCAGCATAAACGGGTTTGAACGATATGAAGATTATCGGCATCGAATAAGTGATATGATTATGCAGATTGTAGATAATTATGTGTTGAACGAATAAATTGTTTAGTTGAAAAGGGAAATTCATTCGGTTGATCGATTCGAAATGTTATGCTCAGATGAGACAAAGCTGTTAAAAATTATAGAAGAGTTCGGTTAGGTATTACATTTTCTTAAGGTAATCGCTTTAAAAATTGTTCTCATGAAAGAAACAAGTTAGAAAAACTAAGGAAATTTTCAAAATAATTTTTAGAAAACTTCCAATAATCGAGTTTGCCCATTTTACTGGTTGTGCTAAACGTTAAAACTTATGCTACACGCTCTTTTTTTTTAACTCAAAATTAAGTATGACCGAGGTTCAAAACATAGTTCGATTCTATGAACTTAAAGTTAAGTACCCTTTTTTCCTCCTTGCGATGGATCAAAACGGAGTTCGAACTGCGAACTCAAAATTGATAATACAGGATACGACACTTAACGTTTTTACTAACGGAAAAAATAATTAGGAAAAGGTAAATTTAATTCCTTTTTCCGTTAGTTAAGTGTCGTGTCCTATAATACGTCGTGTGTTATTTGTGTATCGAGTTGGCAACGCAAATGTTTACCAAATTGAACGTTCCAGTCGTAGCCGTTTTGCAAGAACGTGCAACAATCAAAGATCGAAATTTGAAGTTCAAAATTTGATACTTTACCCTATTTTAAAATTGCTTGTTTCGCTAATTTTAAAAACAATCGCTAGCAATATGACTCACTTAAACGTCGAGGTTCTATCGGTTTTTAGAGATGAAATAGTTTGGGATGAATGTTTTATCATTAAACTACAGGACTCCTTCGATTTTGACACGAAAGGTTTTCTAAAACAAAAAATTCTAATTCTTTGCATTTTCTGGATCAACATAGTTTAAACCAACACCAAGCTTTTTATGTTCTTTAATTTTGCTTAAAGATATCATCAACAATTCAATTACATAATTGGCTCAAATTTCTGAACAATGACAAAAAAGATTTAAAAAAAAAATCAGAATTTCACAAAGAAGTACACAACAAACTCTTAAAAAAAAATACTAAAAACAAATTTGGCAATTGTAACAATGATTCTAAATAAAACAAAATAGTGCAAAATGTGACTTAAACTAAAACAAGTAAAATAATATTGGCTTAGCATTTTCAAGAATTCGCGAAGAATGTCAAAACTGAAAAAAAACGATGATTATTGTTTAAAACAAGTGAAAAAAAATAGAAACAAACGCTAAGAGCACCTGTATCCGTGGTCCAAACAGCCGGTTTAGACCCAAATTCCGACCCCAATTAGACGCCGTTCCAAACCGTTTGACAGTTAATGGAACATGAGTGGGGTTGCCAATTACTTCACTGAATTGGATCTAATTTCGTTGGTTCAATTCTTGTATAAATTAGACCCGAGAATATACCACAGATACAGGTGCTCTAAGGTTTGCCAAAATCCAAAAGGAAAACTGCTTATTTGAAAAGCATGAATAATGAAAAACAAACTTTCAACACTTTCTATAATCAAGTAATCCAACTGTGTGCTAACTATTAGAAATTTCTTAGTGCTGTTATTGAAAAATTCATATGGAATTTGTAAAAACTGATAAATGCAGAGTATTTTTTGATTGAAATGAACCACAATTAGGAAAAGGTTACATAAAAAAGCATAGGGAGCGTTAAAGTACCTACACGCTCTTTTTTTTTAACTCAAAATTAAGTATGACCGAGGTTCAAAACATAGTTCGATTCTATGAACTTAAAGTTAAGTACCCTTTTTTCCTCCTTGCGATGGATCAAAACGGAGTTCGAACTGCGAACTCAAAATTGATCCCTTTTTTTTCCTTCGGCGAGGGATCAAAGCTGAGTTCGACCTTATGAACTAAAAATTGAACTATCTTTGTTGGACTGAAAACACTTAGCGAGTTCAGTCCGAACCGGAACAGCAACCAACAAACACGTCGCAAAATTATGTCGTTCCGGAACAATTACCGGACGACTATGAAGGAACTTCATAATGAATGCATGTTCACCGTGTCAGCGTAAAATTCTGTCCGTCATTGTCATCATATGGTGAGCGGCTTGGAATGTCCGGAAACTTCCGGATGTTGTTTACTTCCCGTGGGAAGTAACATCCGGAAGTTTTCTTTGACCGGGAATGTCAAAACTTTCCACCGCTCTGTAATTGCAATGCCATGTACCGGAACAGCAGCATCCGGGTACAACAAATTTTAATCATCCTTTAATTCCCTGAAAAAAAGCTACCCTCGAAAAAAAAGGATAAATTCGAATTCGGCTGCCGAGCTTAGTATTGAGTATGCCTATCAGAACTTAGTTTTGCTATTGCCCAGTCAAACTCAAAGTTGAGGGAAGCCACCGAAGTGCTGTTTTGAACCAAAACTACTTAATTTTGAGTTTAAAAAAAAGAGCGTGTATATACATATTTAACTTTCAGAAAAGTTGACAAAAATATTAGGTTTTTAAAAAAATATTCAGCAAGGTTATTCAGTTTTTGTTTTTAAATTTCATAGTTTGGGTTTAGGCTTAAGGGTTACATCATTCCCTGGAGGTGAGGTGAGTATAATAAAAATTGTTTTTTAGTTATTTTCAATTACATACTTAATCATTCATATAACGATTTCCTCATCAATTTACAAAGCAAATATTTGCGAAGCGCTTAAAAACTTTTCTGTCTGGGTATCAATGTGGCTTTCTTCGATCAATCTTGCAACACAACACGTTTCACCCTACAAATGTTCTTCATCTGTCGCTGAATTGGAAACGAGCCTGATACTTTATTTGTTTTTTGTCGTATTCTCGTCATACACAGGTATCGTACAAGAAGCTAGTGCTAGCGTTCAGCAACAAAACGGTGGTCGAAGGCGACGCAAAAGGTCTTCCATTCACCGACCGAATCCTTTCAACTATCCCGACATCGAGCTACGGTCCGGAACCATTCCATCCAACTGTTTGATGATTGATTTCCAAATTGCACGTTATTCGCCGCCGGCCTATGATGTAATGTCCGTGTTGAATACAACGACGACCCGGTTCTTCCGGGCTATTCACATGGACCGGTTGGTGGAGGTGTATTATGAATATTTGGCACAGCAGCTGGAATGGTTCCAGATCGACCTGAAAGATGTATTGTCGGCTGAAGACTATCGGATGTCGTGTGAGGAATACAAGCTGGCCGGGTTAATTGATAGCGTACTGTTTCGGATGCTAACGTTGCTGCCAAAGCGACTGGTGTCGGACTGTGATGAATGTCCGGTTCCGATATCGTTTGAAAATTTAACGGAAAATTCTATCTTTGAAATGTGCACCGAAGCGTGGGATTCCTGTGACATGTATCGCTATGTGATGGACGATTTGCTGGAAGATCTCATAGACACGTACATTCTTTAGGAAGCCAAACGAAAAATTAACGATTAGGGTCCAGTCAATAGGATAGCTTTTTAGTTTATTGATAAATTTATTTATATTAATTAAGGTAAGCTCAAATGTTAGAACTAGGTTTCAATATGAGTGAAAAAAGTTTCAGTCCAATTTAAACAACACTAATTTGTTAGAAAAAGAAAATTGAAAAATACTGTATTTAGATATTTTTGTTTTGTAGGATTGTCATCGCCGCTAGACGGTATTCTATTGGATTATCAACTGTCCCGCTATGCTCCCCCAGCACTGGATGTCCTAACTGTTATCACGATTGCAACGGTCAGCGATTTCCGTGCCCGATATCTCGACGATCTGCTAAATATCTACTACGAATCATTGGCAGCGGAACTGGCCGCCAGTGGTATAAAGTTATCCAAAAAAATTCCACGAAGCGAATTCGACGCGTCCTGTGAGTTCTATCGACTGGCAGGACTGGTTGAATGTTGCCTTTTCAGTCAAACCATTCTGATACCAATGGAACTGGCAAAGCCCTTGATGGCCACTTCGGAAAGTTTCGAAAAATTCATCCACGATGCCGATGCCAAAACGGCGCTGCACGTAAGATCCTTCGAGCAGGACGAATCGTTCCGCACCCGCTTCACCGATATGCTTTCCGAGATCATCGATAACTACATTCTTTGATATTCCGGATCGATAAGGCCAGTCATTTGTACGAGGTAATTAGGCTCAATAAAACAATATGTAACTTGTCATGTTTCGAGTGCTTATCGCAGAAAATCAAAATACACCTCTTACAAAGTCCGAAGGAGCAGAAAAGAAAAAAGCCATATGTTAACGATTCGAATCTGACTCTGATTGATATTCCTCGCAACTACTGTTTCGATTGTATTCGCCCGTTGTCGTCGTTCGTTCTTTCCAGTGAGAATTTATTGTCCACCCGACCCTGGGGCAGACAGAGCATTTTAGTGCCGGTTTGACATCCGAAAAAGTCGTACTTATTGCATCGATAATGGTTGCAATTGCTCCTAGAATACGATTCATCGATATTGTTAAAGAGTACCTGTTTAATTCGACCATTCATGGGGTGAAGTTTATAGCCGATGATTCGTACCATGTTGCGGAAAGGTAAGTGAAGCACGTGGCTGATGTCAGCTGAACGTACTTGTATTTAAATGGTTGCGCCTAAATTGCCTAGATTTCTGCTGAGAAGATGAAGCCTGAAAGGAAATTTCACGCCTATTTATAGACAATGGATTACCTAATTCAAAATTGTAAAACGATTATCATTAGATTTTTATTGTGGGGTATCTGAAAAAATTGACAACAGATAGATAATTCTGACTTTTTTACAATGTCAAAACTTACCTAGAAGAATTTTTTGTCACAATAGCGAATTTTGTCAGTTCTTGATCAATAAAAAAGCTTATGTTGCTCAGAAACACATATAAAAATCAAAAATGGCAACCTTAATCAAAAAAAACAGAAATCACAAATTAAAAAAAAAACAACAAAAATTACAAGTATATTGAATTGAAAATTACCACAAATTTCAAAAATGACATAAATAACCAAAATTCAAATAGTCCGAATTCCAGGTACACAAATAACTAAAATTACCAATTTTTAATTTCAATTTTTTTCATGTTCTGACAGTTTTTTAGTTTTATAAATTTTCTATTTCTTTTGTAGTCATTTCGGCAATTTATGTTGTTTTTTTTAAATTTTTTTTTGCCTTTTTTGAATTTTTTAATTTTTGAAATTTTTTTGCCAGTTTTTTTTTTCTATTTTGTTGATGTTACCTACATAAAATGTATTATTGAATTTTTTAATCGTTTATTTTTGAACCAACCTAGAGGAAAAATGACTGAACCACTGAAATTAAAAACTAGATTTGAGATGCCTCATAAAAATTCAACTCAAAAAATTCAACTCGTTTAAAATGAGGTTTGGAGCGAGCTGTGATTTAAGTAACAATCCCAATTTTTTTAACATCGACTGGAGTTCAGGAAAAAGTCCCAGTAAATAAATAAATAAATCAATCAATTCCGATTGAACTGAAATTTTGCACAGCTCAGTGTTTTGGATCAAAGTACAATTTGTAACTGTTCGTTTTCGAAATTCGAAATAACCTTTCCGCTACCTCCCTAATCTGCAATCACAACCTGCAAATAAGAGATCCATATCCTTCTCTCCACAACTCCTATTAAACAGCTTAGAAGATTCGATATTCGTTCATAAAGAATTGATAAAGTCGATGAAAACATTTCACAGGGAGCACTAAACGCATGTGTGTAGGCTGTTGAAGGATTTCAAAGGAGAAAAGGCAAAATTCTTAGAACTTGATGATTTTATCCGAGTGAAATTTCACTAAAAGGATTATTTCAGAGTTTAAATTACCCCTGTGTTGTAAGAAATCAGAATCATTATCCACCTATGGTATCTGACAACCCAAAAAAACTTATAAGAAAAAGTGGTTAGAAACATGGGTTCTATTCGAGAACGTTCAATCGAGCTTATTCTTCCAACTTTCAGTCATGATCAGACAACAAAAATATTCGATACCTAGCTTTAAAAATGTTAGTTTTGAAGAAGTAAATAGGGGTAGGTTAATTAGTAAATTAAAAATTTCAAATAGCAAAACAAATATAAGAACATTTAATGATCATTCAGGTTTATCTCTAGGTTAACGCGAAAAGACACAAAAAAGAATCTGATGTTTTTTTTTCCATGAGTTCAGTGTGATCTAAAGTCTGCTTCATTTAATATTGGAACAAATTCTTTTGCTCATTGTGGCGCTCCTAGTGGACGGATTTGGAAACTTTTTTTCACCCACGTGTCGGGAAATTCATTACCTTTCACCATGTATTTATGTCATAACACCAAACGATAGCATTTTGTAAACAACCGCCATGGAAGCCGAACGGAGAGATCAAATTGTGCACAGTTTTCTTGAAAATCCATTGTTGTCGGCATCGAAGCTAGCTAAACAGCTTAAAATGCCCAGAAAAACCCGTATGGCGTGTTATCAAGCAGTACAAGGAAAACATTGGAGAAGCGTCGGAGTGGAACTGTCGACCGGAAACTGCGTGGGAAAGTCATCAAGGCCGTCAAGAGGAATCCCAATCTTTCAGATCGCGATTTGGCCAATAAGTTCCAGGCCGCTCACAGTACGGTGCGACGAATTCGTCTCCGGGAAGGAATAAGGTCATTCCGAGCCAGCAAACAGCCAAATCGGACGCTGAAGCAAAACAATGTGGCCAGAATCCGTGCTCGAAAGCTGTACGACCAAGTGCTGACCAAGTTCGACGGATGTATTCTGATGGACGATGAGACCTACGTGAAGGCGGACTTTGGGCAAATCCCAGGTCAAAAATTTTATTTGGCGACGGCTCGGGGGGATGTACCTGCAAAATTTAAGTTCGTGTTTGCGGATAAATTCGCCCGCAAGTACATGATTTGGCAGGGGATATGCAGTTGTGGACAGAAAACCAAAGTCTTTCTCACTGACAAGACAATGGGTGGTATGAAAAAAACCTAGTAATTGCTTTTGCTAAACTGAATCGAGCAGTCGAGCAGTCGCTTAAAGCAATTGCTTCGGTTGTTATGAATAAAGTTTTTTTGACAGCTGTTTTCTCAGTGAGAAGCTAGCTACAAACAAGCTAGTTTGGTATGAATAAAGCTCAAATCTGAAGCAATTGCTCGAGCAATCTCCTAGCAATAGCTTTATTTTCTAAGCATGCTCGGTAGCAGACTTTTCCAATAAAAAATTCTTTAATAACGTCATGAATTTATCAAATTAGCAATATTTCACTTCGAAACAATCCAAAAAGGCATTTTCAACATGGATAAAGAAAGTCGAAGTGATTAACCCAACTTTTTTCATATTTCTGTCGTTGTATAAAATCATTCGTCTAAGATGAAAATAAACAAATCAATTAGTAAATATTTCAAATAAAAAAAAATCCGGCTATCGTGGAAGAAGTCCCAATTGGATCAAAGTTAGAAATAAATTGTAATAGTTTAAAACATTATACAGATCTCTCATTTTTATATATTTTTTTTATAATTCTAAGATTTAAAAAAAAATCTAAATTAAAAGCGGGCCTATTGCCTATTATTTTAAACATCGGATTATCCCGATCAAAATACACGTGGGAGAGCTTATGATAAATATTAAAGTTAGGCCATTTTTTGTTTGACAATATTCGAATATGTATGTATTCATTTTTCTTTAAACATCAACATACAAGCACGCATTAACAAAAAAATTCCGGTCGTTCTCACACCCACCACCCGCTTCGTCGACTTTAAGCCTACTCTAGTCGTACTTTTCAATTTTCTTACCGTCTTCTTTCATTTTACTATAGAAAACTTCAGATTCTGCTGGTTGGATAGCTCTATTTATCGAAGCAAAAGCTATGTTCTAAGACTTTAGTACACATCCGCTAAGCAAATGTTTATTCATACCAAACTAAGCAAATGCTTTGGACTTTTGCTTTGATTGATTTCGAGCTAAGTAAAAGCTACCGAAGCAATTGCTAAACCTTATTCATACCACTAAATGACATCAGAAGTCTACAAAAAAGAGTGCCTACAGAAACGGATTCTGCCGTTTATTCGTGCCCACGACCGTCCAGTAATGTTTTGGCCGGACCTCGCAAGCTGCCATTACAGCAAAACGGTTATGGAATGGTACGCAATGAACGGGGTCAGCGTAATACCGAAGGACCTCAACCCCCCAAACTGCCCCCAGTTCCGGCCGATAGAGAAATACTGGGCAATCACGAAGCGGAGGCTTAAGGCAAAGGGAAAACTTGTTAGGAACATGACTCAAATGAAGAACTGGTGGAATCAAATCGCCAAAACGGTGGACGAAAAGGGTGTGCGCCGCCTAATGTGCCGTATTACGGGAAAAGTACGAGAATTTCTTCGAAACAGCAATGAATAATTTTTTTAATTTTTTTTTATGAAAGAGTAAAGAAAATGCTACATTTGTATGAAAAACAAATTATGAATTCGTTAATAAATGACTGAACTACACGCAATTGTTTGTGTTCCAATATTAAATGAAGCAGACTTTATAAAGTGAAACGTTTAGAGCCAAATGGATTGAAGTGCGAAAATAATTGATTGCGAGTTAAAAGCGCCAAATCATTTTTCATATCTCACTCCTCACTGTAAATTTTAGATTTTTAATCTTTATACATTTCTGATCGCATGAAAACTGCAACTTAACATAAAATAATTGGGGAACGAGCGAAACAAATAAGACGTGTTTTCACGAAATCAGCTTTTAATGTTAATGCGTTTAATGTTAATAAGAATTGAATTTAAGGTTTTTTTCCCCAAGAATGTACAGCTTTGTGGCATTCTTCCCTAGACAGGCCAACATTTGAAAATTTATCTCCTAGATTCTAGAGATGATATCTCAAGATGAAGAGATACGATCTAGGTCGAGATCAAGGTTGAAGAAATCACGGATAAATCTACAGTTTCACAGAATTTTGCGAAAATTATCGTTCCAGAATCTGTGTCGCAGATCACAGAATATCAATTTTTCCCAAATTTACAAATTTTCTCAATTTTTATGGTTCTAAGAGCAAGTTCACTCGTGTTGAAAAAAAAGTGGTAGAAATTTTGACCATTATAGCTTATTGTGATAATTTTACCATGCAAAAACAGTTTCAAGATCTGCGGCCTTAAAGTTTTTTTTACAACACGTGTTCTATTTTCGCATGCTGTGATGCAAAAATAGCAATATTTCTATGACATATGGCTGAAAAAGAAACGGTCCTGTAAAAAATACAACTTTTAAAGATCTTGAAAACATTTTTACGTGGTAAAATTTTCAAAATGTGTCAAAATTTTTACCACTTTTTTCCAACACGAGTATACTTGCTCTGATGACTTTGGATTTCTGACTAGAATTCATGACAATGTTATGACATTGACAGTGTATATTAACTTTTACTGATGTCTGGCATGACTTTCAATAAAGATTATTGAAACAACATCACAGAACACCATCATACAATTTTGGGGTCAAATCACGGAATTACAGATTTATTTTTCGATATCCTTGGTTGAGATACGAAGAAAGTGTATGTATGTATGTATGTATGTATGTATGTAGATAATCCACCATGGGTGCACGGATTCACCGCAGTTTCGCCAACGTATGCGCTAAATTGCATTCTTTAGATTATAAGTTCGGCCAATCTTCAATGCAAATTAGCACATACCCGACACCATGGCTTCGTGTGAACTGTCATGTAATGAATGAATTTCGTGTATGTGTATGTCTTATTTGTAGAACGAGCAAACAGTTTCGCAACCGTATAAAATTCATAACATTCTCAGTGCTATGAATCTTCGACAGGTATTCCGCATACGTGTAGATACCTGCCCAGCTGGCATCTGATTGAACGTTCTTATATCATATAATCAATAAATGAAATAGTTATACAACAGAATAATCTCACCTTTAAAACCAACTTACCTCAAGACACACTAAGCTTACCTTTAGCTGTAACCGACCTTAATCAGTATCAGAGATACGAAGAAAGTGTATAGTGTAAAATACCTAGTTTACGACAGTTTTTGCTTGTTTTGTCAGAAAAACCATATAAATAAATTAATTGACTAAAGTTTTTCATCTCAAATATGACTGGTTTTATGAATCAGACTTTTTTCTTCATTCATTTGATCAAAAGTTTCAAAACGAAGTTTTTATTGTCTATCTACTATAACCCTCTCGATGGACTATAAGTTTTAGACATCCAATTCGACACAAAAAATTTTAGTTTTTGACAAGAACAGTTTCACCTCCTGTGTTAGCACAGAATATGAATTTACATATTTGAATTGATTGTTTACTTTACGGCGTTTTTTACACCATGGAAACAGTGTAAACATACCCAGGAAGTCGGTGTCGTAAAAAAGAGTATTAGGTGAATTTTCAGCGCTAGTTTTCGACAGCTTGAAAAACAGTTTAAATTACATAAAATGTTTTCGAAAATATGCAATAAGTTATCGAAAAGATTTAATTCAGAATCTTATCCATCCATTGATCCCTTTTATGTTGCTTTTAAACAAATAAAAGCGGCGTTTTTCCATGATTCAAAATCATTCTTATTTAGGCATTGAATTTCACAGGTGGTTTAGAATGTTACTTATAAATTATTGATTTACTACTATTGAACAACTAATTTAGAAGAATTTTTATATTCAACATATGCTAAACTGGGAGAGCAAAAATAGAAAAATATGAACGA
>NC_073692.1:16364514-16395800 GCF_029784155.1 Uranotaenia lowii
AACATCGCTCATGTGTGATAATGCACAAGATTTTAAAAATAGGAAAACCACCTTATTTGAAAACTTTACTAATCCCATTAAAGAATTCTCGAACTGGAAATATTGTTATCGCTTCGCATAGTTCGATTTAGTTGGAATGATATTCCCCTCGATTTAAAAACAATACAAAACAAATCAGAGTTCAAAAGGTGTTTGCTGGAGGAATTCGTGGAACGATTAGTTATTGAGGAAATAAAACAAAACAACCTACCACACTGAACAATTAAAAAGATTGTAATCTTACGTTGCAAGAATGAAATAAAGAAATAATAAAAATAAAAATAATGGACTGAAAAAGATGGCTTTGGTGGAAGACAAATTAGGAAAAAATTTAAAATCTTCGAAATCTTTCGAAATAGAAAATTAAAATGTATGGTTAATTTTAGTTCACATGTTTCTTTATACGAACACACTTCTTGTTGTTGTGATAATTGGAAAATAATGTCACAAACAGTCTAAATCTCACAATATGGCAAAATAAGGATCAACTACAATATTAGGAACACTTGCCCTACTTTATGTTTTCCAAAAATTTCAATTGTTTCCAGAACATTTATACTGCATCCTGTTAAACACGTTTCAAACAGTCTTTCTCCAAGAATATAAATTTTCACCGATATGCCGAAATCAATTAAACGGTGGTTAACTTATCTTAGATTTCAATTATATTCACCAGAAAGGCATTTTTCTACCGCTTCTGGTGAAGTTATTCGTCAGAAGCGTCAAATTAACACTCATAGAACTCTAAAGGACAGAAAATCCTGGACGGATTAGAGTTAACTATACGCGTTTATATTTTGACAAATATAAACAAGTAATATTTACTTCATTCTTTTTACATGACACGAAGAGAGTGTGTTGATGTTCCAAGCCAGACAAACTCGTCTGGTCAAAGTTTATGCATGACAAAAAAGTCAGGCTATAGAACAAAAATAAATGCATAGCAATAGTGAACGTACAAGTAAGCGATATTGATTGAACGAAAACGACCATCCTTCAACTACCATCAGCTTCGTTTAAAAGCTTAACATTATCCTCCTCGAAGATTATCTTTGACAAAAGTTCCCGCAGAGCGGCTTCGATCGAGTGGCTTCTTAGTGAACGGAAAGTTAAAATCGTTTCCTGAAACATGCTAAATTGAGTTGTTATCTTTTCTATTAAGTAGTTTCACGCATCCAAATTAGAAGAAACATACTTAAGCTGACAAATGTTCAGTTTTCAAAAGGTTTGCTTTCAGAGAAGTGGACGATCGTTGTTTCGAATTTCCGGGTACAACGACGGACGGTTATTAAACTTGACGGTTATAAAACACTCATAATCCCAACATAAGAGGAGTTTTATGTGACCACGCATCACCGCGAATGTACCTTATAATCAACCAGTACTTTTAGTTCATTTTTTGCTCTCCTACTGACACATTTATTTATTACTTCGTGAGTTTAAAACTGTTTCCATGTTCATCAAACCCTTATGCCTCGAAATAAAAGCGCCAAATGGTTCAAAGTCCAGCGCCCAAGTCTTAAGCCGTTTTAAAGAAACAAAAAAAATGAAGCCTTTTTCAAGCGAGTTGTAAACAAAACAGCAGACACAAAAAATGTACAAATCTTTCTATTTCATCTCCATTGAGGAGGACCGAACCAGTAGTTACAAACTTAAGGTCAATGGGCCGAAAGTGATGATCTTCACCGAGATGTGGGCAATAATAATAACAGGGCTCGAGGGGGCCCGCCTCTTTTTTGCACCAAAAACCTGACGACGAGCGACGGCGGCGGCGTCAACGGATGTGTGTTATGTTGGACAGTCGGTTCGGTTCACAAATAGACACATCATTCCAGTGGCACGCGTCGGAGAAGATGCAAAGTAAGACAAAGAAGCTGCCACATGAGGTAACCCTTAAGAAAAACCTAGCCCCACCCTTCCCCCTTCATATCTTAGGCGTTGATGCTTAAGCGGTATCATTAAGTGGCGCTTAGGCTCATTTGTGAAACACGAGTGGTCACTCTATAATGGCCCCGTTTAGCCTCCAGTTGATTAGGTGGTATCGTTAAACTGTTCTGTTGTGTGTTTCCTATAGTGTTAATAACAATAAAGTTTTCATCGACGCTGTTTCGGTGAACGCTCAAGAATTATCGACACATAGCCAGCAGGTGATTTAAACACTGAGACCCTTGAACAGGGTTTTCCGTACTTTGGAAACTATGCTTAATGTTGTTCATCTCTGGCATCTTTGTTAGTCAACATTTAAAACAACCAACAACATGCATGATCAAGTTTATTACTGAATTAACTGTTTTAAATCACATTGTAGGGTAGCAATGCATATGTGCATTGCGGCCACCTTCTCTCAAAATTTCATCTTCGAACTTAAAAAACCGACCATATACAATCAAGATTACACAAATCTAGATCTTTTCGATGCACGTTTTTTAAGGAAAAATTTAATTTATTGTACACCAGATCTGAGTTCGACTGTGGTGACGAGGCTCCGTAGATCGCCTCTACGGGCAAGTACCCTTTGAATTCAAGAGCCAATCCCTCGCGTGATGAATTTCTACCAATTGACAGATCCCTACAATGGTCCTTGGGTAGCTCGGCTTCTACCATTGACGCCTATCGACATGCTACGCTTGCTTATTCAACAACATAGGACTTTCATCTCCGGGACGTAACGTCGGTCGCGCTAATTCCCAACATCAACGTCATCAGTCGTCCCGGCCCTGAGTTTGTTTGTAGCCTAGGGCTCCTCTAGCCTTTGAGTTCAGGCAAGTATTCCCCTCCTGACCGTTTCCTCCGCCTGATGGTTCCTTCCCTTCCAGCGTTTGAGGCTCTAGCTCTGCGATTGAATCTTATGATTCAATCACCATGTACGACCAGATTGTCGGGGGTATGAACTCCTGTCTAGCAGATTATCTGCTCACCAGCTCTTGTTCCTGCTACGACGTCGTCGCTTTCACGAAAACATGGCGGAACGACCTTACCATCTCGAGTCAGATATTTGGACTAGAGAACGTTGTTTTTCGTTGCGACCCGAATAGCAAGAAGAACACTGAAAGTGGAGTTTTAATTGCTGTTAAATCCAATTTCTATGCACTGCTAATTGAGGAGGACTCCTTGCACGACATGAAAATTGTGTGGACCCGCATCGATCTTGGCAACCGAAAACTCTTCGTATGCCCGGTATATTTCCGGTTTGAAGTAGTGCTCCAAACCATGGTAGCTTTTTGTTCCCGGATCCTGTGCACTCTACATTCTCGGCGCGTTTACACATCATACTAGATTCCCTGAGTACGGCAACTTTGCGTCAAATTAACAGGGTTACAACCGAAAACGGCCGTCATGTTGGATCTCTGCTTTGCTAGCGATGGGTCTCGTGTTCCGAGCATTTATTTGGCTCCTGCTCCGTTCGTTAAGGCAGCCCAGCATCATCCAGCTTTTCTGATCTCGCTCGAGGTCACTGGATTGTATGCTTCTGTCGACTTTCCTATCTCGACTTCAAGAAAGCGGATTTCGATGTCATCTCCCATATCTTGGTAACCATCGACTGGGAATCTGAACTCGATATATTGAATCCCAATATTGCGACTGAAATCTTTCGCATATCTTAAATTACTTTATCGAACGCCACGTGCAAAAGCGTACGACACTCCCAGGTTTACGAAAGAACTACGTCGACTGAAGACGGTTAAGAGATGTGCCCTTAGAAATCACCATAAATAGGCTAAAATCCTCTCAAACTAAAAATGTATATCGAGGACTAGCCAGTAAACGTTGTTTTCAAAATTATCTTTTTCGAGGACAACGTAACCTCAAATCCAACGCAAAATCGTTCCGGAAGCATGTCAAAAGTCAGCGGAATGAATCTGGTATTCCAACTAAAATGTTGCAGTATGGCAACACTGCGAACTCTGATTGCGGAATCAGTGATCTCTTTGCTCAAAAATTCAAAATTTCAAAAAGGGCAAGGCACTTTCCATTTTGAGCCAATATTTCCAAAAACCTGCATTATTCTGTGAAATATGTGTAAAATAAACAATACATGCAAAATTGACCAAAAAATTCATTAATGACCAATGTAAACGCATTGCCGATGTAATCAAAAGGAGCTAGAAATCAAGATACGGGAACGTAAGTGGAGATGGATTGGGCACACGCTGCGAAGAGATGAAAACGAGATTTGCAGAGAGGCGCTTGACTGGAATCCAGATGGGCATCGAAGAAGTGGCAGGCCCAGAAGCTCATGGCGGGCGTAGTCTTTTTTTTTATTAGTTGATCACCCAGGTGGTATATCCTTTTACGGATTGCAACCCAAGGACCACGTCCCCCCAGTTTGCATGAGTGCAATTGGACGACTCATGATACTATGTACCCCTACGCCATACAGTCCACCTGGGGCCTCTGGTCATATTTCCCATCCGGACCTGCAACAAAGGCTATACCCGTGATGGGAAGACCATACTCGCGCAAAGCGCTCTACGGCAATACTCGTTTTCAAACGTCCTACATCAGCAATCGTCATCCACTCTTTGTCACGATTCACGACTCCCGAGACAGCTATCCATTCGCCGCTACTCGTGACTCGAGTCCCACATTCGGTCTCTTGCCACAATTTGAGACGTCTCTACCCGCCTCTCCTCGTGTCTTGAGGGCCCTCTTTCAGTACGTCTCTTGACCCAATTCGAGACGAGAGCAACAAGCCTCTCCTCGAGTCTGGAGATATCCACACATCCAACCATTTCTCCGGGGATGGGATGGGACTTATCCTGAGGCCCATCCACTGGGCGCCACATGGTACGGTACAAGGCCCCTCTGTCCGTCGTGAGTCGATCGTATCCGCTATTCGGGACCAGGAACCTCCCCAAAAGGCAGATCGATCAAAACCCGCTCGAACATTTGGTCGTCCCGCATATCGGGGTCGCGACTACCCGATACACGTTACGACCCCTTCCTCTTGCAACTGAGCACTGGTACCAAGGTACCCATTCGCACCACGTTTGTGCCACACTCGGCACGCAGCTCGTCGGCGGGCTGGCTGCACCAAGTGTGACGTGTAGTTCTCTCGGCCGTACGCCTACAGGTGATAAGTCTGTACACACGTTTCCACTCTGCACCACGGGAAGGTGGAACTACTTCGCAGAGCAAGGCGGCGTAGTCTAGCCTCTGTAATTCGCACAGTTGACGAAAACCTTGGCGCAGGCTCGGGATTGCCAGCAGTGGAGATCTTTAATCTCAGCCCTATGCGTCGGTCAATCGGCGCCGGACCCTTAGGTAGGTAGGTATCCGATTTTTTCGTACTGTAAGCAAATTCTTTCCACCATAAACGGTCAGGACGACATTGATTTCCTTCAAAACCAGTTGAATCTATTCGCACAGTGGTGCGACATCAACTGCCTGCCTCTGAATCATAGTTAATGTGCAGTCATCAGTTTCTCACGAAGACGGCAACCTCCCAATACACCTGATAAGAACCCTCCCAATACACAAGAACTTCTTCCAATCGAAAAATATCGGACGATAGTTAAGCAAACCCGTAAAAAGATCCAAAAAACTGCAAGCAGCGAGAAGCAGTTCAAAGCAAACTAGTTGAAAAAAGTAGATTAGGTGACGGCAACATTTCTGCGCGAAGTACTTCCTAGGAGATGAGTCCATTGCGCGGGTGGACCACATCAATGCAAATGATCTACGCGTAATACTTGACCGTAAGCTGGAGTTCAAAACACAGACGTTTTACGTCATCGATAAAGCTTCTAGAAGCCTCGGATTTTTATTTCGAGTGGCCAAAGACTTCAAGGACGTGTACTGCCTAAAGCCAAGCTACGAACATCGATGTCATCTCATAGACGAGCCATTTTTGTCACCGATCTACTGACATCGCGAATCGATTGTCTCAGAGGAAGCTTTTCCTCTTAGTGTAAGTTCCCATGGACTGAGAAACCAGGACCTCCAACTGTATGTTGCCATTCGATTGAATAACTACGGAGCCAATAGCGCTTTCATTGGTGTTATGAATACGTTCAACTGCTTTTCCGAGCTCTTCGACTATGACGTATTGAGGGATGTTTTCCGAAGAAAAGTCATAAGTATATTGAGAAATCGTTAGTTAGCTGTAAATGTTGTGTAATTTTTATTTTTTTATTTTAAGTCATCATTTGGGCCAATGTCTACTTGATCTGTTGATTGATAAAACAAATACAACAAGATCAATTTTGCATATGTAGAACAAAATTATAGTATTCTGTGTGACATTACAAATGTTAAAATTGAAAAAAAAAATTCCTCGAGATTCTAGCAAAGAGAAAAATTATTTCATTTGAGGCTATTTTGACAGTCAATTTGTCATTTGAAATTGCAATGATGAAGTGTGGAAATCGCTTTATATTTACGCCTCGGTGGGGTAAGGGTAAGCGTTAAAAGACGGTAATCGCATGTCCACTGATGGTATGGGTTCGAGTCTCGTATCGGTACTGGGTGTTGAATGTAAATCTTAAGTTATTCAGCTTTGATCGGCTAAGGAAGTTTATGTTCCTTTTTAATTTCAAAATCTGCTTAGAAATCCTCAGGCAACAGAAATTTATTAAAATAACTAGCTGATCCCATACGAACTTCGTTTCGCTTTCAATTTAGAATATGTTATGAACAGTTTGAATGAATGTCAATTTATGGGCATTTTCCAGAAGCAATTCCGAATGCATTTTTAAGTAATAAATGCAAAAATGTTGAACACTTTTATGTACGTTCACTTTTTCTATCGTTTGCTACTAAATTTAAAATCAGGAATCAATTGACCGTGCCAAAACACCCCCGTTTATGGATTTTCGTTTCGATGCGATACAATCTCACATGATTATTGCAAAGCAAATTTGACAGTTAATATTACCCCCTTTTTTGTCGTTTGATACAAATATTGAATTCAGAAATCAATTGACCGTCCTAACCCCAACAAACCGTGCATAAATTTCGACTCGATCTTTCCAGATCGGTGGCCGGTTTCCCAAATTTGATCTCTGAAATCGATTCCCCTTCCTTTGAAACTCCCGTGTGCTAATTTTCAAACCGATCCATTGCATAATAACGTCAATACCGCAAAAAAAACAGTGAATAGTTAATATGGACGTCCTTCTAGGCCGACCCCTGACCCAAAATTGAATACTTTGAATCAATTGTTCGTCCTTAATAATTTCTATGTGCAAATTTTCATCTCAATCCGATGTAAAATAACGTCAATATCACAAAAAATGCAAAGGTAATATGGATGACCCCTTTTGCCGGTCCCTCACACAAAATTTTATACCTGAAATCGTTTGCAAATCATTCAAAATTCTCGTGTACCAATTTTTATCGGAATCCGATGTATAATAACGTCAAAATCGCGAAAATAGCGAACAGTTGATGAGGACGACCCCTTTGACTTGCCCCTTATACAAAATTTGTTACCGGCAATCGATTGCGTGTCCCTCAAAATATCCGAACGCAAATTTTCTTCTCAACACGATGAATAATAGCGTCAATATCACATAAATATTGAAAAGTTGATATGAACGACCCCTTTTGCCGACCCCTTACACTGAATTCGACACCTGGAATCGATTGCTAGTCATTCGAAACTCTTGTGTACCAATTTTCATCTGAATCCGATGTATAATAACGTCAGTATCACAAAAATAGTGAACAGTGAATATGGACGACCCCTTTGGTTGGCCCCTTACACAAAATTTGATACCGGCAATCGATTGCCCGTCTCTAAAACCATCCGAGCGCAAATTTTCATCTCAATCCGATGTATAATAACGTCAATATCGCAAAAACAGCGAACAGTTAATATGGACGACCCCTTTGGCCGACCCCTTACACAAACTTTTACACCTGAAATAGATTGCTCGTCTTTAAAAACACTCATGTGCAAATTTTCAACACAATCCGACGAAAAATGACGTCAATATCGCGAAAACAATATTTGTCTTGTATGGACGACCCCCTTCAGAA
Organism: Uranotaenia lowii; assembly: GCF_029784155.1. NCBI lineage: Eukaryota > Metazoa > Arthropoda > Insecta > Diptera > Culicidae > Uranotaenia > Uranotaenia lowii. The sequence continues at coordinate 16,372,534 of NC_073692.1, forward strand.
GGGGTCATCCGAAGATCTGAAAACATTTTTCATCTTTCCTAGTCCTAATGAGCATCCATGCCAAATTTCAGACCTCTAGCTCTCAAGACGGCTGAGTCTATAGAGGACAAACAAACAAACAAACAAACAAACAAACAAACAAACAAACATACAGAAATTGCTTTTTATATATATAGATTTATTTAAAACAACGTCATTTACTCGTTATTTGGACAGATACCTATCTAATTTAGACATCTAGTGTCGTGTCGATTTTGTTTGCATTTCCATACATTCCAATATAATAGTAATAGTCATCCCATGCTTTGCCAAAGCAGTTTTCACATGGTTTTTACATACAGTTGCGTTCAAAAAAGAATGAAATCGCGTGAAGCTGCGCACCCACTTCCAACTTTGACAAGCTGCCATTTCTCTCACGGTTGATATTTTTTCATAAAAATTTCACACATTTTAGTTCAACTATCCAACTAATACTCTACAAAATTTGAAGTCTTTACAATGACGGAAAACAAAGATACAGCTATTCCCGTAAAAAAGGGAAATTTGGAGTCGCTTCACTAAATTTGCTGTATCTTAGACAATTTTCATTGAAAAATCTTGAAATTTGGTCCAAAGATGTAAAAATGTTTGATCTAATACCAGCCCAAGTTTCGTCATAATCGATGAACGTGATCAAAAATGGTGCCGGGTTGAAAATGAGGTTCATTATCGCCCAGCAGACGATTTCATTCTTTTTTGGACGGATATTTGTATGGAAAAAATCGTAATCCATGTATTCTTGGTATTTTCTTTCACAAAACCAAAATTTATCACAAAGAATTATGTAAATTGCTAAAAGCTTCTTTCGTACTTTGTTTCGAAAGAGAAAATGTTTCAACAGAGTTCAAAATAAGAAGAACAGAGTTTCAGAAATGACCTGCTAATAATACCGATAAAAAAATTTGATCCACAATTAAAGCGAATATTCTATTCGCTTTTGTGTTTGAATACCAGTTCTGTTGGAATAATTTCTGTTTCTAAACAAAGCAAGAATAAAGTTCCTATCAATTTTCAACATTCTTTGTGATAAATTTTGGTTTTGTGAAAGAAAATACCAAGAATACATGGATTACGATGTTTTCCATATAAACATCCGTCCAAAAAAGAATGAAATCGTCTGCTGGGCGATAATGAACCTAATTTTCAACCCGGCACCATTTTTGATCACGTTCATCGATTTCAACGAAACTTGGTTTAGTATTAGATCAAACATTTTTACATCTTTGGACCAAATTTAAAGATTTTTCAATGAAAATTGTCAAAGATACAGCAAATTTAGTAAAGCAACTCCAAATTTCTCTTTTTTTACGGGAATAGCTGTATCTTTGTTTTCCATCATTGTAAAGACTTCAAATTTTGTGGAGTATAAGCTGGATAGTTGAACTAGAATGTGTGAAATTTTCATGAAAAAATATCAACCGTGAGAGAAATGGCAGCTTGTCAAAGTTTGAAGTGGGTGCGCAGCTTCACGCGATTTCATTCTTTTTTGAACGCAACTGTATGTATTGATGAGGCGAAAAACCTAAATCTGTATAGTTCACCATGAAAATCTAATGTTTAGTAAAAATATACTACTCAGTGCACTAGAAAGTCGATGAATTATTTCAACCACGGGTAATAAGTGCTCTCCCAGTGATCTATCACCTCAAAACAGGTTAGTCGCTTACCGAAGGTCCAAAACACAACAAGACTCCATCGATCATGCGCTCGATGACAAACCATGAGGGTTGATGAAGTAATTAAACTTCACCGCCCCGATGAACAACAGCAAGGGATGGACGAGGGGGAAACCCGGTCTTTCTTTAGGTCGCCAATCCATCCACAAACTCTCGGTAGGTACCTTCATGCTCTATAGGAGCCGATGTGAATGTAGGTACTAGCGACGGGCCTGCGAAAGCTTCCTGCTACCCTTTCTACAGGCAATTTCGTGATGCTCGTGCGACCTCCTGGCTTCAACTCGTTCGTGTGGAAGGAAAACAATAAATTTAGCCACTCCGACCTTGGTCTTGGGATGCGGGGGCTGTCAGTTATAGTTCATGGTTTTTAGAGAAATTTGAAGAAAAATTAATATTCTTTCGATCAATCCAAGTGAAAATCGATTTCATCGACTACATTCTTCAAACTCCATAAAAACCGGGTACGAATGCTAGAAAAACCTAGCTACCTGTAGAGTTATGCAATAAAACACGAAAACCTGCTTCTTTCTCGAGAACATCCCAAGCAGTAGGTGACATTCTCGCGATATTGCAATGGTCGTGGGCCAGCAATGTTGAGCCATTTGTGCACATTTGCCAATCTTTTCCTTATTGGTTTTACTAGGCCTAGCTACTATCACTAGAAGAATCGTTGAGAAATTGGCGAGTTACACTCCAAGACGCGCCTTTGGCACAGTTGTCCGAAACGAGTTTGGGAGGTAGGTGAGTTGATGCGATAAATTTCAAAATGCTCCTTCGCAAATTATCATTTCTTAGTTTATGACAAACATTTTCAGTAACTGTATCCATTGTGGTTTAAAAAAACGGAGGTTTATTTTCGATAAACTGGACGTAAATATATTTTTTCGAAATAAAAGTGGTCCTTCAAGTTTACGAAGATATGTTTACCAAGACTGTTGTTTTATTAGGTTAAATTGTGATCAATACGAATTATTCAACATTTATTAACATTTTCTGAGTGATTTCCATAAAATATAAAACACAAACAAGCATTGACTCAACGAAAATAATTATCCTACTATTTATATGGAACCACCATCAGATCTCAATTATACTATGAAAGAAAACATTAACCGATCTTTGATTATCGTGAGTAATTATTAATTTATGGCAATACGCCCTGAAGCAATCGAAATAAATCATACATCGAGAGATCGATCCTGTCGAATGGCTTCGGTAGAAGGGATCCATAAATCATACCGTGGTAGATACTTAGCTAGTGTTTTCCCAAGATTTATGCACTCCACTTCTGCAATTAATGTCTACGTCTAAAGGATCGGTGGATAGGCGATCAGCGTTCCAGATAAACTAAGATGCACTTTTCCAGTTTTTGATCGACAAACGCTATTTCGAACCGTGGTGCAAATGCATTAAAGATGAAAGCCTAAAAAAGCAAGATGTATTCGGTAATGGTTAGAACTGGTTTTATCAAGTATCTCTTCGTCACTATCAGTTGCAAATTAGTTTGTTTTTTCAAAAACACTTAAATCACCAATCACCAATCTAACTACCACAGCCAGAAATTAAGTCTGAATCCCGAAAAATAACACTGTTTCCGCATTTTTAAACTATGTGAACTGAAGATCCCTTTTAATGTGAAATTGGCGCTCAATCTGGAAATGAAATTCAAAAAAATCTCAGTAGAACAGTTTTTGAGTTACGCTCCAAATAAAAAAAAAAAAGTACTGGTGCTTAAATTCGAATATCTCGGAATGCATAACACTCTTTTGAAATCTAAAATTCGCATATTAAAGGTAAATAAATTGGCTATCGATCATCTGAATTATTTTTGTGTATCATCAACAATGTTTTTGATATTAGAGACTTTGTGATAGAAAAATGTAGACTTAAAGGTAACATTTAAAAAAAATTCATTTGGCCTTATAAATCAATCTAAAACGAAGATTTCAAGTAGTTATTTATCAAAATCGGTTGGAAATTGAAGAAGCTATGGTTACTTTACCATAACAGTTATTTGCTTTTAGAATAATTTAACGAACCGCGATGTACTTATCATAGTATAGCAAGAATTTGTTGAGATTTGTCCAATCGAAGCAATCGATGAGACAAATAACAACATACACATAATTAATAAACAAGTATTATATGTAACCATAGAAACTATTAAGTATATAAGGTAGCGAAATTAGTTGAATAAAATATTCCAGTTTCTACCCTCACGTAGTAAAGTCTCTCCTTTCCACTACCCAAGTGCTGCATCAACAGAATTAAACATGGTAAATCTCACTCGCTTCAAGTCAAAATAAATTGTAAGCTTATTATAAGGTCATATGCCAAATTTTAGAACGATCTGAGCATGGGGTGGGTTTGGTTGAGTCTCATACGTGAACAGGATTTTAAGGTATTTTGTTTGGCCATGGCCAGGACCAGATGGCCCGAACCACTTCTCCTAACAATTCCCATCATGTTCAGATCAAGAGCTTTCTATTCATGTACCACTAGTTAAAATCTCATTATCTAAATTTTTCGGATTGCGGAACCGGCCAGATTGGCCGTTTCCGATGAACTTCATGACCGTCTGAACCATGACATTTTTTTCAATTTTGGAAGTCTCTGAGGTTCATTCCATGGTAGATTAGGGAGTGCGTACCTCAAAAACCGCTTCTGGACTGATTCGAGAAGTTTCATACCGCCGATTGAGTTTGGTGCCCAGACTTGTATGTTGTACTCCAAACCACAGCGAACGAGCGAGCAGTACAATGCCTTCAGAGTGGTGATATCGGTGGATCCTTTGGTGTTTCTTACCAGAAATCCCAGCACTGTTTTAGCCTTCGCTATGGTTACAGCAAGGTGTTCCTTGAAATTTAGAGACTTATCCACAATCACACCCAAATCCCGAATGGATTCAACTTTCTGAAGTACCGTGTTATCAGCTGTGTAAAGATGTGCGATCTCAACTCTGCTTCTAGTGAACGTTATAAGCTTACATTTTTTCAGATTAACTTCCATCGCATTTACTTGGCACCAGCACATAAGTTTATCGAGATCCTGCTGCAGTAACAAACAGTCTGAATATTGTGATATTGAGCGGTTCATTTTTAGATCGTCAGCGTAGAATACTAATTCAGAATCAATTATATCACAAAGATCATTCATAAACAAGTTGAAAAGTAGTGGACCCAGATGACTCCCTTGAGGAACTCCAGAAGAAACAGTAAAGTTTCGGGATTTGATGTGACCCTGTCGATCAAATGCAGTTCTGTCATGGAGATACGATTCGAGCCATTTTACGATCCAAGTTTGGAATCCCATCTTTTCTAGTTTGTCGATCAGGAGCTTGTGGGGAAGCCGATCGAATGCCTTCGCAAAGTCCACATACAAAGCATCTACTTGCTTTTTATTTGCGAGACAACCGCTGATAAAAGGGACATACACCATTAAGTTTGATAAGGTTGATCGCTTTTTGCGAAAACCGTGCTGACATTCATCAATTATGTGTGACGATACTGGGCTCAATGCGTTGAAAATTAACAACTCAAAAACCTTAGCAAGGCAATTCAGTATAGAAATACCACGGTAATTTTCAACGAGATGTATATTACCGGATTTGTGGATGGGTGTAATTGCTGCAGTTTTCTAAAGTTTTGGGAAGGTTGTTGATTCCAAAGACTTATTAAAAATCATGCTTACCGGAAGTGCAAGAGAATTACAGCATCGTTTGATGAACAGCGGGGGCAGACCATCAGGACCAGCGCCTTTCCGTTCGTTAACGTTTAGGAGCGCTTTGAATTCAAAAATGTCATTCCGACAGTCAGAGAACCAACAGAATCTTCGACTTTTACAAGCCAAAAATGGTATCGAGATGAATAATTCGATGACATTTTTCTGAGCGACTGTCATTACGAAGCTGAATAACATTTGCTCCAGGCGTTTAACATTTTTTTAAGGATGACCATCAATGTCGAGATTTTTTCGAATGCCATTGGAAAATGTTATGCGACTGTTACGATCCCGACTGTCTTTTGGATGACATTTGCATCAATGATTCTGACTATCAGCCTCATAAACACAGTTCAACAGATGTTGGGAACTGTGTCCAAAACGCAAATTTTGCAAAACGACCTCCCGCACGAGGTTCGGACTATTTAACTGCGTTTGATTTAAAAAAATTAAAAATATAAATTTCCTTAAATCAAAGCAATTGAAGGATGGGAATCTTTAATTAAACCAAGGTACCGTAGTATAGTTAAAGGAAATCTTTCGATTGCTTTGATTCAGTAGGATTATTCAACCAAGTAGGCTCGTAATACATAATAGAGAAAAAACGCGTGTCGGCGCTCCACCACACGCCTATTTACTCCGAATCCCTATACTCCTCAGTCTCTTTTTCAAAAACACATAAATGTTGTTCATACAGCCTTTGAAAATCACCTTCTAAGCTATTAAAATCAAACCTAAGAATGAACTTCTAAGTCATGGGTGGCCAAACCATGGTCCGCGGGCCACATTTCGCCCTCAAACGCTAATTTGTGTGCATTATATAATTGTACTTACAAAATTGAGCAAGGTAAAAATATTTATAAACTCCTCCTAAATCGCAATTTTTTTTAAAAAGTTTTTCAAATCTTTTTTTCAAAATTTGGCTTTTGAAATTTGGATCAAATAATCATTCGTTATTTTGGAGGCAGTAAAAAGTCGCATCATAGGTCTTGAAAATCTGTGAGAACTATTCAACGTTAAAATTTATGTTTTTTTTTTCCTTACTTAGGATCAATTTTTTTCTGAAAAGATCAATCCAGAATGCAAATCATTTTTTTTAAATCGAAAAACAAATGGACCAAGAATTTCTAAGGCTACCAAAAATAAGTCCATTTCCAGTTTTCCCATATTTTTTCTTAGCAGTACTTCTTAACAACTGCTTGTTAAACAATTTTCATTAATATTAATAGTTAGATCAACATATGTTGCATCCGCAATATTTTACGCAAGAAGTAAGTTAAAATCGGCGGAGTTAATCTACTTTAAAATTGGATTGAGGTCAACAAATTTGAAGCTCATCAAAGTTGAAGCATAATTTTCGAAATTGCTAAATTGTTTCTTAAATTTAAAAGATTCAACTATACATAGTTCATTGAGTGCTGGAAGATGTTGTAAAATTATTAATTGTTAGATTACAAAATCTGTAGAAGTTATAGCGATTTTCCAAAAAAAAAGATTTTTAAAGATTTGTTCTGTTTTTAAATTTTTCTGCATATCTACTCTGGTATCTCAAACATAAATTGAAAAAATGTAATGTAAAATGTAAATGAAAAAAAATACTTAAATTTGTTTTGGCTAGCAGACAAATCTCATTTCTAAAATTTGGTCCGCCGGCTAAGAAACACCAATAGGCCACCCATGTTTTAAGTGTTTCTACTTTTGGTTGGCGCCTTTCCGAAATGGTTGTCTAAATTTAACGATCATCAACCCTCGATTCGTTTTGATTTTGTGTGACTTTCAATTTATTTTATTTAATAGTCCAGCCACATAAAATGGCGTGTTTTCCAGCAATTATAAAACATCACCTTTGAAATAAGCATAATTTATGTTGGGGCTCCGGTCCCTTCGTCCGTTTGAGATCGTCAATTTATCGCATGGTTTCGGCTGGATATGGATGTGGTGAATATTCGTTGGGCTTTGCACCTTTATAGCTTAGCGGTTTAGTGTCAACCTTTCGAAGGTGTTTATGACGGTTTAATTAGCGACGTTGTCAAGGGATGTCTTTTGTTTTTAAGGCCATACTCCAGTGATGTCTATGCAGTCAGCAGTCAATAACAGTTAAATCAATAAACGGGGAAAGAAAAATCAAGTTCTGTATTAATCAAAATGGTTAAAATGTTCTATGAATAAAGAAAATTAGAAATAAAATTAGTATTAATAAAAAAGGATAGTATGCAAGCTCCGGTAAAGCTGAATGTCATCCGGAAACTCTGGATCAATGCAATTCAAATCATTGATATTGATCGATATGAGAATAATCAATAACAGCGTCTGCAAAATGATCGATTTGAGTGATCTCTAAATAGAAATAAAGCATAGATTACAAAGTAGCTCCAATTAAATACCAACCAATAAACCAAACATACCATAATTATATCTACAAACATTCGAATCTGAACACAAGTGCACCTTCTGCTGTTTCCGATCGAGATCAAATCACCCAAAAGTGGTCAAATTATCTTCCCGTAATTGCCAGCAATTTTCCACTTAGTCGGTAGTGCGATCGTAGCATTTTTCCATGGCACCCAATTATCCGATCGGGCACTTTGGTTGAAGCAAACACTTGACGCGCGCGTGGCTTGGAATGGATTAAGAAAAATTGCCCACCATCAATCGTTTGCGCAAGCTGGTGAGCACCAAAAAAAACGAGGTACTGTCCTGTGAAGTCAGCTCGGCGTCCATCTGGCATCAGGGTCCACAATCTGTGCAAGCTGACAGACCTTTTGAGGTCCTCCTTCACTTGACGTCGCATACCTTCGACTTGCCAAACCGCTTCCAGAAGCCAACTCATCCTCCAATTGGCAAACAACATTGGAATCCAATGTTGGGTAATATTATTTATGAACACTTTTAGAGGCGATCATTCATTAGCGCGCTAGATTACAGGCATGGGTATAATGGAAACCGTACTTCCGAAGTGCGTTCGTCCAATCGACAAAGAGTTACATCCTCCTTACTTAAAATAGACGGCTTAGGGTGGTGAAGCGCTTTGAGAAAATTAAACTGAGTCGTCTATCTGAAGATCGTTACCTAAACAATCCATCACCTGTCGTTGTTTCAATTTTTTGAACCACCCCATCATCACGCCGCTGCTGGATGGATGATCAGATTACACCGGGACATCACTGTTCATCGCTTCTTGGTGCGAAAAGCGCGGCAGATAATCAACGCGATCAGATATTTTGGTCACGATTCTTCTTCGCCTCGGCCTACGCTTCTTGACTACTTACTTCATTGTGCTGCTGCAGGCAGGATGCGCTACCACATTAACGCCTCCGCGCCACGAGATCGCTATGAGAACTTCGCACGCCGGAATATTGCGATCCATAAATAGGCTGTACGGTGGGTATCGCTTACAATTCCCAATGCCCAATGCCTCGTCATCACATTCAACTCAAAGCGATTTATGATCGGATATCTCTCGTCTCGTTACCTTGGAGATGTTCCGTCGTACCTAGTACACCTGATGAGGCAGGCATTCCTCAGAAGCTTGTGACCCGCGCTGATGGATGGATCGATGGATGTAGGTCAGGAGGGACGTGACAGAATTCAACCCGTTTTATGGATAGAATTGAAATATTGATTGACATTGATAGCGAATCCTAATAAAGACATTGAATGAAGCAAACACAGTTTCTATCGATTTGAACAGTATTATATCGTTAATTTGAATTTTGTCTTTTTGGATAAGGATTTGTAACTGGTAGCCTTTAATCTTTAAAACTGTTGACAAGACATTGTAATCGGTTGGTTACAAATTGTTTGATTTTCTTAGCTTTGTATTTTTAAATGTAAGATACTAGAAAATTCATGTTTTTTTGTGCGTCTCACAACAAGATAGCACCACAGTAGGCTACATGTAGTCTTCTGGCTGCTGTCAATAAACAGAGGAGGAAATGCAGGAATATTTGGAAAATGAAACGAAAAAATCCAAAAAGGAAACTGGCTTTCGTTTTCCGTCGCTCTTCTGTACCAGGTGTCCGTGTGTGAAGTCATAGTTTGCGTTTTGTGTTTGTGAACGTCCTTGGAATTCACCCGAATACCGGTGTGTCTTCGGCACGGGTCTGCCCGTCATTTGTTACGGACTCAGTCGTTGCAGGCGTCTTCCTTCATAGATTTTTAATCGATCTGCTCACAAGAGTGCCCCGTATCCGGACAGATGGAGAAGGGAAATACCTCTTTATAGTCTTTAAAGTATAGGGATCCGCAGAACACGAGAACGGTGTTGATGATCCTTTACGATAAGGCGCGAGACCACAAGGATCTGCAGGCCGACCCGTGAGAGAGCCAACCGACGTTATCAGGTGAATTCCTTAGAACGTCACAGACACTAAACGGAAACTATGACTTCACACACGGACGCCTGGAACAGAAGCGCGACGAAAAACGGAACCAAGTTTCCTTTCAGGCTTTTTCGCTTAATTTCTCGAATATTCCTGCTTTTCTTCCTCTGTTAATCGCCAGCAGTCTACACGTAGCCTACTGTGGTGCTATCTTGTTGTGAGACGCTCAAAATAAACATGAAATTTCTAGTATCTAACATTTAAAAATACAAAACTAAAACGAAAATCAAAAAAATTGCTACCAACAACATACCTAACATATTTGTGAACAATTATTCCATTTGGCACTTTTCTTCCCAAAATTTACAAAGTTTCATTTTTTTTGTTGCTTCCAGGTGGCTCCTGAAGCTGTTCTGCTTCCTTCAGTCGGCGCTGCTGGCCTGGGGCTACTACCGTTATGCTCATCCGGCAGTGTTGGAGAACGAAGCCCAGGAAGCCCTGTTGCCAGATCATCTTCGGAACCATCACTATCGGACGCCCCGAGTGGCCAACGCCCTGGCCCGCTTCAGCTGGTTCGGTCCGGGTGAGGAAGTGGTCTGGGACCGGCATGCCAGCAAGATCTCGCGAGCCGACATCTACAACGTGCTGACCCACGCCGGATTCGTACCGCGACGATTCCACAACAATTTCAACCGTTGACCGAGTCACTATCTATAAGAAATTTAGGCTATTTTATAATTATACCGGTAGAAGGTGTCTCTCACTCGTTCTTTTGAAAAATGTAAATATTGTACGGCATTTCAGACTGAATTTTTCCTCCCTCGTGCATCGATTGGTCCGGGAAGTGGGCTACGAGTCGAGCAACCGGACAGATTCGATGGAATCGGTGCTTCTCAGTAATTATGTAGTAAGAAAGTCTCCATTGATGTATATTTAGTTAATAAAGTATACCCAGGCGAGCTTCTCAGCTCCAATTGTCTACAGTGCAGTAACCCAAATGAGCTAAGAATAATGACCAGTGTGGTGGTCTTTTGTTGCATAATTTGTCGGAATAAAACGAAGAAAAAAACACGCTAATTGAACAAGATTTCAATAAAAAAAAATGCGAAAAAATATGAAACAATAAAATTGAATCGGCAAATCCGAAACAATCCAGAAGCCAAAACATGGTTTTGAACAAAAGCAAAAGAACATAACGGCGAACGTCAGAAAGCCCATTAATCAGAAGAATGGGTTTGTTTTACAAATCTACAAAACGCGGCGGCAGCGTCGGCGTCGTCGTCGGACGCCCATTGTAGATGGGCGAAAAGAGAAAAAAATAAACTAAGGCACTAGGCGCCAGACCCGGGTCAGCAATGTTGTTTTACTACTTTTTACAGGCCGGGTATTTTGTTGGTTGCAAATTTGAACGAGTTAGTGTGTAGTAAGCTTATAACTACAAACAATTTGAATAGAGGTATGCGTCTTTCTCCATGAAGGCTCTAGCTAAGCAAATTTCAGCCGGTACTTGGGGGTGGTCTCTGAGATACTTTGTATCTGATAAGCTTCTAGAAAAAATTCCCTGAAGGTAAAATTATTTGGAAACAAATTCCTATGGATTTAAATATTCATTAGTCAAATATTGAACGTGTCCGTTTTTGCATGTTTTGCATATCCTTAGGTCGTTTAAGAAGGTGCTGTTTCATAATCGCCCAGTACTTCTCGATGGGGCGGAGCTTCGGAGTGTCGAACATTTTCGGCACGAAATTCATCTTATCGTCCACATACCACTTCAGCACGTCCTTGGAGTAGTGGCATGAGGCCAAATCCGGCCAGAAAATTGTTGGGACGTTGTGGGCTTGCAGGAGAGGAAGCAGCCGCTTCTGGAGGCACTCTTTCATGTACACCAGTCCGTTCATCGTGTCCTGGGTCACGAAAGGCGCACTCTGCTTCGTGCACGTGCAGATGGCTTGCCAAACCAGGAATTTATTCGCAAAATTGGACATCTTCTGAGTGCGGAAATGCTTCGGAACGCTTATCCTTGGCTGTGAAAAACAGGTTGCCGGGGATCTTTTTGAAGTCGGCCTTCACATATATTTCGTCGTCCAAGATGCAGCGTTCAACTTTCGTCAGCATGTTGAGGTACAATTTCCTGACACGGGTTTTGGCAGACTTGTTCTGCTTCTCGTCGCGATTAGGAGCCTTTTGACCTTGAACGTTCGAAACTCGGCCTTAGTTTTGGCCTTCTGGACAAAACTTCGGCTTAGGTGCAGCTTCTTAACCACATCCTGAACGGAGGCGTTCGGGTTTCGGTTGAAGGCCCCAACTACGCGGTTGTGATTTTTGGTGTTGTACAGAATACTCTTTCCTTCACTGAGGAGCTTCCGATCGGTAGTCAATCGTTCCTCGAACCGCATAATCACTCGCGACACCGTGGAATTCGCAATTCCTAACGTTTTAGTGATGGAACGATGCAAGAGATCCTTTTTCTCGTGATGAATGCGCAAGATTTTATTACGCACGAGCTGTTCTTTCGAGTCCATCTCCGCGAGATTTAATCACAGGACTTTAAAACTTGCAGAATGTAAACAATGCACTATAAACTAAATCCACTCAAATTTTCATTAAATTCTAGCCAACGGTTAAAAAGTTAGAGCAATTTCATAGTGTGGCAATTTCATAGTGGACAACCTTTACATGAACCAAATCTCTGAAAACATACCGTAAACTGGGGGTACTTTGATCACCGGGGTAACTTTGATCAACATGAAATTTTTGCAGATAATCATCATTAACTAAGCAAAAAGTTAAAATATCTGGAAACTGTTTACTACGTTTGAAAGCCTATAAATTTAGTTACGAATAAGCTAAATTTGGTTTTTATTAGAAGATTTTTGATATTCCTAATAATGTAATTTTAAAAACTTAAAATATCTGGTTTTTCGAAGGCTCACAAACAAACATCTCTCCTGATCAAATTCAAGCATTTAAGAGCAAATGGGTTGTTTCATGTGAAAGTTCAACTTTTTTCTTTGTTTAGGTTTAGTTTAAGTGTTATTTTTAAGGTCATTTGGTGATAATATTCTTATATTGGAAAAAAACGGTGTATTTCCATGAGAAACCCCATATAGTAAAAATGGCTAAAACCCTATCAAATGGTTCAATTTGAAGAAAAAAAATACATGAGAACAGTGCGAGGACCTTGGGAATTGCATGAAGGTAAAATTTTATTTGTTTTTTAGGCCAAAAAAAAAAATTGAGAAATGTTTATAATTTTTACCCCTAGATGCATGCAGCAACATGGTCCATCTTTTGACTATAAATGTTTTTGAAAAAAAACGTTGAAAAACTCAGTATAGTCCTAACAAAAATTACTGTTATTAATGTATATGCTTTGTGTGCTTATTGGCACCATAACAAAAATTTTGAAGATGTTGCGGTACTTAAAAACCATAGTGATCAAAGTTACCCCGAAACTCGAAATCTGGTTTTGTAACAAACATTCAATTATTACCACCAATGTCTTTTGAATTTACTACGATCAATGATCATGTTTGATACTCCTCACCTCAGTAATGTAGGAGTCCGGCTAGTTTAGTTAAATTAGCAGGCTACGGTTTTCACCTTTCTGATCATGTCATATCAACCCGAGACGTTCAATAGTAAAGAAGCTAAACCAAACTGAAGCGTCTTTCATTTAAACGGCATCCTACAATTTTTCAGAAGTGGGGTTGAAGCAAGAAGAACCCGGTCTGGAAAACCCCGAATTCTCGAAAAAATATTTTTGCATGGATCTCCCGTGAAGCTGAGAAAATACGAGGCGTTCCGGATCTGTCGGAGAAAGCTGAAGGAGCAGCTTTTCCAGGCACCGGCGCTGTTGGACGACAGGCGGTGCTGGAACCGAAGATGCCGGATGATCGATTTTCCTGCTTCCGGACGATGGAAGGATTCCATTGGAAGAGTTCAATACGGAAGTTATTCTAGCTATTCTAGAAGTTCTCGTACGACAAGGCGGACAGAAACGATCCGGATGCTGTGGTAAGAGCTAGATGAGTAGCTGTTCCAGGCACTGACGCTGTCCAGATGACAGGTGGTGCTGGAGCCACAGATCGCGGAGTCCTTTTTCTCTCCTAGTCGACGGTCCGAGAAGCTGGAGGCGGAATTCACAGATGATCACTGCAAAATAAGGAGGTTCCGGAAGATTCTTTGAAAAATATGAATAGTGACTTTACTTAATTAAAGTAAAAAGCGATTCTATGATCACAGGGTCAGTATAAAGATTTGAGCGTTAGATTTCTAGAAAAAAATGTGGTATAAAATTGGAATTGAAATTTGCTATACCGACATATATTTTATATTTTTTATAATACATCGAGGACGATGAATCTGTCAGGATGGCCGAACTGTACACCCATAGAAGAGGTTGCAAAAATCCTATGCCTATTTAGCAAATCTCTGTGCCGATAATGCGCTGAAATGTGCACTGTGCCGAAGACGGTATGTTTGAAAAACCGTAACTGGCATAAGGACTCGGCTCCCAACCAAAATGATGACCACTACATTCAAGAAAAAACATTTTATGGGATTTCCTTCCTATTGGATAATTCATCCCAGAAACAAGAAAATAAAAATTAAAACCACAGCGCTGTGGTGAGAATCGAACTCAAAACACCAATTGTATCTTCTTGCCAGTCCGACATCCTAACCAGTGCACTATTCGAGCTTCATGCAGGACCAGGTATATTTGTCATAGGCTTTCTATTACCGATCAATCACAAAAAAACATACAACGGCGGCTTCCCGGCGTTTGGCCTCCTTTCAATGCATTCCTTTGTCTTAAGATGGAAACGGGAAAGGGAACAGGAGTGAAGGAACGGGAAACCCATTGTATGAGAACTGTGCTTTGCTTACTGCCTGCTTTTACATACACGCTATATATACACAGCTGCTGAAGCCGGGCAGCTTGGCCGGTGTTGTTTGCCGGTGAATTGAAGGAATGTGTTTGTTGTTGCTTTTGCTACATACACACGCACAGCTTAGCCGTGTTTGCCGGTCGATTGAATTAGAAGGATGTTTTTGTTGTTGCTTTTGCTACATTCACACGCACAGTGCTCGGTTCGCTGGCTGCCTGGTGTTGGCCGGTATTTATTTCCATCCTTCTTCGGCTTGTGATGCGATGGGGAGGGACGCGAAAACGTTTTTATTTTGTTTCATTCAGACATACGCAATTCGGTTGCGCTGGGAGGTTAATGCCGGTGGGCGCAAATCGAATCAGTGCCGGTCGCGTTATCTTCTTGTACCAATGATGCTATGAAATTGACTACACGCTATTGGCACAGAGGCTGAATTTTGGGTGTAGGAGTCCGGCTAGTTTAGTTAAATTAGCAGGCTACGGTTTTCACCTTTCTGATCATGTCATATCAACCCGAGACGTTCAATAGTAAAGAAGCTAAACCAAACTGAAGCGTCTTTCATTTAAACGGCATCCTACAGTAAGGGTTTTAAAAATTTTATATATTACGAAAAATCATCCCCTACCAAAATATTCAAAAATGAATGAAAAAAGTGATCAAAGTTCCCCCAGTTTACGGTACTTCCCTTAATTGAAAATGTCCGGACGACGCACGAGCTTACGAATAGTACTACGAATAGTACCTTTTTAACCCCTTTTTCCCCTATATTTTGTAAAAAATCCAGAAAAACACTGATTTGGACTTGAAAATTTTGAACAAAAAATAGACCTATCTTGTGTTATTTTTTACGAGGAATCAAATGAAAGCTGTTTGAGCCACTGCACGCATCGAGAAGAGGAGTTTTGACTATTTTACCCTCAATTCCCCTTCAATTTTTCAATTATTTGAGAAAAAAAGTTGTTCAGACTTGAAAATTTGGAATAAAATGAGATGTATCTTGTGTGATTTTTTCTGAGAAGTCGAATGAAGGCAGTTTAAGCCACCGAACACAGGTATAAAATATGAAAAAGGCGATCAAAACTATTTTGTGCTGCAACTATGCGTTTTAAATCTATAGCGTCTTCCAGAAAAATGACCAACATTATAAGGGCTATAAAAATTGATTAATCCATCCGGCAGAGAGTTAGAAAAACTAACTTGTTTAATATCTATTTAGAGTTATATTGTCTGAGAAAAGTTTTTAGCTTGTATCAATTCTTGCAACTGTGCCATTACTGTATCAGTAATCGTTTCAAACTTAAGATAATGTAATATAAAAATCATCTTTTTTCAGTTTTTTTCAACCTAACTTTTTTGCCAGTGATTCATATAAAATATTTTGTAGAGAGTTTTGGAGATAGTAAAACTGCACAATTTTGCTGAATTTACTGTAGAAAATGTTTGAAGTTTGAACGAGATATCTTAAAAATATTTAACAAAAATAGTTCTTCTTGAACTGGTTATATCTTTGATTTTTTTTTATTTCGAGAAATCGAATGAAGGCTATTTTAGCACGCATTGAAAAATGGAGTTATGGCCGTTTCCCCTCCATTCCTCAACATTTATCATATATTTCTGAAAAAGCATGTTCGGACTTGAAAATTTTGAACCTAATATTACTTACCGTCAAACGGGGCATCATGCAACAGCGGTGTTAGATGCAAAATTAATATAACACCACACCTAATCAATTTTTAATTTAATGTATTGTAATAATGTTATCTTTTTATGATAACAAAATGATGATGACATAACTCCTCGCATCTGAAGCTAGTTTTTTAAAGTTATTTATTTTTATATAACATTTGAAAAATAAAGCAATAAATGTATAAATTTTAACATTTTTTG
Source organism: Uranotaenia lowii (assembly GCF_029784155.1). NCBI lineage: Eukaryota > Metazoa > Arthropoda > Insecta > Diptera > Culicidae > Uranotaenia > Uranotaenia lowii. Next base: position 16,389,070 of record NC_073692.1, read on the forward strand.
ATGGCGTAAAAAACATTACCCAGTATGACGGATTGGCTTGATAATATTGCCTACAAACTTTAAACTGGTTTCCTCATGCTATACCAACACTGTTGGTTCAAAAATATATTTTTTAAAAAATCACTCATTTTTTTTAATAAATATTTTTACAATTCAGTTAGGTGTCTGGGGTAAAATGCAACAAAATGCAAATCAAAGAAACACCTTGTAAATCTCGTTTCCATGTGCTGGAATATGAATGTTTTGCATCACGCACTTGTGAACATTGAAATTTCATTCATCTAAACATTTATTTTCATGATTTCAGCTTGTAGAATTTTTCGTAGTATTATTTAGCCCCTAAATGTATGCAGCATCCTTATTTTCAGAAAAAATGTGGAAATTAGTTTTAACAGACGAAAAAATTACTGCAATTGGTGTTTTCATGCGTAATGGTCTTTAAAGCATCGCAAATACATTAAAAGCTATTAATTTTCATACGTGCTCATAAGATTTATTATTGAAATCAAAGTTTGTTGCAAGTTACCCCATTTTCTAAGGAGGGTGAAAATCGCATGTTTTTAGAAAATTAAAAATAACTAAAGAAACCAATAATTTTTCTAACTACGCCAATTTCATATCACATCATCCTTAAAACTTTTGATGCATAAGGGGTTGGGTTAACTGTGAATATAAGTTTTTCAGAAGCCATTGAAGTTGAAAATTGTTGCATGTTGCCCCAGTTGACAGTATCTTATGTGATTTTTTTTTTAAATCAATTCCCCTTCATTTTTAATAAAGTTAAAAAAGCATTTTCGGACTTGAAAATTTTGAACTAAATTTGACTTATCTTGTGTGTTTTTTTTTAATGAATTGAATGAAGGCTACTTGATCCATCGGAATCATCGAAAAATGGAGTTATGGCCGTTTTAACTCTAAATTCCTCGACATTTTTCGAATGTCGAGAAATTTCCGGGTTTTAGCCAGTCGATTCCGACAAATCTAAAAGAAAGAAAGCCCTATTACACTACATACAACAATCATAGACGCAACATGAAGAAAAACCAACCGCTCCCGGCCCAACGAATACTGTTCCCGGATCTAAGACCTCGTTTGGATTTTCGTTACGACAAATTGTTGTGGATTTATCATCAAACTTGTAAAAAAAAGTATTTTGGTCAATTTCATATTTATTGAGTTCTCTTGTTCGTAGCTTTGGTTTATTAACATTTTCATTTTCAAATACTTTCAAAGTTCTTATGAGTAAGTAAGTTGCTTCCACCAAACATTCAAATAATACATTCCAACAGTAAAATGTTTTATTTTTGTAAGATAATTGACGCCAATTAAATGAAAATATTTTTTTCTGTAGTTCTCTTTTTTTCGACCGAATGACAAAGATTTGACAACCAATCAACTATACCATACACTGATCGAACGCTTTTTTGTATATTAGATTTGAGAAGACTTAACGTTTCAACTCTATTTTTTCGTATCCTTCATGCTTTCTCTAGTAGTTAGCTCAAGCTGTGGATGAATAAATATTGAAAATCTGTTTCTAATTTCAAACTGGCGACTAGCTCTGTTTAGATCAAAATAAAGTCTACACTACTCTTTAGTTCTCTGTTCTGCGACGCTAATCGATCTTCGCGCTTAAAAATGCTACAATAAAGGCCTCCCATCTCTTTGGAAATGTTGCTTTCCATCAGTTTTTCGCGGACTGATTCGGTGTTTTAGCATAACTTTCTTCAACAACTGTCTTAGTTATCAGTGACTTTCTTCAGCTGATTCTTTTCTCTTTTTTGTGGCTAGTTTTATTTCATGTAGGTATGAATAGTTTACGCTTTGGAAAATTTTAAAGCAGATTTCAACAAAATTTAACCTTTGATTATTCAATTTAATTTTCGGAGAATAATTTCTGACAAATACAACTGATTAAAAAATTTAATTGAAATTCCCACAATATTTGATTGCTTTCATGTTAAAAATGGTTTATAAACTGAGCGATTTTTCCGTTTAACTTTAACGATGAGCTTACTTTATCCCTAGGCTTTAAGATTTTTTTTTTTGTGTGTAGATATTTTCATTTTATTAATTTTCTGATTGTTTTTGTGTTTGTTCTTGTGGTTTATGGATTATACTGTTTTTTGTTGATACTACTTCCAAGCCTTTGCTTCGATTCTATTCGCATATTTGAAAATATCTAAGCATATCTGGAAGTAGGATCACTGAACTGATCCTGTTAAAAAAATCTGTTCGTTATAGTTAATAGCTCTGTTCAATGACAAAGCCGCAGTATTTCCCATTAGTTGAAAAATTTCCACTGCAACGAAAATTATCTCATTAAACAGAACTAAAACTTTCGTATTTTGTTGAATCATTTAACAATTGACAGAAATGAATTTACTTCATCGGAATGTCTCCATTAACTCACAATGGTTTGTATCACATTAATACATGTTTCTTCTTATCAAGTTCGATAAACACACGCTTTTAAAGGAGTTATTGTTTTATCACATACACATTATATGTTCGTCCGGGAGCAATACTTATTAGAGTCAACAGGTGTTTTTTCCATTAAGGGATACATAATTCGGTAACATGGATGAATTGACGCACAAGGGACAATCTCAAACGTGAAACATCCACTCAACATCCAGAGCAACGTTATGAAAGTGAAGAAGTGATCCATAGAAGAGTATTTCTCCGCTAATTTGGTCAAACATATACGGTCTACACCCATCAGTCGGTCCACTCCTCGACGGTGTCTTCTTCCTCGAAGAGCTCGCTATCGGTGCTGTCTTCCCCGTCCGAATGTCAGCTGTGGCCAGCAATGCGTGCCGAAATGATTGATCCTTTTGGTGGCCGGGGAACTCGGATGGTCGTTTTTGTTCCACTGCCAACACTCGCTATCAACATCTGATGAGAACCGGACGAGGGACGCTCCAAACACAGACAACACCACGTGTCACATCGGATGAAAAGAAAAAGGCCTGAAATTGCAAAAAAAAGAAACAATAAAAATACCCGCACTTGACTCAAATGAAGCTCCATTCCTACCTGCGACAAACCACAGCAAAAGGGCAGGCCATGAATTCATAAACGACGCCGCAAACAAGATGGTGGATCCGAGCAAAGTAATCGCACATGTTAAAATGGCCGGCGTTGTCGACGTTGTTTGATCGTATCGAGGGAACAGCATCAGAATTGCAGCCGGAATAAATACCACTGAATAACAATTTTTTTTTTGGTGAAATGTTTTCGTAAAATAACAAGTATTGATCACAATTACCATTAACTCCTACAATAATCGTGTTGGTCTCCCAACACATCAAACCGGAAGCCGTCAGCAAACTTCCAACCAGAATCAAAACGATAAAGGCAACGGTAATCCGCCAGCTGGCCGTCGTAGGCAACCGCAACGTCCTACCGTCCAGCGGACCTGCGGCCGAAACCTTCACCTTCTGCCGGTACTCATCGACAATCGCATCGATGTCCGTCGAGCTGTCTTCGTCGCTTTCGGTGTTTTCCGGTTTCGCCAACGCTATACACTCGATGTCAGATACCTGATCGGAGAGGACCGTTGATTCGATCGTTCCGACCGAGGGCGGACTGTCCGGTGCCTTTGGCGATGGCGGTTCCCCGAGCAGCAACCATTCCCGTTCGTGTTCCTCGCGGATGGTGCTTTTATTGTTGCCAGATCGTGGCCCGCTGCCCTGTAGCATGTGGTGGGCAATCGAGGCCGCTGCCGAGGGTCTTCGGAAGAACCATGCGGATTTTTTCGATTTGTGATTGATGGTAGGCGGAGCGCTGGTCGGTTTTGTGGGGTTGTTGAGTCGACTGTAAGCCAGCGATGAATCATCTGCAGGAGGACGAATATTTAACTTAGCTTAGGTATATCTAACTTTTATCATACAGTGACGAAATCGTGAATCCGAAGAATATTTCAATAATGTAGTGATGAGAGCCATATTTGATTTTTTTTGTCTCAATCCCATAAATAAGAGTGCAATTATTTACATTTAACAGTTCTTATGAACGACCCCTTTTCTGCCATCTGTTACAAAGTTTGAAATCAATTTCTTGTCATGCAAAACTCTCGTGTATGAATCCTTTTCTGATGCATAATATCATGATTATTGCAAATACATAGAATAATTAGTATAGATATTAATACAGATGACCAGATGTACAAACTCGAACAAAAAATCTTGAGAATCTTGTGTAAAACTTCAAATGCTCTATTTAAAAGAAGCCTTTTAAAATTGATGAAAAACAGTGCCATCAATTGCATGATTTGTAACTTTTCAACGGCACAATAGATAGCACTGCTTCTAGAAAGCTCTTTTAAAAGAACATTTTTTCGAAAGGACGCAATAATATAAGAACTCATAAATAAATAATTCAAATGGTTCAATTAGATAAATAGTTCTATATAATTGGAATAACATTAAGCTGAGAAAAATAGCTTCATAATAATTCTATAGTGACTGCCGAAATAACAAACAGATGTTCAAGCTCTAATCATAAAATTCCATAAATTTGTGTTAAATTTCAACAAGCCTATTTGAAATCATAGCAGTCAGCGATTTACAGCTATTTGTATATAAGGAGCATAGTAACTCAAGTTGTTATGCACGTAGTAAATAAGCATCCTAGCAGTTCTGGTTGCTATAGTAGTAGTGAATAACAACGACTAAGCTATAAAATCAACCAGCCTAGTATCATAAGTTGTCCAGTAATTACCGATAATCGAAAACGTAAAGACGTGTTCTTCAATAGGTTATGTGCCCAGTCACGCTATACCTAAGAGTGCAGTAAAGTTTGAAAGGTCATGAAGTCTGTGGAAAGTTTCCGATTCAAGATGAACTGTCCGAAGAAATTTGGCATCGTGCAGTTCGCTGGCGAGAACTACAACACGTGGAGGTTTCGAGTGGAGACTCAACTTTCGGCGTATGGAGTGAAGGACACTATCACGGCGGATCCCCCCCAGAGAAGCGGCAGTGAATACAGCGTTTTTCGAGAGGGAAGAGAAAGCGAAAGCACTCCTGGTGGCGTTTATTGCGCATTATCATTTCGAGTACGTGCGCGACAAGGAGACGGCCAAAGAGATGTGGACGTTGTTGGACGTTGGCAAGTACCTTCGCTAAAAAGGTTTTGCCTCCCAGACGTACATTAGGCGGTCCTTGGCTATGCTGCAGATGGGAGAAGGGACGTTGCTGGTGGATCATTTTCTTCGTTTTGATAAGCTGATGAGACAGCTGAAGGATGCCGGTGCCACGGTGACTGAGCTTGACATGGTGAGTCAGCTTATCATATTGTTGCCACCCAGCTACGACGTCGTAGCCACGGCGATGGAAAATATGGACGATCAACAAATCAGGCTTGATACAGTAAAAGCACGCCTTTTAACAGAGGAGAGGAAGCGTTCTGGAAGAGAATTCGGATCGGGTGTTTTCAACGGTTATGACGAAATGGCGTTTGCGGCCTAATCTGGAAAAGGACGTAGGAGTTTAGCGAATTTTCCCGGGAAATGCTACAATTTGTGGAAAGGTCGGGCATAAGAAGCATGCTTGTCCCGAGGCGAGACGAGCGGACAAGGTGCAGGTTGCGAAAACTTCATTCAACAGGGAGTTTGCACTGGTGCGAAGGTGTCTAGCAATCAATACTAAGTCGAGTGGGTTCTCGATTCGGGTGCAAGCTGGCACATGGCCCGCGACAAATGCATTTTTTACGACATTACGCGACGTTCGTGAGCCACTTCACATCGACAGCGCAAAGGTTGGTGAGGTAATGATAGCAACGAAGGACGGTACCGTGAAAGACGTGTCGGCCGTTGGGAGAAATCAGTACCTACAAGTTGTCGTTCGGCATTTTGCTGTGCGTCAAGCAGCTCAAGTACAAAGTGCTGTCGTTGGCAAGACTACTGAAAGTGGGTGTGCACGTGGAGTTCAAACCTGACTGTGAAATTCTGAGGAAGGGCAGCGGCACAATCGGTGTTGCTAAGACGAAAGGCAACCTCTTCTATTGGCGGATGAGTCGTGTTTGCAAGGCCCTAAGTGCGAACGATAGAATGATTATTCCGGAGATAGTACCACTATTTCCCGAGCAAGAGCATGAGAGCGTAAAAGAAGAAACTGAAGAGGAATGTCGAGAATCCGACTGTAGTAGCACTGCTGGAGATGATGAGGAAGAAGATGACAGCGACGAGTAAGGCGCAACCGCACTCCCACCACAAAAAGGTAGCAACGAACCAAACGTGGTAGTTCCCTGTTCTAAGTCATCGGGAGTGCAGCAGACCAAGTTGGTTTTCTTCCACAGCGAGCTCTTTCTGCTGTTGTTAATCTCAAACAGGTTCCTGCACGTTGTAGCGAGGTTGAAAGGCGGCAAGCGATCCAGGGCGAGCAAATGGCTTTGCAGGATCATCAGACTTGGACAGTTGTTAAACGGTAAAAAAAACGCCGTTTCAAAATTGGATGCCCAGCCAGACGAAGTACATGAGGTTCTCGCTGGGGGATTCCAAAGCATCTACCGGTTACAGATCCGCAGTTCAACATAAGCCAAGGTGTTGATATAATCATTGGAGCTGCTCTGTTCTTCGACCTTCTACAATACCAGCAATTTTCCCTTGATTCCGATTTTCCGACGCCACAGAAAACGGTCCTCGGATACGTCGTTTGTGGCTCATTAAAACAGCCAAATGCAGAGCCTAGAGAGCTGCAAGCATGCCACATCAGCGTTGACGATAGCCT
>NC_073692.1:16396300-16444617 GCF_029784155.1 Uranotaenia lowii
GATGCTTTTTGACGTACATTTTTCAATTCTGCTGTAGTTACTCTCAATTTTATTCACACTTTTATATTCTAGCTAAGGTACAAAAAACCTAACTCAATTCTACAAAGTAAATTCACACGATATACTTACCACTAAAGATAGCAAACAGTGCCCCGATGGCCAACCCGATCATCGTTCCCGGCCCACCGGTTTCATTGTACGCGACCAGGTGTGTCAGGATCAGAACGCCCACGGTCCACCGCCCTCCGGTTCCACTGGCCACCGCATCCCACACCGATCGAGGAGCTGGCTGGGCCCTGCCGGAGGTTGACACAGAGAAAGAAAACATTAAGCTGAGCTGCTGAGTACAATGTTTTCCAACAATATCATCCACCCCTAACTAAGTACCAGCCCAGGTAACAGAACATTGATCAAAAGTCATCCCCGTTTGAATAATTAAGCGCTACACAATACCGCACGCCATCGAATCAACAACTTTTTCCCATCAAAACTTAATCAACCGGTTGCGTTGGGGCGTGTCAATGAACTGAATTTCTAAAGTTCAAAAGTTGTTGAAATTTTGTATATACATTTGAGTCCAACTTACATTATAAAGCTCAAACAAAGGAGTGATTTACGAATTGTTGATTGAATTCTTGAATTGCCACGTTCTATAATTTGTCAAAGCTCCAGTATCCTAAAGCGAGGCCAATGGGCTTTTTGCGGGGGAAGAGGGTGGTTTGATTCGATAATGGCTTCCAGAGCGTGAAACTTCTGCTAAACCCCCTCGAGGTAGAAAAAACTACCCGGTTTCACTTGGAATTGTGAATCTCGCCAAACAACTGGCACGGCTAAGCCCAAAAAGATTTATCTACACAGAAATAGGTTGAATAAAAATATATGTATTGCTACCAGAAGAAGGTGTATACTCACATGATTTGGGGTTATTTGGAGAGACACAACGAGCACGTGCCTCGAGCTTGGAAAACGACGACTTTCCCACTCACACACAGGTTGAAGGGAAAACAGCAAACCGGGGTCCACGGTCCGAAAAGTTCTCCGGTCGATGTGTCTTGTGTTTGCCTTCTTATTTTGCCGGATTTCCCAGCACATTCACAACAAAGAAGTTTTCCATTCGAATTCCACCAAAGTCGACAACTCCCAGGTGAGGTTTTGCTCCTTGCTCAGCCTACAATCAGGCGTTTTCCACCAAAATCCTCACCTAATTTATGTCTGATCGCAATTAAGCACGGCCTTTCGAGGGTATTATTTGCTTCAATCTAAAGCGCACTTTTTTCCACCAACAGCACAGAGGCAATGCTTTTGAAGTTTTGTTGTTTGCCTTTGATTTTTCACACAATTTGCTGCTGCTTCTGGCAGTTTAGGATTCAGCATTTCCGTTCATGGCGCTATTTCTGTTGTTGTTGTTTTGCTGACCCCCCAAGTGGATTTCTGTCACGCGAATGCAAAAAGGATAGGGCTAAGGCGGCGTTTTGTTGATGGATACTAAGAAATCGATGTTTGCTCTAGCTTTGAGCTAGTTGAGCCGAGTTGAGAAAATAGCTATCGGAACGAAGCTTTCGGTTTCTTTTCTAGGGATTTCTAATTTGGAAACAAAGAACAGTCTGTTGAGCTTGGGGAATACTTTGAAGCTCCTCAAGTAGCGAAATCTAAAACTGGCCACGCAAATAAGTGGAAAGTTTTTTTGGAGACAGTAAAACGAACCCAAGACGAAAATTTTTTCATGCTCTTTTGGTTTTCAAAAAAAAATTTTCCCACCGCCCCCCCTATTTCAATATTTTAAAGCTCATCGCCCCCTAAAGGTGTTTTGGAACAGGTTTGTTCAGAAATGCAACAAAAATCGGCATCATTTTTGTCATTTTTGTCATTTTTGTCATTTTTGTCATTTTTGTCATTTTTGTCATTTTTGTCATTTTTGTCATTTTTGTCATTTTTGTCATTTTTGTCATTTTTGTCATTTTTGTCATTTTTGTCATTTTTGTCATTTTTGTCATTTTTGTCATTTTTGTCTTTTTTGTCATTTTTGTCATTTTTGTCATTTTTGTCATTTTTGTCATTTTTGTCATCTTTGTCATTTTTGTCATTTTTGTCATTTTGTCATCTTTGTCATTTTTGTCATTTTTGTCATTTTTGTCATTTTTGTCATTTTTGTTATTTTTTGTGTTTTTTGTCATTTTTGTCATTTTTGTCATTTTTGTCATTTTTGTCATTTTTGTCATTTTTGTCATTTTTGTCATTTTTGTCATTTTTGTCATTTTTGTCATTTTTGTCATTTTTGTCATTTTTGTCATTTTTGTCATTTTTGTCATTTTTGTCATTTTTGTCATTTTTGTCATTTTTGTCATTTTTGTCATTTTTGTCATTTTTGTCATTTTTGTCATTTTTGTCATTTTTGTCATTTTTGTCATTTTTGTCATTTTTGTCATTTTTGTCATTTTTGTCATTTTTGTCATTTTTGTCATTTTTGTCATTTTTGTCATTTTTGTCATTTTTGTCATTTTTGTCATTTTTGTCATTTTTGTCATTTTTGTCATTTTTGTCATTTTTGTCATTTTTGTCATTTTTGTCATTTTTGTCATTTTTGTCATTTTTGTCATTTTTGTCATTTTTGTCATTTTTGTCATTTTTGTCATTTTTGTCATTTTTGTCATTTTTGTCATTTTTGTCATTTTTGTCATTTTTGTCATTTTTGTCATTTTTGTCATTTTTGTCATTTTTGTCATTTTTGTCATTTTTGTCATTTTTGTCATTTTTGTCATTTTTGTCATTTTTGTCATTTTTGTCATTTTTGTCATTTTTGTCATTTTTGTCATTTTTGTCATTTTTGTCATTTTTGTCATTTTTGTCATTTTTGTCATTTTTGTTCATTTTTGTCATTTTTGTCATTTGATTTAATATAACAGAAAAAAAATTTAAAAAAATTCTTACAAACAAATTAATGAGCTGTGGAATATCTAAATTTTAGAAAAAATCAAAAATGATTGTTTTATCAGTTATGCAAACAAATTGATTCTTTTTGTCATTCATTTTTCTATCAACCGTCGGAGTTTCAAATACCGTCTACTTATATTTTGATAGGATTTTTTTACTGGCGTAGGAGACTTGATTTTGTTAAAGATTTGATCGTTCACAGTGAGTCTTTTAAGAAAGCTAATAGAAATCAGCTACAAATGACTATTTGCTTCTAAAAGATAAATTCATAATCCTGTCTCAGAAAAAGTCTTTCCTATTCTTATCAGGATAATTTGAAATAAAAATCCTTTTATTTTTTTCCTCTTTCCGTATCCTCTAACTCGATTTCGTAAACTGCCACCCACTCTTGCTAATAAATATTTCCGAAAAAAAAGACGCATCGAGGCTCTGATCTAAGTGACGGTTATGGGAATGATGACGGGCGAGACCTTTTCAAGTCGGAATAACGCTTTACAAAACGGCAAAATGTATTCGCCTGGAACTGAGAACGTTTTATGTTTCTATATCGTAGGAAGGAAGGTGATTTGGAGGAAAAATGGATCAGAGAAAAAAAAAAGTACGGAAAAGCGTCTCGTCCCACATCATAGACGCATAAACACACACAGCCGACCGAGTCTGTTCGCCTTTTTCTTCCGGGAATTTCCATATCGGATCGGATCCTTCGTTGGTGGATGCCTTCTCTTTATCCGCCCCATCGGAAGGCCGAGATTGAATTTCGTTTGTAAACACATCAATTGGGTGTGTCTGAAACGACGACGACAACGGTGACTCTCATTCCAGTTACGACTTCCTGTTGCTGCTGGAACTTTATGATTTTGGAATCAGGTCCTTCCTTCCTTGTGAAGGTGATGGTGTCGAGGGAAAAGTTTTGGGCCCGCGTTGATTGAAAAAATAAACGCTATTTGTCTGTGCGATACGGTCAATTTAAACAATTTAGTCTGTAAATATTGTTTAGGAGTATTAGCAGATGATTTACTTAAAGCTGTTCATTTAATTTTTTTGTGAAACGACACCTCAATAATCTAGAGTTTTTGTTTATAGAGAAAAAATCACTTTGAATTTCATGGAAGTAGGCGTTTGTTTAATGTGACAGACGCGTTTTTTGGAGCTGAAAATTTTTTATTACCAAAATTTCAACAATTTAATGTAAATTTAAATTCGGTTGTCGATTTTTTAATCAGTAATACCTAAAGTGTTAACGTGATGGATAGTTTCATCTATAGAACGCCGTTTTATCGAACTGTCTGGTGTTGTGAAAAATGTGATCATGAATGGGAGTTGAGAAATCAATGGGAAATTAGAGTATAGTCCAAGAAGTTGTGGTCTGTGGAAGAAACTTAATACAGTTGGACTGGGAATTAATATCAGAGTTATTGACTAAAGGAGAACCAAATTAAAAAGTTTCCATTATGTTATTTGTTTCCACATGGTGAAAATGCAGAGGATGGATTACGATGGTTGTCTTGATTGGGAAAAACCAGAAAAATTGTAGCGTGCATCAAGATCCAGAAAATTTAGCTAAGTATCCGTTTATTTCATTTTTTATTCTTTCCACAAAAAATTTTTTGGTTGGAGTAGTTCCAAGGTAAGATGATGAGTATAAATGTATAATTATTTATTGATATAATATTCAAAATAGCTTAACTCTATTAAAGGGGATCAGTGGGGGGTTGGATAGGTCATCAAACGAACGAAAGACTGAAATACAATGGATTATGGGTTCAAGCCAGCCGGAGTATCTCGGCAAGTTTGGAATTATGCGAAGGATACTAGGGTATCTTTTCATAATTCTAAATTTGTTTCGAACAGTTGGTAGAGTTAATGTCTTTGTCTGAACAATTTGTTCTCTCACTGTCATCTTTGTACTCACGAAATCACTGTCTGAACAAACCTGGAGGCATCGGCAAATCTGACAGGTTTGCGTCGGGGGTCTTCAAATTTTACTAAAATTTCAAATTTGTGTCGTTTTTGCACATTTAAAAAACTCAGATTGAAAAAATGTTTATATTTTTTATATTTTAACAATTTTTCTACTTATGCAGATAGCACACGCATCTATCCTAAGGTTGACAGATTTTTTTCAGCACGGAACCGAGCCGGACAATTCCGGGCTATTTTATATAAAAACCTGGCCAAATCCGGGCATTTAAAAACCTTTCCTGATTATTTTTATTAAACTCGCTCAGATAATTTTATTTTTGACGCATAAAATCGGGCAATCTGGCAACCTGAAGACCTCCCAACTGCAAATTTTAGGTAATGAAAAAATCTCTATCTTTAATGTTTTTTGAGACAGTTTTTAGTTATATGATTCAAATTAAATTTTCTAAACTCCAATTCCTGCTTTTGAGAGAATTGACCTGAACACTTCGAATAAAGATTAGATATGTATGTATGTATGGTTCCCCCATCGGTAGTAAGGTCCAGCCTATGTCTGTGTGGCTTGGCCTTCGAATTTGAGGGAGTCATCCAACCTTCAGAGACCTACAATGGTTGGCAATCCACTCCGCTTGCAATAGTCTCTTCGGTTGCATTCCCTCTGAAATATATAATTGTGTATACCATGAAATACATCTTACCCGTCGGCAACTTATGGGATTCGAACCCAACAGTTTTTTCTTGCCGATACCGGGAATCGAACCCAGCAGTACGCCTGGGTTACCAGACTCGCGCCAGCCTATCCACTTGACCACATCAGCGCTACTTCGAATGAAGATTAGATATGTCCAAAAAATATAATAAATAAGCAGTCGAAACAAAAAAGGTTTTTAAAAACAACATAGAAACAACAAATTTCCCCCACATAGAACAAGAAAGTTCATTTGCGGTTCATTAGAAAGCGCGACAAAAGCTCTCTAGTCAGGGAAGCTTTTTTCAAATCCCTGAAGCTATAATTTTTTTTATAATAATGAAGCTATAATTTTTTTTATAATCTTTTTTGAAAAGCGTCATTTAAAAAAAAAATTGTTTCGCTCCAGTTTCCTCCAGCGGCAGGAGTATTGATAACACGGGATGGCGGTGTGGAAAATGATGTAATTTTCCTTCGAGAGCAAAATTAACGTCAAATGTCAAGAACATGAAACGAAGTTGTGTTTACATCAAACAGCACGAATTAAAAACGAAATGGCTAATGGTATCGTCTGCGACAAAATGGCCAATTATGTGGTTGAATGTGACATCTTCAGCAGCATCATATTTTGTCCACTTTTCTCAAGAAGGGAGAAATTTTCCACCTACACACAGGGCCGAATTTCGAAATTATTTATTTGGGGCATTTTACACGGTAGGCTATTGCGGGGCTGTATTCAGGTTAAGTTTGTATACAACGCTTTTAGTAGAGCTGGATGAATCGGATAAAACTTTAAGGTAATTCGTGCAAAATTTGGGATTCATTCATTTGCTGTAGCTATCCCACGATTCCCCCCAAACGCAGCCCTGCAAACACCCACTCCACCCAAACCCAAGATGACATAAAAACAAACCTTTTGTTCACCACCATCGCCTAAACCGTGGAAAAACCAGCAAACAGAGAAAGCGCTCGCCTTCTCGTTGGTATGTATTATGCTCTTTTTGCTACCCTTGAGACGATTTGTCGTCCTCGGGGACGAACTTTCCTTTGGCCGCAAGTAAAGAAGCTAAAGCACTACAGACAGGTGTACGGATCATTTCAAGGTATTTTCTTACCGCTTTGTTGCTGTCTTTGGGGAAGGAAGAACAGCACCGATTTCGGTTCTTTGTAAGAACACTAAGGTAGTGTGGGAAGACGAATTTTACGAGCCTGACGCTAATTGTTGTCTGGTGCTTTCTTATGAGGTAGCGCGCGCTTCGAGAACTTTTATTGCGGTTTTCTTTCTGTTGATTGATGGTGTTTTTGGAACTGCGAATACTCGAGTTATCAGGAAATCGACTCAGTGTGAAGTTGAGCAACACTTATCTTGACCGCCAATCCGCTTTCTTAGTAGGTTTACTCTAGTAAACCTACTGTCTATGCTGATTCAAAAAAAACATTAAAGTTTTATCAATGTGATCGAAACATAATTGTAGAAATACTACCAGAGCCATGCCATGGACTATTTTAAAATCCATTTGTGTCTTCCCAGGTAACAATTTTAGTTTTATACGAGTGCTTTAAATTCTTATACATCAGAAGCGTTTTATAAAAGGCGCATTTAATACATCACAGCGATTTATAAAACGCTTATACATCCAAAGGGAAAAGTAATCCTCGAGCAGCCTGGAATTTAAATGAAGTTTCATATCCCTCAACTCGAATTACATAGATCGACCTACGAAAAAATTCCAACCAGTTTTTTTTTTGTTTGAAGTAATATGTAGCAAATGTTTCTATTTTAACTCTAAAACACTCTATAAAACCATTTATCCTACTAAGTGATATTTAAAGGCGCCAAAACAGCTGGTGTGTATAACAATGAAAGAGCCATCTTTATTTTTTACTTTTTGAAATACCTATGACCTGTTGTATCATAAAACATGCTGAAAATTTTAAAATTGAAGAAAATTACAAATTACATGGTTTCGTACGTACAATTTTTACGGTAATATTCTTGTTTCCTACACCCATAGCAGAGGTTGAAAAAATTCAAGGTCTATCTAGCCTTTGTGCCGAAAATGCGCTGAAAGGTGTACTGTAACAAGGATGATAAATATGATTGAAAAAGCACAGGTTCACTTTATGAATTTACGTTGAATCGGGAGGACCAACATGAAGAGTGTTCTGAAGGTTCACTATATTTATGAATTTACGTTGGATCGGGAGGACCAACATGAAGAGTGTTCTGAAGGTTCACTTTATGAATTTACGTTGGATCAGGAGGACCAACATGAAGAGTATTCTGAAGGTTCACTTTATGAATTTACGTTGGATCGGGAGGACCAACAGGAAGAGTGTTCTGAAGGATCACTTTATGAATTTACGTTGGATCGGGAGGACCAACAGGAAGAGTGTTCTGAAGGTTTACTTTAAGAATTTACGTTGGATCAGGAGGACCAACAGGGAGAGTGTTCTGAAGGTTAGCTTTATGAATTTACGTTGGATCAGGAGGACCAACATGAAGAGTATTCTGAAGGTTCACTTTATGAATTTACGTTGGATCGGGAGGACCAACAGGAAGAGTGTTCTGAAGGATCACTTTATGAATTTACGTTGGATCGGGAGGACCAACAGGAAGAGTGTTCTGAAGGATCACTTTATGAATTTACGTTGGATCAGGAGGACCAACATGAAGAGTGTTCTGAAGGTTTACTTTAAGAATTTACGTTGGATCAGGAGGACCAACAGGGAGAGTGTTCTGAAGGTTAGCTTTATGAATTTACGTTGGATCGGGAGGACCAACAGGAAGAGTGTTCTGAAGGTTCACTTTATAAATTTACGTTGGATCAGGAAAACAAACAGGAAGAGTGTTCTGAAGGCTCACTTTATGAATTTATGTTGGATCGGGATGACCAACATGAAGAGTATTCTGAAGGTTAACTATGTGATGGTTAACGACCTTTGAAAAAAAAAGTTCATCTATATATATAAAAAGCAATTATCTGTATGTTTGTTTGTTTGTTTGTTTGTTTGTTTGTCCTCTATAGACTCAGCCGCCTTAAGAGCTAGAGATCTGAAATTTGGCATGGATGCTCATTAGGACCAGGAATGATGAAAAATGTTTTTAGATTTTTGGACGACCCCTTCTGAAGGGGGTCGTCCATACAAGACAAACATTGTTTTCACGTTATTGACGTTATTTTCCGTCGGATTGTGATGAAAATTTGCACATGAGTGTTTTGAGAGACGAGCAACCGATTACAGTTATCAAATTTAGGGTCAGGGGTCGGCAAAAGGGGTCGTCCATATCCACTGATTAATGTTTTTGCGATATTGGCTTTATTTTACATTGGATTGTGATGAAAATTTGCACATGAGTGTTTTGAGAGACGAGCAATCCATTACAGTTATCAAATTTAGGGTCAGTGGTCGGCCAAAGGGGTCGTCCATATTCACTGATTAATGTTTTTGCGATATTGGCGTTATTATACATCGGATTGTGATGAAAATTTGCACATGAGTGTTTTGAGAGACGAGCAATCCATTACAATTATCAAATTTAGGGTCAGGGGTCGGCAAAAGGGGTCGTCCATATCCACTGATTAATGTTTTTGCGATATTGGCTTTATTTTACGTTGGATTGTGATGAAAATTTGCACATGAGTGTTTTGAGAGACGAGCAATCCATTACAGTTATCAAATTTAGGGTCAGGGGTCGGCCAAAGGGGTCGTCCATATCCACTGATTAATGTTTTTGCGATATTGGCGTTTTTATAGATCGTATTGTGATGAAAATTAGCACATGAGTGTTTTGAGGGACGAGCAATCGATTTCAAGTTTCGAATTGCGGATCAGAAGTCGGCTGAAGGAGTCGTCCATACCCAACTTTAATGTTTTTGCGATTTTGACGTTATTCTACATTGGATAGAGATGAAAATTTCCGCATAGGAGTTTTGAGGGACGCTCTTTTGCTTTCAGGTTTCAAATCTTGACTCAGGGGTCGGCAAAAGGGGGTTATTATCTGTTCACTGTTTTTACGATATTCTCTTGATTGAGCATAGAATTGTAATGAAAATTGACACATGGGAGTTTAACAGAAAAGATAACTGATTTCAGGAGTCAAGTTTTGAATCGTGGTAAAAAAAAGGCCGTCCATGTTAGTTGCTCACTGTTTTCGCGATATTGTCATGATCATGCATCGGATTGAGATGAAAATGTTTAGATGAGGATTATAAACTATGAGCAATTGACTCCAGGTAGCATGTTCCGTGTCAAGGGTCGGCGAAAGGGGCGTCTTTATTCACTGTTCACTGTTTTCAAGTTCCTGACGTTATTTTACATATAATTTAAAAAAAAAATGGCACAAGGGAGTTTCGGGCCAAGGGACAGAAAATGAGGGTTTCATTGAAAGTTCAGTGTTTTGTGCAATGATTTTGTTCGAGACAGTTAATTGATACCAATTTATGTGTGAAGGTCAAGCAAAAGAGTCGTGCACATAAACAAATAGGACATGTTTCTGCCATAATGTCTAGATTTTGCAGCCGATCGAGAAGAACACTCTCACATAAATTATAATAAAAATCCAATCAACCGTTTAATTTGAATTTCAAGTAATAGTAATAATAGCGACTTTAAACACTGTTGATTTTTTTCCCCAAAATTGTTGAAAGAATGTTTCGAATTCATTTTCTAAACTCATTTTGACGTACCAATGATTTAAAGCGAAACGAAGTTCGTACGGGATCAGCTAGTTAAAGTATAAGAATAAGGTTCGGAATCACCAGTTTGAACAGTCCAGTACAAAAAGTAGATTTGAAAAGATTAGCTTATTGGATCTAGATTAAATAGAAGTTTGTCTCGAGCACGTTGTCTAGTATAAACAAGTTGGAAACTTGTTGTTCAGTTCGGAAAGACTGGAGTGACAAATCGAGACAGTTGATGTCGCCCAAAACAAATGTCTTTTTTTAAAGTTCCACAATGCTTGAGAAAGCATATCTCGTTCCAGAATTCATTGAATTGAAGGAAAGATGTTTTCCGTCAGTTCTGATTTTTATTCATGAAAATCGATAATACCTTGTTAGTAGTCGTAGTAGTAGTGAGAATATAGAAATATAATGGAATCATAGCATTAGATTTTTGAGGATGAAGAGACAGTGGAAATTCTTTGTTTAGATATATAAT
This sequence comes from Uranotaenia lowii, assembly GCF_029784155.1. Taxonomy (NCBI): domain Eukaryota; kingdom Metazoa; phylum Arthropoda; class Insecta; order Diptera; family Culicidae; genus Uranotaenia; species Uranotaenia lowii. The sequence goes on from NC_073692.1 coordinate 16,407,006, forward strand.
TGAAGGAAAAGGAGCATCCCGGCGTGTTCACGCATTAAGGAGGTCTGATAATAATAGAGATTTGGTTTGAATAAGACACCTGTGGAAAAAGGTTCTAGGAATATATCTGGATCAAGAATGGAAGAAAGTTCACGAATGGCTTAACAAATAAAAGTACCACGATATTTGAGTGTCACGAGCTAGCTTATTTCTAAGTATACTACAAACGTTATATACAACTGTGGGAAAAATGAACTTATTCAGAGCAAGCATTAAGACAAAACATTTAAATATTGACATGAATAAGCATCAAAAGAGGTGTTAACCTTCCCATGCCGTTCGCAAAATATCCGTTTCGGGGAAATTTGAGTTGTAGTTTGATTTCGTTCTCCTGGCTGTAAATGTTAACCGATTTTGATGATATTATATTCATTGTGTAGGTAATTTGTTCTTATTACTCAAAATTTTAAAATAAAGTCGATATATATTTCCAAGTTATCAGAAACTGGTTCAGAAAGTGAAAAGTCCGAAAAATCAATTTTATTTTTAAAATGCTCATAACTTTTGACAGCTTTTCTGTATTTAAGTGTTTCATTGATGTTTGAAATCGTCAAGAATCCATCTATCCGACAGTGTATAGATATGTTGGGGTGCAATGAAAGTTTTGACCGCTATCTCAGAACTTCCGGTAGAAAAAAATCTAACTTTAAAAAAACGATATCCAATTTTTGCTTTGCTTAGCTGTATTTCATTTCCCAATGAACCGATTTTCAAAACTCAAATTTCAATTTTTTGACGTTAATTTCATTATTTTCATAGAACATACTTGGTCTGTCAAAATTCCTAGTTCTTCAGTATATTGGAATGATGATAAAGAGATTTTAAATGTGCGCTTCGGGTCATATTGACCCGAACGGCATGGGAAGGTTAATTACAGTTTCGCTAAAAACCCGTATTTTGGATTAAGATCGAAGAAGTGAAATCAAAAATTTCTGGTTGTTGCTTGTTCCCAGTTTGAAATTTAACTTTTAATCTTTGTGTAGGGGGGAGATGTGTAGCCGATGATTGCGAGCACGACACTCTCTCGGCTGGTAGGCCTTTTCCGAGTCAACGAGTACTACACGCACACACACGACGGCTAAGCTGCCGCGTCGTGAGCGGTCGTCAGTTAACAAACGATCTTCAGTAAGGCAGGACGTGTGTCTCCCGTTCAGCCGATGAGTGCTAAGCGAAGCTGCACAGGTGTGTCGTCTACAACCGTGCATCGAGCCAAAAAACGAGCCGGACTATCGACTTACAAGAAGGTAGTGACTCCGAATCACGATAATAAACAAAATACGACGGCCAAAGCGCGATCCCGGAGGCTGTACACGACGATGCTGACGAAGTTTGACTGCGTGGTAATGGACGACAAAACCTACGTCAAAGCCGACTACAAGCAGCTTCCGGGACTCCGAGACAGGAGTTTTATACGACAAAAGGAAGGGGAAAGGTAGGAGATATTTTCAAGCACATGAAACTGTCAAAGTTCGCGAAGAAATATCTGGTTTGGCAAGCCATCTGTACCTGTGGATTGAAAAGCAGCATTTTCATAGCTTCCGGGACTGTCAACCAAGAAATTTACGTGAAAGAGTGTTTGAATAAACGTCTGCTGCCTTTCCTGGAGAAACACGGTTGTTCCGTACTGTTTTGGCCAGATTTGGCATCTTGCCATTACGGTAAAAAGGCCATGGAGTAGTACGCCGCCAACAACGTGCAGGTGGTTCCTAAGGACAAGAACCCTTCCAACACGCTAGAGCTCCGCCCAATTGAGAAATACTGGGTTATTGTCAAGCGGAACCTAAAGAAGACCAAAAAACTGCTAAGGACGAGCAGCAGTTCAAGGTAAACTGGCTTTCTGCGGCGAAGAAAGGTGGCTGTACAAAATCTGATGGCAGGGGTTAAGCGTAAGGCCCTTCAATTCGGATTTGGAAAAGCTGAAGCCTAACTGAATATTTTTCCTGAATTTTATACTAATTAAACTTGAAAAAGAAATTTAATTTGATATTTTAAATAAACGATTTTACCGATTTACACGCGCTATCCCTTGATCAAATTTTGACCGTATCACCCTTTACTGTAACAAAGATGATAAATATGATTGAAAAAGCACTGCTGGCATAAAGATTCGAGCTCCCAAGCAAAATGATGCATGGCCACTACATTCAAGCGAAACAAGAAAAAACATGTAACGGGATTTATACGTCAGAAAAGAAAATTTCAATTAAAATATCAGTTGGCAGTATTTGAAACTCCGACGGTTGATCGAAGAAGTGCTACGTCAAGTATTAGAAAAATGGATGACATAAAGCATCAATTTGTTTGCATAACTGTAACAAGAATCATATTAGATTTTTCCTACGATTTCGATTTTCCACAACTCATTGATTAGGTGGCTTCAAAGTTTGCATGATTCTTTTTAAAATTTTCTGTTCAATTAGATTAAATTTCACAAAATGACAAAAATGACAAAAATGACAAAAATGACAAAAATGACAAAAATGACAAAAATGACAAAAATGACAAAAATGACAAAAATGACAAAAATGACAAAAATGACAAAAATGACAAAAATGACAAAAATGACAAAAATGACAAAAATGACAAAAATGACAAAAATGACAAAAATGACAAAAATGACAAAAATGACAAAAATGACAAAAATGACAAAAATGACAAAAATGACAAAAATGACAAAAATGACAAAAATGACAAAAATGACAAAAATGACAAAAATGACAAAAATGACAAAAATGACAAAAATGACAAAAATGACAAAAATGACAAAAATGACAAAAATGACAAAAATGACAAAAATGACAAAAATGACAAAAATGACAAAAATGACAGAAATGGCAAAAATGACAAAAATGACAAAAATGACAAAAATGACAAAAATGACAAAAATGGCAAAAAATAATTCAGAAAGTCTCAGTATTTGGCATTTATTTGTTATTTATTGTGTCATATCAATTTATCATTAATAATGAATATAAATTGAAATAAATTCATAACTCTACAATAAAGAGTTTTAAGAATAACAAAAAAACTCAAGTATTCAATAAATTGGAACAAATTTGGCAAGCAAAGCTCCGATCAATCTAAATTCTGGTTAGTCTGTTTTTTTCTGAAACTTGACTGAAAAAGTGTTCCGAATTTGTTCGAGACACATGAAATCAGTGAACCAAATAGAACCAACTAAGTCGATGTCTGTCAAACATATCAGTCGGTTTTAAGAAGGTCTCTTCCATTACACGTGATTTAAGATCGAAGATCTCAAAAATGAAGCATGATTTCAGGTTAGGTCTGGTAATCCACCAGTTAAGGAAACCACACACACATTTTTCAATGAGGAGGCAAAATGCTGCTCAATTGAACCCTTCATTCACTACGAGTCCAGAATAGGGCAGCTTACTCTACTGAAGAACAACCAAGAAGCAATAAACCATTTTCCAAGTCACTGGAAACGGATCGATACAGATTAGCATGGATTGCATTTTACTTCGTGGAACTCGGTTAAGTATCTGCTTCCGAGCTGTTGGTTCCAAACAAGCCGCAACATTTTCTTATAGTTTATATGTATGGAGCGTTTTTTTTTAAACAATATCAATAAAAACTATAAGAAATTCTTGCATAGTATAGGAACTAATTGCATCAATTATCTAAATTCTTCAAGTTGAACACGACGTGAGAAATCACGCAATCTTACAGGCGACTCGGCATAAGAATATTCCGAAAAGAAGTTCTACATAACGTTAAGACATTTTCCGAATGTTTTTAGTGAGATCGATCAGAATCTTCGCGGCTCCACAAATACTGGTAATTTGTGCATAAACAAAATCGATCCACCATCGTTTTATTGCATCCATTCGCCGAAGCGGTCCAATTTGCATCCGCTGATTTCTCACAACTTTCAACTTATTTGCTGCGAACGTGCTCAGAATTCGAGATATTTCTTTTACTTTCGTTTTTTCTCCTTCGGAACCCCATGGTTGGCCTACATTCAATCGTATCACACAAAGTTATTGATTATCACATATCGATTGCTTGACAACAACAGCACTTTAATGACCTTCCGCAGATTAGTTGCTACCCTATCTGTAGCAATCGAATCTGTTTGACTGCGAAGCGATAACTGCATAAGTATGTAGGTATCCGACTGGAATGAGCACAGCTAATTCTGAACTCCACCTTTTTCGGGCAACATAATCGGTCACCCAAACATCCCACACACGCACACAATTTTTCACGTAACTCTGCGAAAACAGGTAGCCTTCCCCTATAATTAAGAGCGTTGACCATGAAAAGGCAAAGCAGTAGGCTTGAACTTCTTCCGAATCACCCGACCAACCTCCACGTCCACCCAAGCTCGTTCCATCCAAAAAGGAAAAACACTATTTATGCATCGAAACACCCATTCGGAAAATCCAAGCAAGCCTACGGTATGGGGGGCAGTTTCCGGTTCAATCTCGCGCACACACACGTTGCAGAACGGAAAGCAGCCAAACGGAAGGAAGTCTTTCAATTTTTTCGCATCCACGCGGTTCAATGTCTCGACGGAAACTAACTCGGCCCCGATTTGCTTCGGGGTTTGGGGGTTTTCCTCACCGGACTGGACCGAACCTTATGTTACCATAAGCGACACGAGGCTTTGTTTTGGTTTTCCTAGGTAAAACGTTCCGGGATGATAGATTTTCGGCAGGATTTGTGTTCCGATCGGGTGGCTTCGTTGGAGCTTGCGCTCCAGGCGCTTTTTCCGGGAAGGGTTGGCAAAAATACATTTTTTGAATATGTTGGGAAACGAGAAATGAAAAAATTTTCATTCTATTTTAAGTATTCCACAGTGTAACCATTCGAATATTCTCAGCTTTTAAAATGTTACAAAAATACTTGCCACACACCTTGTATGATTTCCGCTGTCACAGCATTCGATACGAATTACGTTTTTCTTTTTTGAGTAGAAATATACTGCCCCTACTTTCATAACAGTCCCATATGCAAAAACAAGCAAGCGAGAAAATCAGCTTTTTCTGTTTTGGAATATATTTTTGAGTTGTGATCACAACGTTCAGTATAAACGAAAATCGTTTGATGGAAGGTGTTCTAGGTTGAAATTGGGACATTGACAAGCACCATTTTTATTCGTTATGGGACTGTTATGCGAGCACATTTGAGACCTTTTTCAAATGTACTCCACATAGAATATGTTTTGCTCACCAAGCTACTTCCTAAGACTTAAATTTGATCATTTTTGAACTTCTAAACGCAGTTATCAGAAAAACAAACATATTTTTAGACAAATATCGTGAATTCCTTAATGTAAGTTCAATCTTTTTTACGATTTTGATTGCATCTGATACAGTGAGCGAAATAAGAATAGAACCACTATGTGTTTTGCTTGTTAAAATATGAATGATTGAAAATCACCAAAACTTTGTTCTATAAATTGTTCTGAATTGTTTAACGGATAAATCAAGCATAAGTTTACTTTTTTTGGACGTTGCAAATGGTGTTGAGGACCAAAACTATGGAAAAAGGGTGCGAAATAAGAATAGAACCACTTGTGTTTTTTCAACAAAAACAAAATTATTTCTAAAAATTTACTGTGTAAAAGTGAATAATAATGCTTCTACGAATTATTTGAATAGTTTACTGTATTTTAAGCAGTTTTCTAGAATTTCAAAGATTTTCAAAGGTTTCAAAAGGGGGTTTCAAGAGATGTGTCTCCGCAACAAATTTTGTTCCGGAGATCATCAGAATATGTTCTTACAAAATACAAATTATTTCTCCCATAAAACACAATACATTATATCTTTTGTAACTCTACACAAAACACAAATACATACAAACCAAGAAGGTATAAATACAACACACAAATTTTGTACAAGAACTCTTGAATTATAATTGTCACTCTAAAACCACGCGTTTTTTACTACGTCGTACCGGAATTTCACCAAGCTATAAGTCCCAAGTTAAAGAAGGTTTTTCTAAGACTTACAGTTACGGGAAGCACAAATTTCCCAGTAAAATCGTCGTTTACAGTGCGTGGATATTGTCGCTAACATTCTGGTGCCGAAACCCGGGAAGAAATTCCCAAAAATTGTGCTGGAAGAGCAACCACGTGTAGTGAAGTTACGGTTCCTCATAATCCTAGCCCGAACTTACCAATTGTCGTCGGTGCTAGTTCTTTATTCGATACCGTTGATTAATTCGCGATAGGATTGCAAGAATCCAGCTTAGTGTTGCTGCCACTGTAAAATTGTGAAATTTCATGAAAAAAGTGGTTAACAGAGTGATATTGGCTCACAAAATGGCTCCGTCAAAGAAAGTCGTGAAAAAGAATACGTTGCCATTAGAAACGCTGATTCGCAGAAGAAATAATATTTTGGGATCTGCTAAATTGATCCAGGAGTTTGACTCCAATTACGTTGTGGAACAAGCAAATCAAGTTCCAGTGCGAATCGAGCGTTTGGATGAGCTATGGGATCGCTTCGAAAGCGTCCAAGAAGAAATCGAGCTAATGGAAGGTGAAGAAGAAGTGTTCGCAGAATCTCGACAAACATTTCAGACTCTGTACTATGAGCTGAAAGCCTCGCTAAATAGTAAAATTCAGAGATCTGCATCACCTGTCCTTAGCCGAAGAATTCCCGAAAGTGTTGTGCCCCCTGTGAACCCCACTCTTTCCGTGAAACTTCCTGAACTGAAACTCCCTGAATTCCACGGGAATCCCGAAGAATGGATCGAATTCAGAGATCTTTTCAAATCCGTGATTCATACGAACAATTTGATCTCTCCTGTGCAGAAATTGCACTATTTGCGTGGTTCCTTGAAGGGTGAAGCCTCTCGTATCATTTCCTCAATCGCGATCTCTGCCGACAATTACGCGATTGCGTGGAAAGCTATTTGTGATCGATACGAGAACAAAAACTTTCTCATCAAGCGTCATATGTCAGCCATTTTGAAAATCCCCTCAATTAGGCGGGAATCTGCCGTTGGGTTGGCTGAATTAGCTGATGAGTTCAACCGACACGTGGGAATTCTCGATAAGCTGGAGCAGTCTAGTGAACACTGGAACTCATTCCTCGTTGAGCATTTGAGTACCTTACTCGATATAAAGTCCCTTATGGAGTGGGAAACACAGTGCCAAGAACAGGAATCTCCCACTTACTCCCAGTTGTATGAGTTCATCCATAAGAGGTCTCGAATGCTCCAAAAGTGTAAAGTGTTAACCAACACGAACACAAGTGTGCAAATGAAGAACACTAGAGGAAAATCCTCTGCATCTCATGTCGTGTCGGATAATGTTGTGAAGTGCCTAAGTTGTAAGCAGGCACATCAACTCTCGCAGTGCCCCACTTTTCTCAAGCTTACTCCGAACTCTCGTCTAGACTTTATAAAAACCCATCGTCTTTGTATCAATTGCTTGAGAAGTGGGCACTTAGCGAAAGACTGTCGCAGTAGTGTGTGTAGAAGTTGTGCCAAGAAACATCATACATTGCTTCATCTCCCTCCTCGAAACTTTAATGGCACAACTTCTGAAGAAGTAAGTGAAAGTGAGACTCCACAAACCTGCATAGCTGTGTCGACTGCTGTGACTACCAACACGTCATCAGCACAATCGTTCTCGGTATCGCGAGCACCGCCGGTGGTGCGATCGTGTCCGTCAAATTCGTCGTCGCCGGTTACCCACACCCGATCGAGTGGTGAACCGTCGTTTGGGTTGCTCTCACGGTCGGGAGAGCAGGTTGTCGAATGCCCTCCTCTCGCGTCGCAGCAATATTCGTCGTCATTCGAAAATGAACCACCTTCCCCCCAAGAACAGCCCACATCACTCACACAAGTCACTTCTCCGGAAAATGCCACTATATTCCTATCTACCGCTCTGGTGCGAATATTGGATCGCCACGGTAATTATCATCTCGCACGCGCTTTGCTCGATAGTGGATCGCAATCAAATTTTATATCCGAATCGTTATGCCAACGTTTGGATTTGAAGCGCAACAAAATCAACTTACCCATCTGCGGTATCGGACAAGCAACAGTTAATGTCCATTACAAAGTGCATGCAAAAATCACTTCTCGCTTCAATCAAACCGAATTTACACTCGACTGTCTCGTTTTACCCAAACTAACGGTTTGTTTGCCCAGTCTGAACGTTAATATTTCTGACTGGAAAATTCCTCGCAACATTTCTCTTGCTGATCCGAAATTCAATATTACCCACGGAATCGATCTATTAATTGGCACTGAACTGTTCTTCTTGCTTCTCGAATCACACCAAATCCTCCTTGGCGAAGGACTGCCATTGTTACAGCGCACAGTTCTGGGGTATGTAGTGTCCGGAAAATCAATTTTCCCAATCCGTGAACACATCGATATGCAACACCGCCATAATGCAGCCACCGGACTTAAACGAACAACTCGAACGATTTTGGCAAAAGCGTTAACCGCGGATGAAAAGGAGGTAGAAACGCACTTCGAAAAAACGTTTTCGCGGAGTGCCGACGGTCGATATGTGGTTCGACTACCTCTTCGCGAAGAACTAGTTCCATTGTTGGGTGACTCATACAGCACAGCTGTTCGTCGTTTTCTGCTATTGGAGAAGAGGCTGTCAGCTGATCAGCAATTGCGAGAAGATTACGAGAAGTTTATGCAGGAGTATGTGATGTTGGGCCATATGGAAGTGTGCCGTCGCGTCGCGGGCCCGCAGTTCTTTCTTCCGCACCATGCAGTGCGACGCCCTGATAATACCACCACCAAAACACGAGTCGTGTTCGATGCCAGCTGCAAGGCATCGGGTCAGCTGTCCCTGAACGACGTTCTCCACACAGGCCCGACGGTACAAGCGGCTCTTCTATCTACAGTTGTAAACTTTCGAAAGCCGAAGTATGTCTTTACAGCAGACATAGAAAAAATGTTTCGCCAAGTATGGGTGCATCCAGACGATCGAAAATATCAACAGATCATTTGGCGAAAAGATCCCTCCTTACCCCTCCAAGTCTACCAACTCAAGACTGTAACATACGGTCTAGCCAGTTCACCGTATCATGCTGCGCGCGTACTCAACCAGCTTGCCGCCGATTATCATCATGATCACCCCCTCGCCTCCTCAATTATCAAGCATCGAACGTACGTGGATGATACATAAGCTGGATATGATGATTTAGCCGAAGCAACCGAAGCCTGTCGTCAACTTGTGGAAATGCTGAAAAAAGCTGGTTTTACTTTGCGCAAGTGGTGTAGCAATCATCCAAAGGTTCTCGAATATGTCCCCGAAGAGCTTTTGGCCTTTTGTGGAACCCCCAAACAGATACATTCAGCTTTAAAATTCCGTCGTTGTGTACCGCCAACCCAGTTACGAAACGTGTGGTAGTATCCGAAATGTCGCAATTGTATGACCCCATGGGTCTCGTCGGGCCTGTAGTAGTCAGCTGTAAAGTGTTCGTGCAACGGCTGTGGGCTGCAAGTGTCGAGTGGGATGCTCCACTTTCCGAAGACGATCGCTCCTGGTGGAATGAATTTCGTGATGGTATACAAGATCTCCAACGTCTCTCCATCCCCCGTCGTGTTTTGGCTAACGTCGATAATGAGTTCACATTGCATTGTTTCTGCGATGCGTCGGAACGTGCCTATGGATGCTGTGTGTATGTGGTAAGCAAGGGATCAGATGATCGTACTTATAGCCAGCTGTTGATCGCTCAGTCTCGCGTCGCACCTCTTCGTAATCTGACCATTCCGAGACTTGAGCTGTGTGCGGCAGTTCTAGCCAGCCAGATGATGGAAAAAGTACGGACAACAACAGAATTCGATGGACCAACGGTGTTTTGGTCCGACTCAACTGTCGTGCTACACTGGATTCGATCTCCACCCCCAGATTGGAAGCCTTTCGTATCGAATCGAATTGCCGAAATACAGAGGTCAACAAAAAATTCCCAGTGGAGACACATTCGCACCGATGTCAACCCAGCTGATATCCTTTCTAGAGGGGCATGGCCCTCCCAGATTCTCGACAACGATCTTTGGTGGCATGGACCAGACTTTCTCGTGGCCGCTCCGGAGTTCTGGCCACCCGTTTTACCAACCTCCAACCTTCAATCTGTGGACCGAGACGAGATGAACATTGAAAAGCGTCAACGTTATACCACTGACCACACTGACATGACACTTAGAACAAAAATTCAACCATTTTCTGTCTAATTTTTTGTTGTCAGATTTTGAAGGTTCGCAATGCCGACGGCAGGTGGCGAACCTGAAAAATTTGACAAAAAATGCCCAGTAGGAAAAATGGTCCTGTTTAGTCCGATTTTATCGTAGAAATTGCGTGTTTCATTTTTAAAGTTGGGTGGCATTTCCTTACTGGGATAGCATTTCTTCAAATCGATCGATGCGCACTCTGGAATCGACATTGCGTACTGTTGGAAAAATTATCCAGAAAACGAAATCGAGTGTCCAGTCAGTATGGTCAGTGGTTATACTGTCGCAATGTTGGCTACTGCAATAGATGACTCGTTGCTCTCACGATTTGCCGAACTCAGCCGACTGCTGAAGGTCGTAGCCTGGTGCCTTCGTTTCTACCACAATTTTCGCCTGCCAGTTGGTTTTCGTCGTGTTGGAGTTCTGACCCCATCGGAAATTGAAGATGCGTTGAAAGCTTTGATACGTCTCGAACAAGCTAGTGGCTTCCAAGCAGAGCTGCATCAAGTACAAGTGAGCAAACAAACAAACACTCCTTTGGAATTTCATGCCAAATCGCCTCTCAAGGGCATGAATATTCTTTACGACAGCGAAGGATTTTTACGTTTGGACGGTCGATTGCGCAATTTGAACAAATCGTTCGATTCAAAACATCCATACATTCTCCCAGCCGACGGAAAACTAAGTTTGCTGCTGGCACGATCATTGCATCTGCAAACTGCTCACCCAGGACCATCTCTCCTACTCGCAACGATGAGGCAGCGCTTTTGGCCCTTGCAAGGCCGAATCCTAGTCCGCAAGATAGTCAGAAATTGCGTGACTTGTTTTCGCTGTCGACCAACACTAGCACACCAACAAATGGGTCCTCTACCGGCAGTGCGACTTAATCCAGCTCGAGTATTTTCCAGATGTGGTCTGGACTACTGCGGGCCATTTAACGTTCGTCCGTTGTACGGGAGGGGGGCAAGCCTAAAAATGTACGTCGCGGTATTCGTTTGCCTTTCGGTGAAGGTTAAGGCAGTCCATTTCGAAGTCGTTCCGAACCTAACGTCGTCTGCGTGTATAAATGCGATCAAACGGTTCGTGGGTCGCCGCGGTCGGTTACTCGAATTGCATTGCGACAATGCAACAACCTTCGTCGGCGCTAACTCCGAAATGAAAGCAATTCGTCAGCAGTACCTGCAGCAGTTCCGCACGAATCAATGGGACAACTATTGTCTTGATTCGGGCATCTCGTTCCACTTCATTCCGGCTAGATCCCCACATTTTAGTGGACTGTGGGAGGCGGGGGTGAAGTCATTCAAATACCATTTTCGTCGCATATTCGGAGGACGATCGTACACCTACGATGAGTTCTCGACAGCTGTAGGCCAAATAGAAGGTACCCTCAACTCTCGGCCTCTCATTCCCCTCACAGACCACCCCGACGACCTTGAAGTGATGACGCCAGGGCATTTCATCATTGAGGAACCGTTGTTCTCAATCCCCGAGCCCGAAATAGCAGAACCGGTGAAAAAGCTGACTAGACTACAAGAAACACGTCGATTCCAACAATAACTCTGGAAGCGCTGGTCCAGAGATTACGTTAGCCAACTTCAACAGCGATCCAAATGGCGACAGGCGGTCAAAAATGTCGACGTGGGAAATCTCGTCCTTCTACGACACGACAATCTACCCACGTACCAATGGAACCTCGGCCGAGTAGACGAAACGATCAAAGGCGAAGATGGGCTGGTGCGCGTAGTGCTGGTCCGAACTGCGCGTGGTGTGTTCCGCCGAGCTGTTACCGAAATCTGCGTGCTGCCGGTCGATACTGCTGACGGTGACGACATCGATGCTGACGAAGCTGGAGACCAAGGAGGTGCTGCTGTTCAAGAAGGTTGAAACGGACGGTTTCAACGGGGCCCGGTATGTCTCCGCAACAAATTTTGTTCCGGAGATCATCAGAATATGTTCTTACAAAATACAAATTATTTCTCCCATAAAACACAATACATTATATCTTTTGTAACTCTACACAAAACACAAATACATACAAACCAAGAAGGTATAAATACAACACACAAATTTTGTACAAGAACTCTTGAATTATAATTGTCACTCTAAAACCACGCGTTTTTTACTACGTCGTACCGGAATTTCACCAAGCTAAGTCCCAAGTTAAAGAAGGTTTTTCTAAGACTTACAGTTACGGGAAGCACAAATTTCCCAGTAAAATCGTCGTTTACAGTGCGTGGATATTGTCGCTAACAAGATGCTCCTCTAGCGTTTAGGAATTTGATACTTGAGCTATAATACTTTATCAAACTGCTTTATTTCTTCATCATCATTCATAAGTATGATGCAAATTGACGAAACATAGATTTGATGCTGAATTTGAAGAAAAAAACAGGCTTCAAATTCAAAAATACTATTGTTTTTAAATAATCAAACGCTATTTCTCTAGTTTCAAGTCATAGATGGCAGCACTATCTTGCAATTAAACCGAATTGATGCCCATTTTCGAATATCTGGGATTAATTCAGGTGTGCTGGATGATTTTGGTCAAGAAATAAGTACTTGGTACCGTGTGACCGGTGTGACCGCCTTGGAAATTCTAAGATCACAATATCAAAAAATAAGAATTTCATCATGAACCCATGAAAGTGAATTTCTTGGACCGATAATCAGAATAATTTTGTACTTTCCGATGGAGCTTGATGAACCAGATAAATAGCAGTATTATTGGTATGATTTGAAATTGAATCGGAAGTTGAGATGTGTAGGAATTTTGGCAGTGTTATATTCTTGTGCTGGTGTTTTTTTTTGCAAATCCGGAAAAGATTTCTGCAGCGTGAACTCCAACAAAACTGTGTTGGAAAACAACATCGAAATGATGAATATGGGCCTAAATTAACCTGAAAAATCAATATTGAGACTTAATTTGGTGTTAACGGCAAGATAGTGCTGCCATCTATGACTTGAAACTGGAAAAAGTTATGTTTATTGAAAAAAAAATCTAAGTTTATGAATACCAATCTGTTTTTTAATGATTTAAAATAAACCGAAAATGTTTGATTCATCATTAAACGTCATTTTAATGAAGAAAGTAAGTAGTTTGGTAAAGAATTACAGCTCAAATATCAAATTCCTTAGTTCTAGAAGAGCATCGCTTAAAACACCATTTTAAACCCTTTGAAAATCTTTGTAATTCTAGAAAACTCCTTAAAATGCAGTTAACTATTCAAATAATTCGTAGAAGCATTATTATTCACTTTTACACAGTAAATTTTTAGAAATAATCTTGTTTTTGTTGAAAAAACACAAGTGGTTCTATTCTTATTTCGCACCCTTTTTCCATAGTTTTGGTCCTCAACGCCAATTGCAACGTCCAAAAAAAGTAGACTTATGCTTGATTTATCCGTTAAACAATTCAAAACAATTTATAGAAGAAAATTTTGGTGATTTTCAAACATTCATATTTTAACAAGCAAAACACATAGTGGTGCTATTCTTATTTCGCTCACTGTAGCTTTTCGCTGAGGAAGACATTCCTTCATAATTCGACATCAAGTGAAAAGATTAATTTGCTACTTCAAATAATTTTCGGACTTTATAACGATAGATTTAAAATCATGATCAATTAAAAAATGATTTAATATAATGAGAAATAAAAAAATAAAATTTATAAATTTATCAGTTTATAAATTTTCAATCGAAGCTTTTAAAATTTAAAATTTCAAGCTTTGGATATTTTGTTGGTTTCAATTGGAATATTGGGTCCTTTAAAGGACATACCGTCAAACGGGGCATCATGCAACAGCGGGGTTCGATGCAGCATTTATATAACACTACATTGAATCAATTTTTAATTTAATGTATTTTAATAAAGTTATCTTTTAATGATAACAAAATGATGATGAAATAATTTTTCGCATCTTAAGCTAGTTGTCTTAAGTTTTTTATTTTTATGTAAAATTTGAAAAATCGAGCAATAAATGTACAAATTTTAACATTTTTTGATGCCGAAAAAAACTTTACCCAGTATGACGGATTGGCTTGATAAAATTACCTACAAACTTTTTACAGGTTTCCTCATGTTATACCAACATTGTTGGTGTAAAAATATTTTTCGAACAATCACCCAATTTTTTTAAATGAATATTTTTAAAATTCAATTAGGTGTCTGGGGTTAAATGCAAATCAAAGAAATACCTTGTAAATCTCGTTTCCATGTGCTGGAATATGAATGTTTTGCATCACACGTTTGTAAACATTTAAATTTCATTCATCCAAACATTTATTTTTATGATTTCAGCTTGTAGATTTTTTCGTAGTATTATTTAACCCCTAAATGTATGCAGCATCCTTATTTTCAGAAAAAATGTGAAAATTTGTTTTTACATACCCAAAAACTACTGCAATTGGTGTTGTCATGCGTAATGGTGTTTGAGGCATCGCAAATATATTAAAAACTATGAATTGCCGTACGTGTTCATAAGATTTTTCATTAAAAACAAGGTTTGTTGCAAGTTACCCCATTTTCTAAGGAGTGTGAAAATCGCATGTTTTTAGAAAATTAAAAATAACTGAAGAAACCGATAATTTTTTTAACTACGCCAATTTGATGCCCCAGCATCCTTAAAACTTTTGATGCATAAAGGATACGATTAACTGTGAACATAAGTTTTTTAGAAGCCATTGAAGTTAAAAATTGTTGCATGTTGCCCCAGTTGACGGTATATTGGATACTTTTCTTTTTATAAATTTAGTTTCAAAGGCTTACAAGAAAATCATGTTTTCGGAAAACAAAAATGTAGAATAAAAAAACAATAACAGATTTATAAATAAATTTCCTTGAATTTAAATATTTATATTATATTAAAACAAAATATGAAGAAGAATATATTTAGTTATTTAACATTTTAGTAGTTTGTGTTTCTATGAACTCGTTTAACCATTATAAAATCTTATTAATAGAATTTAATTGATAATTAAAAAGGAACAGCATTTTGGTGTCTATGATTAAGTCATTGATTTGGTAGATTTAAGCGCGCTGAACTCGTTCTATTTTTCAAATTTTGCTTGAAAATGTATCAGTTTTAGGTGAAATCAATCATTGAAAATTGATGAAATAACAAATCTACGTCAAAGAAAAGTCTGATTCTGAATATGTTTATTATTTGTTTAATTCAATTAAGGAGAAATATTTCAAAGAAGATGCATGATCTAAAAAAGTTAAATTCTACAGTTTTGAAAAATTTGAAAAGATATCATTACAAGTATTTCTGACATTACTAAATAAAGTTTAGAAAAAAAAAGAATTCATTTAAAAAAAATTGTTCAAACCTGCAAAACGATTAGGTTGATGCTTTAAAAATATCTGAAACTAAATTTGTTTTAAAATTTCATTCATCGCTTTCGAATGTGATGTTGACCATTTATAAGAACAAGAAACACAAAATAAATTTGAGACTGAAATTGGTTTCTTGAAAAATATTTCATTTGAGAATGATGTTTTGTTAATCTAAATTTTTAGTAATAAAATAGAAGATACTGAGTTTTGAATTTTATCTTGCTAGTTTTGAGGACCATCATGAGTGACATGGCTTCCGACTTGTTGATGTATATAATTAGTATTCGATCAATTAATTTTGAAGTTAAAATGGTTGGTTTCAAACTCGGAATTTCTTTCGTAACACTTCGTTCTTAATAAAACTCATTTTAAAGATGAGGTAGTGTTTTTTAATGTCAAGTTTAGAGTTTCAATATAAAATGTTGATTGAATTGCAAGTCAAGATGAGTCAAGATTAATTTCCACCGGAGGCGAGAAAAGTTTCGGATTTCTGCTGAGCATAAATTTATTGTAAAAATGCTTAGTTAATATACTCAAAATACAGTGCAATTTGAATTTAAGTGCAAGAAAATCTGATAAACTGCAAATTGACAAATAGTTCAAAAAACAAGTTTTATTGAAAATTCGTCAAAAACTGAGTTTTGTATTTAGACAATCTAAAAATGCAAAAATGTGCCAAATCACGTCAACTTTACAACCCTTTTTTTCAAAAACTATCTTGTGTGACTCAAACAGTTTTGAATGAAATGTACGGTTTTGACACCACTTTTTTTACATTTTTTGTGATCATGATTTCAAAAAAATTCAAAGAAAAAAAATATCCTTATGAGCAATGTACAGCTTCAGATTTTTTTTAACACTAAGTGGAAATGTGTTTTGAGCATTTCATAGCAGTGATGTCAATCTAATTTGTTGTTTATCAATGCGAAAAGATATACCTCTGTTAAACAGCTAATAATTTTTTGCCTAATAAGATACGAAGTTACGGTCTTCGACAAAGTTGTGCAGCGGAAAGTTTCTCAAAGAAATTTTATAAATTGGCACAAAAACTGTAAGCTTGCTCGGTTGAACAGAAGAAACAAAAACGATGTTGATTTTTTAGTAGAAAACATTCAATTTTCCCATACAAACCTAAAAGTTCAAATTTACTCATGTAAACGTTACTTAAAAATTCTACAAAAATTTATGATTGAGTTTTTGACCAAGACGGAGCCTTTTATACCCTAGGGTTTGAGAAATTCAAAAATGACCCCAAATCGACTCATTCTACTGTAACGGGTAAAAATTTCAGGAACGGATGAGGGTTGAGGACTTTCAAAATCAAAACATCCAAAGGCTGCAATCTGCAATAAAATGTTTTTGAATAGTGTTTTAAAAAAGTACATTAGGCAATAAATCCTTAAAAGTGAGAAATTTTTTGATACGGATTAAATCCTTTTCTGAAATGTTCAGCAAGGCCGGGTTAATTAGCTTATAATTTTCTAAAAATGTTAAACACATAATAAAAAAACACTGATGAACTTAACGAGAACGCAGAACATTGTAGGCAAAATTCTGAATCCGGAAAGAAACATCTAGTGAATCTTATCACTTCAAAAATAAATCATCTAGATGGTCTCCTGTTTCGAAAAATAACGAAATGATTTCTTTCATTTTTTTTGAAAAATAGTATCATACATCTAGACATGAGGATTTTTTTATTGAAGTTTTGATCCACGCTCTTGAACAGATAATTTTATTTTAGTTCAGTTTATTTATTTTTTGTTGGGAGGAACCCCAGAAAAGTGAAAAAATATGTTGATTTTTTAAATTTGCAGGAAAATTAAAAATAATGCTATGCCTTATCAAAAAAGATATACGATACCTACTAAGCAACTGTTCAAGAGTCCCTGCATGAAACTAACAAACATAATATTTTTAAACACTTTTCTGTTGAAGTTCAATAATATTCTCATTATCCCTTTTTTCCAAAATAATATTTCTTTATATTTTTATACTCATTTTTAAACGCTAATTTCTTCTATAGACTGTAACGTGTACAGGTTTCTGCTTCTTAACTTGGAATACGAATTTCTATATTTTGAATTAGACTTTTCAAATACATATCAAGTAGTTGATTTTCATCGATCAGAGGTGGAATTTGCTAATCATACACGATTTAGTCTGTGACTCTTAAATGCTTTGTTACTTATTCAGGATATTTTTTTACTTAGATTTTCTTCTGAAATTGATGTTTAGTTTTTGTGAATATCGTTCCTATGAGTTCGCCTTACTTTACATATTTCAAAAATTAACTATCTAACCGTTTATTTCCATTTCCCTCAAATGTGATCAAGGCGCATGCGCCAATTCAAATCACCATCGGTATTTTCCACCAAGGCCGAACTGTAGATTGGCAGAGTTTTCCCTCATCTACATACATACATCGATGATTTCCTTCTGTCAAAATGAAAAATTTTCTCAACTGTGTGAAGTGAGAGTCCAAGATTGTTGAATGTTGTTCAATTTTCCACTGTACTATTGAATGAAATATCATTCAAAAAATTTGTAATCTGTGGGAAAATGTAAAATTATTCTTCAGTGTTGTATTGCCATTGAAATATCTACCAATCAATCAACGTGAAACGCGATTTAGGAAAACAATTTTGATGAAATGAAAATGATGAAAATGAAAATTTTCATAACGCTGACTTTGCTGGCCGCAGCAGCCAAGGCCACATATTTGTCGGATGATGTCTACGTTTCGGAACTATTTTCGCTACGCGTAGAGCCACGAATGTTCAACTGGACCTTCCAGGGTTTGACGGAACAGTTCCAGTATCGGCCTTCCCTCGAAGGCTATCCGGATCTTCCGTCTTGGGTGCGGTACATGTACAGCAGCGAATATCACTCCGGATTCCTGTACGGGACTCCACCGGAACGGACCGCCGATACTAAAGTTCCGATCGAGATCATCGCTCTAAACAAGCAAACTTACGAAACAAAACGCATCGTGCTGCTGCTGGCCGTGCACCGGAAGCTTCCGCCCCGGAATGTCATCCAGATGAAAATCGATAATCTTAACTGGGTGCACATGATGGACCCGGGAAGGATTGAAAATTTGAAAAACATCTTCCGCAACGATCTGTGGCAGGAAAGTCGGCAGGATTTGCACATCATTTTCATGGATTCGGCTATCAAGCTAGGTGCTCGATTGCCGTTGAGGCCGCAGCAAAGGGAGGGCGTTGTAGTTCATTTGGGAAGTCGAGCAGATTTTTCGGCCCGTTTGCTGGAACTGCAGGAGGAAGTGAAGCCGCTGTACAAGATTGCCTCGTGCAATTACAAGCGAACTTCCGTTCAAACAACATTTGAGAATTCCGGTTTCAAGCTGGATTGGTGCGCTTTCAAGTTGGTAAGTTGGTTAATAACTAATCACTGCTGTTAGAATATTTTATTTGACGGAATTTTTTTTTAATTTCAATTTGAATTAGATATTATCGAAATAAAAATCCCGTACAATATGGTTCCGGACTATTTTCCTAATATGTCTGTCTATTTCAGTTCTCTTAACCCATGGTTTGCTTGAAATGGTGTGTTCCATGATATTGCTAAATCCAAGGGGTTAAAAATATAAGGAAGATATTTACAATCAAGTTTTAAA
This sequence comes from Uranotaenia lowii, assembly GCF_029784155.1. NCBI lineage: Eukaryota > Metazoa > Arthropoda > Insecta > Diptera > Culicidae > Uranotaenia > Uranotaenia lowii. The sequence goes on from NC_073692.1 coordinate 16,426,193, forward strand.
CAGTTGTTTTGTTCAACCCTCGATTAGAGCAAAGCGGGAGAGTTGCTTATTCTTTGAGAAACTCGAAAAATTAGATATTGTAAAACAACGAAATTGCGTTCAATTAGCTCTACGTTAATTTTTCGCTGAGCATTTTCTTGTTTTTTTTTTCAATCCTAATTAACTTTTTTCCACCCGCGAGTATATTCAATAATTTTTTAACCATGGTGCCTATATTCAGGGGCAAAAATATTCAAAGAAATCCTCATATTAGGGAAATCTTATTCCTAAATGAGCGCCTCAGAGCCAAAGTGGTAAAAAAACAAACAAAAACTATTTAGAGTTTATAATTCCAAAAGATTGTTCATATTTAAAACTATATTTGGTGATTTTTTTTAAAGATTTTTAGCATTTTTCTTTCATACCTTCAACTGGGGCATCATGCAACACTTTTCAAATTCAATGGCTTCTAAAAACTTAATATCTACAGATAATCATACCGCTTATACATCAAAAGTTTGGTCGATCGGACATCAAATTGACGTAGTCAGAAAAATTCTTGGTTCACCAATTATTTCTAAATTTACAAAAACATGTGATTTCCACCCTGCTAAGGAAAAGGAGTAAGTTGCAACAAACTTTGTTTTTAATGAAAAATCAAATGAAATCGTTTGAAAACTTGTAGTTTTTATATATTTGTGATGTCATAACGCATAAGGCACCAATTGCAATGATTTTTGGTTTTGTTAGCATTAAATTTTACATTTTTGCCGTCAAAAATGTTTTTGAAGATTAAGCATGAAGGGTGCTGCATACATTTAGGGGTAAAAAATACTACAAAAAATTCTATTAGCTAAAATGCTAAAATCATAACAATTGATATTTTGATGAAATTTTTAAATTAACAAACCCGTGATGCAAAACAATCATATTCAAGCATATGAAAACGAGATTTAATAGGTGAATCTTTGATTTGCATTTTGATGCATTTTACGCCAGACTGGTAACTGAATTATAAAAATATTTATTTTAAAAAATCTGCTGGTTGTGCGAAGAATATTTTTGCACCACCAGTGTTGATATAGGATAATAGAAGCAACATAAAGTAGGTAGGTAGGTAGGTGATAAAGTCTGCTCCATTTAATATTGGAACAAATTCTTTTGCTCATTGTGGCGCTCCTAGTGGACGGATTTGGAAACTTTTTTCACCCACGTGTCGGGAAATTCATTACCTTTCACCATGTATTTATGTCATAACACCAAACGATAGCATTTTGTAAACAACCGCCATGGAAGCCGAACGGAGAGATCAAATTGTGCACAGTTTTCTTGAAAATCCATTGTTGTCGGCATCGAAGCTAGCTAAACAGCTTAAAATGCCCAGAAATACCGTATGGCGTGTTATCAAGCAGTACAAGGAAACATTGACGACGGCTCGGAAGCAGCATTCGAAGCGTCGGAGTGGAACTGTCGACCGGAAACTGCGTGGGAAAGTCATCAAGGCCGTCAAGAGGAATCCCAATCTTTCAGACCGCGATTTGGCCAATAAGCTCCAGGCCGCTCACAGTACGGTGCGACGAATTCGTCTCCGGGAAGGAATAAGGTCATTCCGAGCCAGCAAACAGCCAAATCGGACGCTGAAGCAGAACAATGTGGCCAGAATCCGTGCTCGAAAGCTGTACGACCAAGTGCTGACCAAGTTCGACGGATGTAAAGTCTGCTTCATTTAATATTGGAACACAAACAATTGCGTGTAGTTCAGTCATTTATTAACGAATTCATAATTTGTTTTTCATACAAATGTAACATTTTCTTTACTCTTTCATAAGAAAAAATTAAAAAAATTATTCATTGCTGTTTCGAAGAAATTCTCGTACTCGTAATCGTAAGAAAACTGTGCACAATTTGATCTCTCCGTTCGGCTTCCATGGCGGTTGTTTACAAAATGCTATCGTTTGGTGTTATGACATAAATTCATGGTGAAAGGTAATGAATTTCCCGACACGTGGGTGAAAAAAGTTTCCAAATCCGTCCACTAGGAGCGCCACAATGAGCAAAAGAATTTGTTCCAATATTAAATGAAGCAGACTTTATCATTAAGCCAATTTGTCATACCGCGTAAAGTTTTTTACTGAATCGAAAAGCGTTGAAATTTGTACATATGTTGCTCGATTTTTATAATTTTATATGAAAATCCAAAACTTTAAAAAACTAACTCACGATGTGAGAAACTATGTCAGCATCATTTTGTTATCATTAAATGATATCTTTATTACATTATATAAAACTAAAAAATGAATAAATGATGTGGTATACAAATGTTGCATATAATCCTGCTGTTGTATGATGCCCCGTTTGACGATACTTTAACTTTACGTTCGAATGAAAAATACAAATTAGATAGACTTGTACACCCACAAATCAGACTGTACTTCAATAATGACCTTTCTTAGAGTTGTAGTCATCGGAATAAGATTCTATGCCGGCCCGGCATTACGAAGCTTTCTCGTCACTGGCATTGCCCTCCCAGCGCAACCGTATTGCATAATTCTGCAGGAAATCAAATAATACATATCCCATATCACAAGAAAAAGCTGGATGGAAACAATCAGCTAACAAGGATATTGTAGGGCTGAAGCCTAGGATCTAATAATAATAAAATAAAAATAAAATAAATTATATACTGAGCGCTGTATGAGTATTCAAACCGGTTTAGAAAAAAAAACATTTCTTTGTTTCAACCCCCGGCTAAGATGTCCGGCAGTATTTCTATCTCCATTTCCATCCCATACTCATTCCCACCCCATTCCCATTCCCATGCAGTGATGCCAACCTTTCTGATTTTGTCAGGATCTTTCAGACTTTTCGGACTTCTGCCAGAATTTTTTTCAGGTTCCCAGACTTCCAAACTTTTAACATTTCTTCCAGACAATTCCAGACTTTTGAGTTAGGACATAAATTGGAATATGGCAGTAAATGTATAGAATATATGAACTACGAACTCATAAATGATGAAAAGCTATTAATAATGGCAATTAGCAAAAAAATGCTTTAAAGATGTATGTTAAATTGAGAGTCAGATAATAATGACATAAACATAACGATAAGTGGCTTTCAACATTGCGATCTGACGACAAAAAAAAAGGTCATCACCTTCAAAAGTCAAAAGACCAATGCAGTGCGTTTTTTTTTGGTAATCGGACGTGGCAGAAAAACTATGACAATAAACTTTCGTTTACTAACTGATTCAGTTGATACGCACTGATTAAGTTATGGGACTGGCCAAGTCGAAATAAAAATTTTGCGGTGAATGTTATGTTCTCATAGAACATCAGTTCGTTCGTACTGCAAGTTTTGCGGTGTGAACCACGGAAGACCAACTAATGTGTTGTGTTAGATTCAAGCCTGTCCGATTCTAACATTTCAAAATAGTTGATCCGTGCTTGAACAAAAGTTAAGTATGTGGTGAAAATGCTTCTTTAAAAAAAATGTCTACCCGTTCATTTTCAACGCCTGTAATTTTCTTTTTCTATCCATCTATAATATTCAATTCTTGAAAGGTTCCCACAGTGAGAACATAACATTCACCGATAAGGCCGTAAAAATTAATTTAATTATTCTTACTTACTTACTTACTTAATGATCCCGCGCCGATCCTCCGGTGCATAGGGCCGTGGTAAAAGACCTCCACTGTTGACGAGCCGGGGCCAGCGTCTTCACTTGGTCCCAGTCAAGATTCTCGTCGACAGTTCGGATTTCAGCGGCTAGGCTTCGCCGCCACGAGTTTCTGGGTCTGCCTCTTCTTCGACGACCTTCTGGATTCCAATCTAGCGCCTCTCTGCAAATCTCGTTTTCATCTCTTCGCAGCGTGTGCCCAATCCATCTCCACTTACGTTCCCGAATCTCGATTTCTAGCGCCCTTTGATGACACCGGCGATGTAGTTCCTCATTCGAGATCCAGTTGCCAGGCCACCAAGTGCGGATGATATTCCGCAGGCAGCGGTTTACAAATACTTGCAGTTTTCGCGTCGTTACCGCATATGTGCACCAAGTTTCACACCCGTACAGCAATACAGATTTGACGTTTGAGTTGAAGATTCGGATTTTCGTTCGTAGAGAGATCTGACGTGACCGCCAGATGTTTCGGAGACTCGCAAACGCAAATCGGCCATTCTGATCCGGGTTTCGATGTCTTTTATGGTACCACCATCAGGCGTTATCTGGCTACCAAGATACTGGAAGCACTCCACTTTCTCAACTTATTGCCCAGCTACCATGAAACTGGAGGGATTTCCTGTGTTGATCTCCATCGACTTGGTCTTTCCGACATTGACTTTGAGACCTGCTGCCTTGGAACTTTCGGTGAGGTCGTCGAGTTTGCTCTGCATATCCGGTTGTGTTTGGGCGAGCAAAACAATGTCGTCAGCCAGGTCAAGGTCGTTCAGTTGCTCCATTGTTGAAGGATTCCACGGCAATCCTCGGTTCGGTGCACAGTCGATCGATCCAGTCAGAATCTCATCCATTACGATGAGAAAAAGTAGCGGTGATAAGATACATCCTTGTCTCACTCCAGCAGTTACCGGGATTGGTTCGGACAAGACACCGTCAGAGACCTTGCACGAGAATGCCTCGTACTGTGCTTCGATGAGATGAACTAATTTCTCTGGGACCCCTCGTCGCCTTAGAGCCGCCTAGATGTTTTCATGGTTAAGTCGGTCAAATGCTTTTTCGAAGTCAACGAACACCAGCAGAAGAGAGTCCTGGAATTTGTTGATTTTTTCCAGTATGATTCGTAGCGTTGTGATGTGGTCCACACATGATCGTCCGGATCGGAATCCAGCTTGTTGCCGTCGGAGTGTAGCGTCGATTTTCTCCTGGATCCTGTTCAGGATCACTTTGCAGAGTACTTTGAGGGTTGTACAGATCAACGTTATGCCTCGCCAGTTACCGCACTCTGTCAGGTCTCCTTTCTTCGGGACCTTTACGAGGATACCCTGCATCCAGTCGGCCGGGAATGTTGCAGTATCCCAGATGTCAGCGAAAAGACGGTGCAACATTTGTGCTGATAGGGCAGGGTCGGCTTTCAGCATTTCAGCAGGGATGCAATCGATCCCACGTGCTTTGTTGGATTTCATGTTTTTGATTGCCGCTTCTATTTCAGCCAGCGAGGGCGCTTCCGAGTTGACGCCATTTATGCGACTTACTGTTGGCGCTTCGAGCTGCGAGTTTTGTTGGCCATCGCTATTCGTGACTCGGAAGAGTTGTTCGAAATGCTCAGTCCATCGTTTGAGCTGATCTGTTCGATCGGTCAATAACTGACCTGCTCGGTCTTTTAGCGGCATTCTTGCATTAGTCCTTGCATCACTGAGGCGGCGAGAAATGTCATAAAGTAATCGGATATCTCCATTTGCGGCGGCTCTTTCTCCCTCTTCGGCTAGGGAGTTTGTCCAGGCTCTCTTGTCTCGTCTACAAGCTCGTTTTACTGCCTTTTCCAGCTCCGCATATCGTAAGCGGGCGGCTGCTTTGGCTGACCCGGCACATGCCTGCTCAATTCCGACTTTCGCCTTTCTCCGATCATCGACCATCCTCCAAGTTTCATCCGACATCCATTCACTCCTTCTTCCACAAACTTTACCGAGAGTACCATGGCTCGTCGTGATAAAGGCATTCTTGATTCCACACCACTGTTCTTCGACTGTTCCGTCTGTCGGCAGCTCCGAGGCTCGGGATTCTAGCTGTTCAACGTATGCCCTTTTCACCTCTGGATTCTCCAACCGGCGAACGTCGTATCGACACCCGACTTTCTCCTCGCGCCGTTGGACACGTGCTACTCTCAGTCGTATCTCGCCAAGGACGAGGTGATGGTCAGATGCAATGTCTGCTCTTCGTTTGTTGCGGACATCACGAAGGCTCCTTCTCCATTTTCGGCTGATGCAGATGTGGTCAATTTGATTTTCTGTTCGGCCATCTCGGGATACCCAAGTGACCTTATGTGCTGGTCGATGGGGGAAGAGCGATCCACCGATCACCATGTTGTTGTTGCCACAAAATTCTACAAACAGCTCTTAGTTTTCGCTCATCTGTCCTAGACTATGGCGCCTCATGATTAGGATTGGTCGATCTTGGATCGATCCTTGAAAGATCGATCTTTCCAACTTCGATTTTCGATTTTTTGAATCGATTCTTCGGCCAGGAAAAAATCGATTAGATCGGTTTATTTTCGATTCGATCTTTCGAACTTTTTTTCTCATTTAGAGGAAATAATGGCATAATGGCCACCTTAAGGAGGACGCTGATTTAACCTTAGAAAGCAGCTATAATATGTGAGTTACATCATTTTTTCGTGTTCAGACATTAAAAAAGTCAATTTCCTAACTGGATGGAACTTGAACAAAGTAAAAATAGACGTTTAAAAATGCAAAATCTGAAAATCAGTCACTGTAGGGGCAGTATAAGCACAACCAATCGGGGCACGATGAGCGTTTTCTTCCGTAAAATCTAGCAGCAAATTTAATTTGATGAAGTCAACTGAACTATAGAGCTACAACTTGAGTTAAAATCTGACGAACTCGAGTTCGATTACTGGTTGAGGCGATTTTTTTTTCATTAAGCATTCATGATCAGTTGAAAGATAATTTTAGAAAATTTTGATTAGACCAAGTGGAGCATGAGCTGGCGAATGTGGGATGCCCGAGAAATTGGAGAACGGTTGCCATGAACCGTGTAAATTGGGGAAATATTATTCATCAGGTTATGTCGTGAGACGGAACACCAAATAAATAAAAATAAACAATTTTGTAAATTATTTCCAAACCTTCTGAATTGGGTGCAGTAAGGTGTTTGTGATTGATCAAGATTTAAAAATTTGCTAGAATCATAAGAAGTAACAGCAGTTTTACAAACATTATTTTTTCCAAAAAAATATATAAATTAGATTTTAGATTTTTTCCGCATATTTTATTCGATATCTCTCATATACCTTAAAAAATCTCAATAAAAATACTTTGAAATAATTTCTTTTAATCTCTTGAATATTTTTTGTCAGTACATTACTTAAAAATATCGCAATCGTTTCCGAGATATTTGGATTTTGATCAGTATTGTTTTAAAACACTAACTCCCGTTCACCATACATAAAAGCGCTTGAATTTTTTTTCCATATGTAGAAGGATTACACGAATTTGAAATTTTGTGTCTTTTTGCATATTTTTAAAAAACAGCGGTTCCATTTTATTACAAACGGAAAAGATCGATTAATCGGAGATCGATCTTCAAGCTCCGATTTTTTAGATGGATCGATCACAGAACCGTTCATCTGAATCGATCTTGGAGATCGATCTTTTCCCGAAGATCGAACAATCCTACTCATGATGCGCTCAAGTTCCTGATTGTCGGAGCCAATCTTTGCGTTGAGGTCGCCCGAATGGATTTGAATGTCACCCTTCGGAATTTTCTCTACCACGCTGTTCAGTTGACTGTAAAACTGCTCCTGCAGGTCGGCATCGTCAGTTGGCGCTGGACCATTGTAAGGTTTCTAACCCGTGTTATGAATCTGGCTACGATTATTCTTTCGTTTATCGGTTCCTATCTAATGAGGGCCGCGTAGGCCTGCGGGCTTAACAGGAAACCAACTCCTCGTTCCCGAGTAGCATGTTCTCCTCGTATTCCAGAGTAAAGCAGTACTTGCCCGGACTGTGTCTTGTGTTCTCCAGTGTTAGGCCAACGGACTTCGCTCAGTCCCAGAATTTCAAGCTTGAGGCGGCTAGCCTCTCTAGCAAGTTGAGCCAGCTTGCCTTGTTGAGCAAGGGTTAAAACATTTCAAGTTCCAATTCTTGTCCGTGTTTTCATGCTAAAAGTCGACGCCAAAGTTCCAGATCGGTCATTTCGTTCGGATTCCGTAACAAGTTTATGAATCGGGAGCAGTAGGTTGTTAGCCTAAAGTCCCTATCCCGCGATGGGGCTGCCATCTTGGACTTAGCTGGCGGGAGCCGCATTTCATAAATTCAGCCGCTTGCTGCAAGACAGACGCTGTTTGAGCCGCCCCTGACCTGGAGAACACACGCTCGGTTGTTGTTGCACGCCGCCCATGACCTGGGGAACAGACGAGTGCGGCCACCTTCTCAGTCTGCATGCGACCAAAGCATCCACCGGGGTTGGGTACCCGATTTCCGCTTAGGTTACTCGCATCCCAGCCGGCACCACGGGGAGGTAGAGATAGGAGTTGTGAATAAGAGGTGATATGACCACTATGGGGTCTCGTGTTGCACATTATCCACCGTTTACCAGTTTTAGTTTGGCGGATCCAATTTTTTTAAATTTTAATCTTTAAGGTGATTAATAATTTCTTTTATTGAGAAAAACCCCACGGAGTGAAAAAAATTGAGAATTTGAAAGTACACCTACTAGGAAAAGTTCTTAGGTTTTAAATAAAATCCAGCATTTACGAGTATTTTGTAACGGCTTTTTGCCGCTTGGTGGGAAGGGGGGGGGCAGATCACCCCAATCAACCCCCCCATAGGAGAGCGCCTGGTGGGGACATCTTAACATAATGATATTTTATGGATGGATAGAACGTGAGATGAAATGAAAGATGGTGAAAATGAGCCGTGCGGAACAAAAATTTGATATGTGATGATAATGCTTCCAAATAGATTCTAACCGTTCATTTCACCATCTTTTATTTCATCTAACGTTCCATCCATCTATAAAATTTCATAATCTTAAGATGTCCCTACTAAAAAGGACATCACTTTTCACCGATAAGGCCGATAAATTAAAGTGATCTCAGAAATCAAAATCAATTTTTTAATTTAAAATTCACTTCAGAATTCAAATTATGAAAGATTCGCTATTACGGGTAAGATTCTTACATTCTTTCGTGTACAAAATTTAGAGTTGATACCTACTTATTGAGAAATTAGAACACTAATTAGGAAATACGAATTCAGATTCATTTCAGATTTTAGATTTCTGATTTCAGATCCCCAATTTACACAATGTAGTTACAGATTCAGATTTTTTTTTTTCAAACTTTTTCTTTCAACAGCACGCGGCCGATGACGACATAACGGCCATGCCTCATCATCCGAACGAGAGCCACAAACCGGGTGGCGTACGAGGATCGTCGGAAATCAGCACCCTGCAGCAGCGGGCGGACCGTTGGGAGGCTCCCATGAAGTCGGAAATCCCGGACCGGAACTACAGTGACGAGTTTGCCGTCTCGTTTGCCATTCCGGGGATGATATTTGCCCTGCTGCTATCGGTGCTGACCGTGATCCTTTGCTTCCAGCACGAGAAACTGTAAGCTTTTCCGGAGTCCATTCTAGTAGAGGACTCCGAATTGCTGTTGTCCGCCAGCTAGCTATAGCGTTCAATAGTTTTGATGTTTTTTCTATAATCATTTTCTTATTTTCTTTACTGTTTTACAAATTTACTTTCTTCTCCTAATAATGTATGTTTTTTTTTTTCATATTTTGTAGGCGAGATGACGATTCAGAGTATTATTTCGATTTTATTTTTAACATTTGTACAGATTTCTTCAGGTGATATGTTAGCTTTGATAAATTTAGTTCATTTGTTGTATTTTGATGTGTCGAATAGTATTGCAAACCGGAATAATAGGTTGAAAAAATCTTACAGACACGAGTATCGTCCCGTGCAACCCGTTCAGATGGTCCAATACGGATCGGAACAATCTCAATCGGTGCCCGCGACTGGAACGTTGAAAAGTCTGAAGGATGCCCCCTATGAGGAAGACTTGAGCATCAGATCGGCCAGGTTCGGATTTCCTTATCCCAAAACTTTGTACAATAATAAAACTTTTTTTTTTCAAAAACAGTCCATCCGAGAGCTTCTGCCGCGAGGGGAGTCCGCGCATTGTCAACACTTATCTGAGACCGAAACCTCCGCCGTATCGCCCGTCCGGTTCCAACAACTCCACCATGCAGAGGAAGGCCCCCGTCGGAGGTGTTGACATATGACCTGGCGAGCCCCGAGTTTTGTTCTGTTAAGCCTCCGGAAGGACAGGTTGGCAATGGGAATATTATAGCAACGGAGTAGTCTTCAGCAGGTAGAACAAAATTCAACGACAAATTCAGAAATTGGCAGTAGAATGCAACCATATCGAGGGTTAATGCCCGTATCAGCTTAAACTTGTAATTATCGGTTCTGTTATTTATATATTTTCTCATCAGGAATAATAAGTTAAATTGTTTATTCAGGAGATAGTGTCTTGAAAACAATAAATTGAATTCATGTCTTCGTTCGTTATGCATGTTATGCACCTGCAGTTCAATTTTAATTTGTTGTCAAGTTTGGCTAAACTTTTGTTTAATCAAACAATTGAATATTAATCCATCGCACAACATCATTGAAACGTATTACTACACAACCCAAGTGTGAAAAATCGATATTAAAAGCGTTCAGCAATACTTAATCAATCGATAAATAAAAATTATCCATCAATAACAGCTCTACATGTTTGCTATCGGGATGATCGTCATCGAATCAATTAAAGTTGAGAAATCCTTGGCAAATAAGAAACTTTTTCAACCAATAATGAGTGGGCATTTATAACATTTTCTCTTTTTCGTTCATTTTTTAGAATGTTCTGTAATTTCTGTAACTTTTGTATTTTTGTATAATTTTCGTCTGTGAATTTTTTGAACTTTTTTTTATTTCATGTTACTTTGTATACAAAATTCTACTCGCTCATTTTCACCATCTTTCATTTCGTCTAACTTTCTATCCGGCTATAAAATTTCATAATCTTCAAATGTTCTTACATAAAAGGCATAATTTTTCATCGATAAGGCCAATAAACAAATTAAAAAAGATTTTCAGCATTTGTTTTCTTGTAATTTTTTTTTCTTATCCTGTAATTTCCTGTAATTTTCTGTGATTTTTTGCAGTTTCCAAATTTTTATATAATCTTCTGTGATTTTCTGAAATTTTCAGTAATTTCTGAGTTATTTTGTTATTTTCTGTAAATATCAGAAATATACCGTAGTTGTAAATTTTCTGTTATTTTTGGAATTTTTGTTTTGTAATATGTTGAACTATTTTTATCTTTTGCATTTGTTTTTAATTTTAATTTTCATTAGTCGTTATTCCGGCGAATTTCTGAAACTTTTGATAATCGTGCAATTAACTGTTATTTTCTGTTTGTTTTATATAAATTTTCTCTTATTTGCTTTTATTATCTGTACTTATTTTTTAATCTGCTTTTTGTGTTTTTTTTTTGTAATTTATTAAAATTTTCTGTAATTTTATAGAATTTTCTTCCTGGAGATTTCTGTGATTTTGGTTTTTTTTTTTTAAATATTTTTTGAAATTGCCTTCGTTTGTATTTTTTTTTTTGTAGTTTTCGGAACAATTCCTAATCAATTAAAATTCTGTACAACTAAATTCTTAAATTTTCTTATATTTTTTTAATTTTCCTGTAATTTTAAGTTTCCGTAATTTTCTTAAGCTTTTTGTAAATTGCTGTTAAATTCAGTAATTTTTAAAAACTTCTGTTATATTTGGTTTTTTGTAAATTTTTTTGTTGGTTTTTTGATGAACTATTTTATATTTTTGTCATTTTTTGTCATTTTGAAAGCTTTTGTTTGTGTTCTTGTCATTTAACTTATTTGTGTCATTTTTGTCATTTTTATTGTTTTAATCGAGTTTTGAATTTATGTCATTTTTTTTATTTTTGTCATTTCTTTATTTTTTTATTTTTGTCATTTTTTCCATTTTTGTCATTTTTGTCATTTTTGTCATTTTTGTCATTTTTGTCATTTTTGTCATTTTTGTCATTTTTGTCATTTTTGTCATTTTTGCCATTTTTGCCATTTTTGCCATTTTTGCCATTTTTGCCATTTTTGTCATTTTTGTCATTTTTGTCATTTTTGTCATTTTTGTCATTTTTGTCATTTTTGTCATTTTTGTCATTTTTGTCATTTTTGTCATTTTTGTCATTTTTGTCATTTTTGTCATTTTTGTCATTTTTGTCATTTTTGTCATTTTTGTCATTTTTGTCATTTTTGTCATTTTTGTCATTTTTGTCATTTTTGTCATTTTTGTCATTTTTGTCATTTTTGTCATTTTTGTCATTTTTGTCATTTTTGTCATTTTTGTCATTTTTGTCATTTTTGTCATTTTTGTCATTTTTGTCATTTTTGTCATTTTTGTCATTTTTGTCATTTTTGTCATTTTTGTCATTTTTGTCATTTTTGTCATTTTTGTCATTTTTGTCATTTTTGTCATTTTTGTCATTTTTGTCATTTTTGTCATTTTTGTCATTTTTGTCATTTTTGTCATTTTTGTCATTTTTGTCATTTTTGTCATTTTTGTCATTTTTGTCATTTTTGTCATTTTTGTCATTTTTGTCATTTTTGTCATTTTTGTCATTTTTGTCATTTTTGTCATTTTTGTCATTTTTGTCATTTTTGTCATTTTTGTCATTTTTGTCATTTTTGTCATTTTTGTCATTTTTGTCATTTTTGTCATTTTTGTCATTTTTGTCATTTTTGTCATTTCTGTCATTTTTATCATTTTTGTCATTTTTGTCATTTTTGTCATTTTTGTCATTTTTGTCATTTTTGTCATTTTTGTCATTTTTGTCATTTTTGTCATTTTTGTCATTTTTGTCATTTCTGTCATTTTTGTCATTTTTGTCATTTTTGTCATTTTTGTCATTTTTGTCATTTTTGTCATTTTTGTCATTTTTGTCATTTTTGTCATTTTTGACATTTTTGTCATTTTTGTCATTTTTGTCATTTTTGTCATTTTTGTCATTTTTGTCATTTTTGTCATTTTTGTCATTTTTGTCATTTTTGTCATTTTTGTCATTTTTGTCATTTTTGTCATTTTTGTCATTTTTGTCATTTTTGTCATTTTTGTCATTTTTGTCATTTTTGTCATTTTTGTCATTTTTGTCATTTTTGTCATTTTTGTCATTTTTGTCATTTTTGTCATTTTTGTCATTTTTGTCATTTTTGTCATTTTTGTCATTTTTGGTCATTTTTGTCATTTTTGTCATTTTTGTCATTTTTGTCATTTTTGTCATTTTTGTCATTTTTGTCATTTTTGTCATTTTTGTCATTTTTGTCATTTTTGTCATTTTTGTCATTTTTGTCATTTTTGTCATTTTTGTCATTTTTGTCGTTTTTGTCATTTTTGTCATTGTTGTCATTTTTGTCATTTTTGTCATTTTTGTCATTTTTGTCATTTTTGTCATTTTTGTCATTTTTGTCATTTTTGTCATTTTTGTCATTTTTGTCATTTTTGTCATTTTTGTCATTTTTGTCATTTTTGTCATTTTTGTCATTTTTGTCATTTTTGTCATTTTTGTCATTTTTGTCATTTTTGTCATTTTTGTCATTTTTGTCATTTTTGTCATTTTTGTCATTTTTGTCATTTTTGTCATTTTTGTCATTTTTGTCATTTTGTCATTTTTGTCATTTTTGTCATTTTTGTCATTTTTGTAATTTTTGTCAATTTGGTCATTTTTGTCATTTTTGTTCATTTTTGTCATTTTTGTCATTTTTGGACACTTTTGTCATGTTTGTCATTTTGGTCATTTTTGTCATTTTTGTCATTTTTGTCATTTTTGTCATTTTTGTCATTTTTGTCATTTTTGTCATTTTTGTCATGTTTGTCATTTTTGTCATTTTTGTCATTTTTGTCATTTTTGTCATTTTTGTCATTTTTGTCATTTTTGTCACTTTTGTCATTTTTTTCATTTTTGTCTTTTTTTTCATTTTTGTTATTTTTGTCATTTTTGTCATTTTTGTCATTTTGTCATTTTTGTCATTTTTGTCATTTTTGTCATTTTTGTCATTTTTGTCATTTTTGTCATTTTTGTCATTTTTGTCATTTTTGTCATTTTTGTCATTTTTGTCATTTTTGTCATTTTTGTCATTTTTTGTCATTTTTGTCATTTTTGTCATTTTGTCATTTTTGTCATTTTTGTCATTCTTGTCATTATTGTCATTTTTGTCATTTTTGTCATTTTTGTCATTTTTGTCATTTTTGTCATTTTTGTCATTTTTGTCATTTTTGTCATTTTTGTCATTTTTGTCATTTTTGTCATTTTGGCCATTTTGGTCATTTGGTCATTTTTGTCATTTTTGTCAGTTCTGTCATTTTTGTCATTTTTGTCATTTTTGTCATTTTTGTCATTTTTGTCATTTTTGTCATTTTTGTCATTTTTGTCATTTTTGTCATTTTTGTCATTTTTGTCATTTTTGTCATTTTTGTCATTTTTGTCATTTTTGTCATTTTGGCCATTTTGGTCATTTGGTCATTTTTGTCATTTTGTCAGTTCTGTCATTTTTGTCATTTTTGTCATTTTTGTCATTTTTGTCATTTTTGTCATTTTTGTCATTTTTGTCATTTTTGTCATTTTTGTCATTTTTGTCATTTTTGTCATTTTTGTCATTTTTGTCATTTTTGTCATTTTGGCCATTTTGGTCATTTGGTCATTTTTGTCATTTTTGTCAGTTCTGTCATTTTTGTCATTTTTGTCATTTTTGTCATTTTTGTCATTTTGTCATTTTTGTCATTTTTGTCATTTTGTCATTTTTGTCATTTTTGTCATTTTTGTCATTTTGTCATTTTGTCATTTTTGTCATTTTTGTCATTTTTGTCATTTTTGTCATTTTTGTCATTTTTGTCATTTTTGTCATTTTTGTCATTTTTGTCATTTTTGTCATTTTTGTCATTTTTGTCATTTTTGTCATTTTTGTCATTTTTGTCATTTTTGTCATTTTTGTCATTTTTGTCATTTTTGTCATTTTTGTCATTTTTGTCATTTTTGTCATTTTTGTCATTTTTGTCATTTTTGTCATTTTAGTCATTTTAGTCATTTTTGTCATTTTTGTCATTTTTGTCATTTTTGTCATTTTGTCATTTTTGTCATTTTTGTCATTTTTGTCATTTTTGTCATTTTTGTCATTTTTGTCATTTTTGTCATTTTTGTCATTTTTGTCATTTTTGTCATTTTTGTTATTTTTGTCATTTTTGTCATTTTTGTCATTTTTGTCATTTTTGTCATTTTTGTCATTTTTGTCATTTTTGTCATTTTTGTCATTTTTGTCATTTTTGTCATTTTTGTCATTTTTGTCATTTTTGTCATTTTTGTCATTTTTGTCATTTTTGTCATTTTTGTCATTTTGTCATTTTTGTCATTTTTGTCATTTTTGTCATTTTTGTCATTTTTGTCATTTTTGTCATTTTTGTCATTTTTGTCATTTTTGTCATTTTTGTCATTTTTGTCATTTTTGTCATTTTTGTCATTTTTGTCATTTTTGTCATTTTTGTCATTTTTGTCATTTTTGTCATTTTTGTCATTTTTGTCATTTTTGTCAATTTTGTCATTTTTGTCATTTTTGTCATTTTTGTCAATTTGGTCATTTTTGTCATTTTTGTCATTTTTGTCATTTTTGTCATTTTTGTCATTTTTGTCATTTTTGTCATTTATGTCATTTTTGTCATTTTTGTCATTTTTGTCATTTTTGTCATTTTGTCATTTATGTCATTTTTGTCATTTTGTCATTTTTGTCATTTTTGTCATTTTTGTCATTTTTGTCATTTTTGTCATTTTTGTCATTTTTGTCATTTTTGTCATTTTTGTCATTTTTGTCATTTTTGTCATTTTTGTCATTTTTGTCATTTTTGTCATTTTTGTCATTTTTGTCATTTTTGTCATTTTTGTCATTTTTGTCATTTTTGTCATTTTTGTCATTTTTGTCATTTTTGTCATTTTTGTCATTTTTGTCAGTTCTGTCATTTTAGTCAATTCTTCATTTGTCATTTTTGTCATTTTTGTCATTTTTGTCATTTTTGTCATTTTTGTCATTTTTGTCATTTTTTGTCATTTTTGTCATTTTTGTCATTTTTGTCATTTTTGTCATTTTTGTCATTTTTGTCATTTTTGTCATTTTTGTCATTTTTTGTCATTTTTGTCATTTTTGTCATTTTTGTCATTTTTGTCATTTTGTCATTTTTGTCATTTTTGTCATTTTTGTCATTTTTGTCATTTTTGTCATTTTTGTCATTTTTGTCATTTTTGTCATTTTTGTCATTTTTGTCATTTTTGTCATTTTTGTCATTTTTGTCATTTTTGTCATTTTTGTCATTTTTGTCATTTTTGTCATTTTTGTCATTTTTGTCATTTTTGTCATTTTTGTCATTTTTGTCATTTTTGTCATTTTTGTCATTTTTGTCATTTTTGTCATTTTTGTCATTTTTGTCATTTTTGTCATTTTTGTCATTTTTGTCATTTTTGTCATTTTTGTCATTTTTGTCATTTTTGTCATTTTTGTCATTTTTGTCATTTTTGTCATTTTTGTCATTTTTGTCATTTTTGTCATTTTTGTCATTTTTGTCATTTTTGTCATTTTTGTCATTTTTTGTCATTTTTGTCATTTTTGTCATTTTTGTCATTTTTGTCATTTTTGTCATTTTTGTCATTTTTGTCATTTTTGTCATTTTTGTCATTTTTGTCATTTTTGTCATTTTTGTCATTTTTGTCATTTTTGTCATTTTTGTCATTTTTGTCATTTTTGTCATTTTTGTCATTTTTGTCATTTTTGTCATTTTTGTCATTTTTGTCATTTTTGTCATTTTTGTCATTTTTGTCATTTTTGTCATTTTTGTCATTTTTGTCATTTTTGTCATTTTTGTCATTTTTGTCATTTTTGTCATTTTTGTCATTTTTGTCATTTTGTCATTTTTGTCATTTTTGTCATTTTTGTCATTTTTGTCATTTTTGTCATTTTTGTCATTTTTGTCATTTTTGTCATTTTTGTCATTTTTGTCATTTTTGTCATTTTTGTCATTTTTGTCATTTTTGTCATTTTTGTCATTTTTGTCATTTTTGTCATTTTGTCATTGTCATTTTTGTCATTTTTGTCATTTTTGTCATTTTTGTCATTTTTGTCATTTTTGTCATTTTTGTCATTTTTGTCATTTTTGTCATTTTTGTCATTTTTGTCATTTTTGTCATTTTTGGACACTTTTGTCATGTTTGTCATTTTGGTCATTTTTGTCATTTTTGTCATTTTTGTCATTTTTGTCAATTTTGTCATTTTTGTCTTTTTTTTCATTTTTGTTATTTTTGTCATTTTTGTCATTTTTGTCATTTTTGTCATTTTTGTCATTTTTGTCATTTTTGTCATTTTGTCATTTTTGTCATTTTTGTCATTTTTGTCATTTTTGTCATTTTTGTCATTTTTGTCATTTTTGTCATTTTTGTCATTTTTGTCATTCTTGTCATTATTGTCATTTTTGTCATTTTTGTCATTTTTGTCATTTTTGTCATTTTTGTCACTTTTGTCATGTTTGTCATTTTGTCATTTTGTCATTTTTGTCATTTTTGTCATTTTTGTCATTTTTGTCATTTTTGTCATTTTTGTCATTTTTGTCATTTTTGTCATTTTTGTCATTTTGTCATTTTTGTCATTTTTGGTCATTTTTGTCATTTTTGTCATTTTTGTCATTTTTGTCATTTTTGTCATTTTTGTCATTTTTGTCATTTTTGTCATTTTTGTCATTTTTGTCATTTTTGTCATTTTTGTCATTTTTGTCATTTTTGTCATTTTTGTCATTTTTGTTCATTTTTGTCATTTTTGTCATTTTTGTCATTTTTGTCATTTTTGTCATTTTTGTCATTTTTGTCATTTTTGTCATTTTTGTCATTTTTGTCATTTTTGTCATTTTTGTCATTTTTGTCATTTTTGTCATTTTTGTCATTTTTGTCATTTTTGTCATTTTTGTCATTTTTGTCATTTTTGTCATTTTTGTCATTTTTGTCATTTTTGTCATTTTTGTCATTTTTGTCATTTTTGTCATTTTTGTCATTTTTGTCATTTTTGTCATTTTTGTCATTTTTGTCATTTTTGTCATTTTTGTCATTTTTGTCATTTTTGTCATTTTTGTCATTTTTGTCATTTTTGTCATTTTTGTCATTTTTGTCATTTTTGTCATTTTGTCATTTTTGTCATTTTTGTCATTTTTGTCATTTTTGTCATTTTTGTCATTTTTGTCATTTTTGTCATTTTTGTCATTTTTTGTCATTTTTGTCATTTTTGTCATTTTTGTCATTTTTGTCATTTTTGTCATTTTTGTCATTTTTGTCATTTTTGTCATTTTTGTCATTTTTGTCATTTTTGTCATTTTTGTCATTTTTGTCATTTTTGTCATTTTTGTCATTTTTGTCATTTTTGTCATTTTTGTCATTTTTGTCATTTTTGTCATTTTTGTCATTTTTGTCATTTTTGTCATTTTTGTCATTTTTGTCATTTTGTCATTTTTGTCATTTTTGTCATTTTTGTCATTTTTGTCATTTTTGTCATTTTTGTCATTTTTGTCATTTTTGTCATTTTTGTCATTTTTGTCATTTTTGTCATTTTTGTCATTTTTGTCATTTTTGTCATTTTTGTCATTTTTGTCATTTTTGT